>NC_049250.1:19888733-20198721 GCF_011100685.1 Canis lupus familiaris
ATAAAATGGTACAGCCACTGTGGAAAACTGTATGCTGATTCCTCAAAAGAATTAAACATAAAATTACCATATGACTCTTCTGGGTATGTATGCAAAAACACTAAGAACAGACCCTTGGAACAAATATTTGTACACCTATGTTCACAGCAGCATTATTCACAATCACTACAAGGTAGAAACAACCCAAGTATCCACTGACAGATGAATGGATAAATAAAAGTGGTACGTACATACAATGAAATATTATTCAGCTATAAAAATGGAGGGAATGTGGACACATCATACTACAAGATGCATGAACTCTGAGGACATGCTAAGTGAAATAAGTAACTAGAGATAAGAACCTCTAAATGAGCTTCCTAGAACAGTCAAGTTCACATAAAGTAGAAGAGTGGTTGCCAGAGAATGGAGAGGAGGAATGGGGAGATGTTTAATGGATGATGGGGAGATGTTTAATGGATGATGGGGAGAGGTCTTCAATTGAGGAAGACAATTAAGTTCTGGAGATGGATATTGGTGATAGTTGTACAACAATGTGAATGTACTTAATGCCATAGAACTGTACATTTAAAGTGATTAAAATGGTAATTTTGTTATGTTTATTTTATCACAATTTTCTAAGAAGTTTAATGTATCCACACTTGAGTCAGAAAATGTAAAAAATGGGCAGCCCAGGTGGCTCAGCAGTTTAGCGCCACCTTCGGCCCAGGGCGTGATCCTGGAGACCGGGGATTGAGTCCCACATTGGGCTCCCTGCATGGAGTCTGCTTCTCCCTCTGCCTGTGTCTCTGCCTCTCTCTCTCTTCTGTCTCTCATGAATAAATAAATAAAATCTTTAAAAAAAAAAAAAGAAAAAAGAAAAAAAAATAAAAAAATAAAAAATAAAAAATAAAAAAAAAAGAAATGTAAAAAATGTCTCATATTTGGAGCTTTGCTTACATTTTCAATACTGTCATTATTGCCTCAATGAAAGAGTATTCTCAGTCAGCTGCCAGAAAAGAAAGGATTTATCTTGACTCATAAAAAAGAAAACAATAAGAAGTGATACCTTTAGACCTCAGTGGTTAGACCAAAATTATCCCTGGCTTTTAATGAGGGAAGCCAAAGGACAACACACACATGTGACTACTCCTTTATGAATGACATGTCTGGTCTGGTCTATAATGATTATAGCCCCTGGCAGACAGTATCTCCACTGTACTGTCCACTGCTCCCTTGCAGTAGATTCAATAAACTTCTATCTCCGTTTTTATTTTTTTATTATTTTTTTTCTCCATTCTAAAAAAAATGATTATAACGCCCAAATCTGGTATAGCTGCTGTGCGTCCAAGGTTTCAAGGGATTCATACTAATTTATTATTAGTCTACTAAGTAAAATCACCACCAAAACTTAGGAGTATTTTTCTGCCAAACTTACAAAATAAAGATAAAACCATGTGTTAACTAAGCAAGAGAACCTCAACAAAAAGGTTAGAGAACAATTTACTCATTTCAGAAGTGAGAAAGCTAAGGGTTAGTTAGGTATCAAAGATCTTCCTTAAGTAAGCAAGGAAAAAAAGCACACATAAGTAACTCTACATAATTTTAGCTAACATATGATTCTGTTATTTCTATTTATTTCTATTTTACTTAGAATAAAGTAACTGATATATACCAATTTAATGACAAAAATGCTGAAACACAAAATGAGACTCTCAAGGCTGAACCCTATCTATCACGGAATCTACAAAGTCTGGCAAACGCACAACACATGCTTAGTTACCCCTTTCTCCCATTGCACAGCAGACACTGCTAATTAATCACTTCTGAGCCTGTATGTGGCCTCTCGATTCTTCTCAACACAGCACTCCATGCAATCACTATAATCAATAGGAGTTGGCACCAGAGATGAAGTCTGCTTGCCATCCCAACACCAGGGTGAGAATGGGAGAGAGATCTGGAGCAGCCAAGAATCACAGAGGAGATCCAGTAGAGTCTCTCCTAAGGGAGAGAATATATCAACACACCACAACACAACAGATTCTGCAACAGTGGCTTGCTACATGAATGGAAACTGAATTTGTTGATTTGAAGCAGCCACCTCTCTTTTATTAAACCTGTTTTAGACATGAATAAAGACCCAGCTACGCCCTCAGTGACACAATAAACTCTGTAGTTCTTTGAAAATAGAGCTTTTAGCCTTGACAGGACTGAAGAAGTGAGGGGCACAATTTAGTGTATGTTCTTGGAATTTTGTTAGAAAAATACTTTGCTAATAAAAGAAAACCTTCCCCAGCAGGAGAGGAAAGGTTTCCAGATTGGCCAACTACTCACCACCTGTCCTTCCAATTTTGCTGCTTCCTCCTGGGTTCTACTCAAACTGCATTCCCCACCATTCCTGGAAACCAGCTGGCAGAAGAGGGGGGCAGAGAAATGCAGGCAAATTTGCAAGTGACAAAAAAGTTTTTCAAAGATAAGATCTAAACCAGTCTGCCATTGCTCTGGAGGGGATCTTGACCAGAATGGGAGCCAAAGTGTAGCTTTCTCATTGTATGTGGAAGATTTAACACCACAGCTATGTTATTCAGTCAGGTCATTTTTCTTGATGTTTTATGATATTCCACTCCCCACCCTGTAAACATGGCCAATTTCATTAATAAAGGGATCCCATTCTTTATAAGCAAGACATTCTACTCAGATTACATCAGGTTAAAACTATTTTTTAAAATATTTTATTTATTTATTCATGAGACACACAGAGCAGCAGAGACACAGGCAGAGGGAGAAGCAGGCTCCATGCAGGGAGCCCAACGTGGGACTCGATCCCAGGACCCCAGGATCACGACCTGAGCCAAAGGCAGCCGCTTAACCACTGAGCCACCCAGGTGCCCAGTTAAAACTACTTAATAGACTAAAGAGAGAGGGAAAAAAAGCAATAAAGATATATTTTGAAAAATCACGCCTATCTAATGCTTTCCAGGAGCCAGGTACTGAATTGATATTCCTACCTATTTTCCTCATAACAATCCTATGGGACTGGTACTATTGATTTCTCCCAATTTACAGCAAAACTGAGGCACAGAGAGGTCAAGAACAGCTAAGTAAAAGGGCCAGGAACTGCATTTGTGCAGTCTGGTTCCAAAGTCTGTGCTCTTAACCACTATATTTACACACAAAAAGAGTAAAGGCACACATGCTCAGCGATTGCCAAGTATGCAGGCATTATGCCAGGTAAGTGTTTTGCATGTGGTGTCTCACTGGTTCCTCCAAATACCACATGAGACTGGTTTAATCTTCCCCTTTTAGAGATGAAAAAAACCGAGGGTCAGTGAGGTTAAGTAACTTATTCAAAGTTACACAATAGATTGCAAAACACCAGTTACTTATTGGGTACCAACTATATGCCAGTCACTCTGACATGCATTCTATCTTTAATCCTCTGAATGGCCCTATAACAAAGGTACTAATTTATCCCCATTTTACAGCTAAGGAAAAATGAGGCTTAGAGAAAGGTTTGATAGTATAATTATTAGAGTCAGATTAGTATGAAGAAAAATCCTAACCCAGGCCAGTTGGGTCCCAAATCCCTAGTTTTTCACCCTCGGGATGCTGCTATAAAATACATGTTTATACATCAGCTGCAATATGCACAGCATTATCAGGGGCACAAAGATCCTGCTGCCTGATCTTACAGTCTAGAGAGGGACAATAAACAGGATAAATAAGTAAAACTTACAATAGATAAGATATTGCTAAGTGCTAAGGAGGAAAAGAAGAATGTAGGTTGAGTAGAAAAGAGAGTAAGTTTTAAACAGTTCAGATAGGGCAGTCAGGGACTCTCCTGCTTCTTGCTAGACCTTCAGACATGAAGCATGCTTCCAATCACCGAGACAGCCCAAACTGCCCCCTTGCTCTCTAAACGTGCCACAGAATCATGGGCCTGCCTGAGAAAAAGCAGCCCTATTTTCTGGCCATTTCCTTCAAGTCTTGTACAATTTGGCCTCTATCAGAACATGTTTTGCCAACACTGTCCCTTGGCTTCTGTAATACTGCACTGTTAGGCTATCACCTATCTGCCTCACCTGTGTTGGGTACACTTCTCCCTGCCACCAAACAGAAAGAGAGAAAAGAAAAGGGAGAGGGAAAGAGAAAGACAGACAAGCAAGCCTAACTACAGGCATTACTTGAATAACATCCTTGCTTTTTCTTCTCCCTATAAAGCCACTCCTTGCAGACTGTATCTGCTGGTGCAGTTTCAGTGATCTCATGTAGATGTGGGGCTCCATTTATACTTCCAGCCTCGTGCTATCACTTCTGCTCCTGGGTCCGCCTGGCTTTCAGTCACTCATAGGCATCTGTCTTTAGCTGTGGCCGAAATGCAGCTCCTTGCTTTTCTGAGGAAAACCCTTTTCCCCCATCTGCTGCTTCATATTCTCTGTTGTTCGGTCAGCTCTAACTCTTCTTTCTCTCTCCATCTTCAAACCCAATTGATGCCCAAGATCTTCAGTTCCTACTTCTGCAGCTTCTCTGGATCGCACACTTTCTCTCCAATCCCTGTGAGACTATACCAAGATTTCCCTCTCTTGTTAGCAGGCTTCTCCAGGAAATTCTCCCCATGTCAGGTTCCTCCCTCCCTCAACTTACTCTGTGGTGGGAATCAAATCTACCACCATAGTCCCTTCAGGTTTAACACAAAAGGGAAATGACCATAGGGTATTGAGGATTAACTGTGCTAATTACAATAATTGACTACTATACTTAATATGCAGTAGGACTCAAACAAGAATCTGGAACTCAGGAGCCTGGCAATCTTTGTCTACCAAGCAGTCCCCTAACTCTATGATCTTAGTTCTGGCGAAACTGGACTACGCAGTGTTCTCAGACTTGGCCTGGCACTTTCCTATGATCATCTCATTCCTTCCCATCTACCTCTTCCCGCCATTCATGCCTATCTAAACCTCCATGGATGATCAACTCAGTGGCATCCTTCTCATAAGTCTTCCCTTGTCAATCCCTTCTCGTGAGAGAGACCTTTCCAGGGCGCCTGCTGGCTCAGTCAGTATAACATGTGACTCTTGATCTTGGTATTTTGAGTTCAAACCCCACGTTGGGCATGGAACCTACTTTAAAAAAAAAAGAGAGAGAGAGCGACCTTACCCTTTCCCAGTGCCCAGAAACCATCAAACTAATCTGACCATATCTTCTCAGTCAGTCTGTAAATATTTATTAATCACTTGATGTGTGCTTTGCAATGTATTAGGACTTGAGGACACAAATGTAAAAAACTACTGTTTTCTTGATATATCATGGTTATTACTGTCCACACACTTAATATACCCGAAAGTAAATTATAAACTTGAAAGTGGCCCAGCACTATGATTATAAGCTCTTTGATGTCAGTCTGTGTATTACTCATCTTTGTTTTGTTTTTTTTTTTTTTAGATTTTATTTATTTATTTATGAGACACACACAGAGGCAGAGACATAAGCAGAGGGAGAAGCAGGCTCCCCACAGGGAGCCCGATGTGGGACTCGATCCCAGGACCCCGGGATCATGACCTGAGCTGAATGCAGACGCTCAACCACTGAGCCACCCAGGCATCCCTTGTCTTTGTATTCTTGATAGCACTGATAAAGACACTTTGTTACAGAATATAAATGTAAATTGTTACATTTGATGGCAACCATAATTTTGTTATATTTCAGTATTGCTATTTCCAGAGACTTTTAAGGGATTTCATAATGAAAAATGAACTATTACTATACCACATGTGAAGGATATTACTATTATTTGTAAATTTTCAGATGAAGAAATAATTATTATACACCTCTTAGATAACTTAAAAGTTCGCTACAATTTAAACATAAAACAAGGATTAGAATTTAGCATCTCAAACACTGGTGCCCAAATTTCAGAGTCTAATGAATAAGAAAGACTAAGAGGAACTCAATAAAACCCTCAATCCTTCTACTAACCTTTCCTATGTATTTCTGTGTTTTGTTATTGAGGGGAGATATCTCAAGTCAAAGTCTTACAGCTGGTAATCACTATGCCATATGTAAATAAGAAATTAAATAGACTAAATAAAGAACAAATTCACTGCACTGGGTCCCTGACTCAGGTGTGAAACACGAGACTGATTAGTCAGAAGGATAAGGCAAATATAAAGTGTGAAGAAAATCTGACAGAAGACAACTACTCTAATCTTTCTCTATTCAACACCTCTAAGAAATAGAACCACAGTCTTCCTTAACAAAGTTATCTAAAATAAAGTAAAAGTCAATTACTCCAGTAGCTTAGCTACTGCAAATATATAGCATCATGCTCAGAGAGTAGAAATAAATCAACATTTCTAAAATATTATTTCTTGGCCCTAATATTTTCAAATGAGTTTTTTTTTTTTAAGATTTTATTTATTCATGAGAGACACAGAGAGAGAGAGGCAGCGACACAGGCAGAGGGAGAAGCAGGTTCCATGCAGGGAGCCTGTCGTGGGACTCGATCCTGGGTCTCCAGGATCAGGCCCTGGGCTGAAGGTGGCGCTAAACTGCTGAGCCCCCCGGGCTGCCCTCAAATGAGTTTTAATTGTGTATCAACAGGGTAGAGTTTAAATAAGGATTAGGGGCCTATTTATGCTTGGTGGTGAGTCAGGCACTGTATTTTCTTTAAACAAAATAATGAACAAGTCGAGAGTTTAAATGCTCAACTTCAAGTGTGAAGTATCATAGGCACAACTAAACCGTAAACTTGGGGTGCCTGGGTGGCTCAGTTGGGAGCATGTGACTCTTTTTTTTTTGTTTTTTTAAGAGAGAGAGCACACAGGTGAGCCAGAGGGGTAGGGGCAGGCAGAGGGAGAAGAGGAGGGAGAATTTTAAGCAGGCTCCACATCCAGCAAGGAGCCTGACATGGTTCTGATCTCCTGAGATCATCAACTGAACTGAAATCAAGAGTCCAACTCTTAACTGACTGAGCCACTCAGGCGCCCCACCCCCTACCTTCTTTTTGCAGGGGAAGCATGTGACTCTTGATCTCAGAATTGTGAGCTGAAGCCCTGTACTGGGTGTAGAAATGTTTTAAAATGAAAAACTTTAAGAAAAATGGTAAACTTAAAAATTATGGAATAGTACACGAACATCTATCTCACACTTGTAAAATGCTAAAGGCAACCATTTGTTTTCCTTAAAAACATCACCAATATCACTCATTTTAAGAAACCTATTCCTTAAAAAAATCCTTTAAAAACTGTAACTAAAGCTCCTAGATTAAAAAATTATAAAACTACAAATATTTAAAAGAGCTTACCAAAAAAAGAGAAGAATTACTGTAATTATTGAAACATGAACTGGTAAATGAACAAAACAGCCGTTTTACTGGGAAAAGTCATGCTATCTGGGTTCTTAGGATAGGTCGTGATAAAGATAAAAGACATTATATAAAAGGGGAATCTTCAAAGCTAACCCCATCCCTTCATGATATGACAATATGCTTTAACAGAAAAGATGAAGAAATGACACAATTATGTGCCTGCTCTAGTTGAAAGGAAAAGGTTAGGATATGGCAAATAGTGAATATGATGGCAAAACACTGCAATAAAACTCGAGTCTTAGTAAAACCTGTAAAGCTAAACAAAACAAAACTTCAAAATTTAAAAAAAAAAAAAGAAAAGGGGGGATCCCTGGGTGGCGCAGCAGTTTGGCGCCTGCCTTTGGCCCAGGGCGCGATCCTGGAGATCCGGGATCAAATCCCACGTCGGGCTCCCGGTGCATGGAGCCTGCTTCTCCCTCTGCCTATGTCTCTGCCTCTCTCTCTCTCTGTGTGACTATCATAAATAAATAAAAAAAATTAAAAAAAGAAAACAAAAAACAAAAAAAAACACAAAACTTCAGTACCTATAGCAGACATTATGAAATAACTATACCTAAGAAAGTAGCAAGGCTCTCACACTTTAATACCTCTTAAATATCAAAGCTTCAAATTAAAGTAATTTTAAGAACGGTTAATATTTATTGAGTGCTTCGTAAGTGCTAAGCCTAGTGTTAAGCACTTTACACACATTATCTCATTTAATAACAACCCTATGAAGCAGATATTTATATTATCCCCATTTTACAGTGTTAGCTTGGATTCAACACCCAGAATCTGACTTGGGTCCTTAACTACTACAGTAATATATACTGTATTAATATATGTGTGTTTATATAGACATATTAACATATGGTTCTTAACCATACAGTAATACATGCTGTGTTACCTTTTGTGTGAATTTAATAATCAAGCACATACACAGAATAATTAATATGCCTAATCCTCTTCTCTTTTGGGAATACCCATCTATAATATTCAAATCTAATCTATACATATAAAGTACTTTTATATGAAGAAGAGGGGAGAAGCACAGTAATGATAACTGGTCCCAGACATGGAAAAAAGAAACCAGAGTTACCCTTTATTGCATTTCCTTTAATCAGAGCCCAGACAGAGGCATGGCTAGGATCACTGCAAGAGGGGTACATGGGCACAACGCCCATACTCAGGCAAACCATGATCTCTCAATATGCTGTGTATGCAACTTTAATAGATTTACAGGCATACTGTGGAGATACTGTAGGTTCTATTTCAGACCACCACAATAAAACCATTTTTGCCATAAAGTGAATCAAATAAAATTTGTTTTCCAGTGCATGTAAAAGTTATGTTTACACTATACTATAGTCTATTAAGTGTGCAACAAATAGCATTGTCTTAAAAAATGTACAGACACTAATTAAAAATATTTTATTGCGGGATCCCTGGGTGGCGCAGCGGTTTGGCGCCTGCCTTTGGCCCGGGGCGTGATCCTGGAGACCCGGGATCGAATCCCATGTCGGGCTCCCGGTGCATGGAGCCTACTTCTCCCTCTGCCTGTGTCTCTGCCTCTCTCTCTCTCTCTCTCTCTCTCTCTCTCTCTCTGTGTGACTATCATAAAAAAAAAAAATTTAAAAAAATATTTTATTGCTAAAAATTGCTAATCATTGTCTGAGTTTTCAATGAGTAGTAATCTTTTTGCTGGTGGAGGGTCTTGCCTTGATGTTGATGACTGCTGAAGGTTGGAGTGGTTGTAGCAATTTCTTAGAATAAGACAACATGAAGTTTGCTGCAATAATTGACTCTTCATTTCACAAATGATTTCTCTATAGCATGCAATGCTATTTGATAGCATCTGATTCATAGAACTGCTTTCAAAACTGGGGTCAATTCTCTCAAACTCTGCCACTGCTTTACCAACAAAGTTTATGAAATATTCTAAATCTTCTGATGTCATTTCAACAATTGTCACAGAATCTTCACCAGAAGTAGATTCCATTTTAAGAGATCATTTTCTTTGCTCATCCATAAGAAGTAACTCCTCATCTGCTCAGGATTTATCATAAAATTGTAGCAATTCAGTCACACTTTCAGGCTCTACTTCTAATTCTATTTCTTGTTGTTTCTACCACATCTGCAGTGACTTCCTCAACTGAAGTCTTGAACCCCTCAGAGTCATCCATGAGGGTGAATCAACTTCTCCCACATTCCCGTTAAATGCTGATATTTTGACATCTTCCCATGAATCACACATGTTTTTTTTAAATCCAATTTGCCAACATATACTATAACACCCATGCTCATTCCATCAAGTGCCCTCCTTAATGCCCATCACCCAATTACCCCATTCCCCCACCCACCTCCCCTTCCACAACCCTTTGTTTGTTTCCCAGTTAGGACTCTCATAGTTTGTCTCCCTCTCTAATTTTTCCCATTCAGTTCCCCTCCTTTCCCTTATAATCCCTTTCACTATTTCTTATATTCCACGTAAGAGTGAAACCATATGATGATTGTCCTTCTCTGATTGACTTATTTTACTCAGCATTAATACCCTTCAGTTCCATCCACGTCAAAGCAAATGGTGGGTATTCATGTTTTCTGATGGCTGAGTAATATTCCATTGTGTATATATACCACATCTTCTTTATCCATTTATCTGTTGAAGGACATTTTGGCTCCTTCCAGTTCGGCTATGAATCATACATGTTCTTAATGGCATCTAGAATGGTGAATCTGGGGCAGCCCAGGTGGCTCAGTGGTTTAGCGCCACCTTCAGCCCGGGGCCTGATCCTGAAGACCCTGGATCGAGTCCCACATCAGGCTCCCGGCATGGAGCCTGCTTCTCCCTCTGCCTCTGCCTCTGCCTCTCTCTCTCCCTGTGTGTGTGTCTCTTGTGAATAAAATAAATAAAATCTTAAAAAAAAAAGAATGGTGAATCCTTTCCAGAGTTTTTCAGTATACTTTGCCCAGATTCATCAGAGGACTCACTATCTATGGCAGCTATACTTTCTGAAATGTATTTCTTAAAATAATAAGACTGTAAAGTCAAAATTACTCCTTGATCCATGGGCTGCAAAATGGATGCTGTATTAGCAGACATGAAAACAACATTCATCTCGTTGTACATCTCCATTAGACAGTTTATGTGACCAAGGGCATTGTCAATGAGCATATTTTGAAAGGAATCTCTTCTTCTGAGTAGTAGTAGGCCTCTATAGCAGGCTTAAAATATTCAGTAAACCATGTTGTAAACAGATGTGTGGTCATTCAGGTTTTGTGGTTCCATTTTTAGAACACAAGCAGAGTAAATTTAGCATAAATCAAAAGGGCCTTTAGGATTTTCTCAATAGTCAATAAGCATTGATTTCATCTTTAAGTCACCAGATGCATTAGCTCCTAACAAGAGAGTCAGTCTGTCCTTTGAAACTTTCAAGCCCGGTGCTGATTTCTCTCTAGCCATGGAAGCCTTAGATAGCAACTTCTTCCAATAGCAGGTGGTTCCATCTTGACTGAAAATCTGTTGCTCAGTGGAGCCACCCCCATTAATTCTCTTAGCTAGATCTTCTGGATAGCTTGCTGCAGCTTCTGTATCAGCATTTGCTACTTCACCTCACTCTTGTATGTTATGGAGACAGCTTCTTCCATAAATCTCATAAACCCACCTCTGTCAGCTTCAAACTTTCTTCTGCAACTTCTTCACCTCCCTCAGCCCTTGAAGAACTGAAGAGAGTCAGGTCTTGCTCTGGATTAGGCTTTGGCTTAAGGGAATATTATGGCTGGTCTCATCTTTTATCCAGACCATTCAAACGTTTCCCCTATCAGCAATAAAGCTGTTTAGCTTTCTTACCATTCATGTTTTTACCAAGGAGGGTAGCACTTTCAATTTCCTTCAAGAATTTTTCCTTGTATCTACAACTTGGCTGTTTGACACACATAGTTTTCAGCCTGTCTAAACTTCCCACATACCTTCTTCACTAACCCTAGTCATTTCTAGCTTTTGATTTAAAGTCAGAGACATGTGACTCTTCTTTTCACTTGAACAATTAGAGGCCATTGTAGGGTTATTAACTGGCCTAATTTCAGTATTGTTGTGTCTCAGGAAATAGGGAGGCTCGAGGAAGGGGAGAGACAAGGGACCAACTGATCAGCGAAGCATCAGAACACACATCCATTTATCCATTAGGTTTGCTGTCTTATATTTGCAAATGACATATCCAGTAAAGGGTTAGTATCCAAAATATATAAAGAACTTCTACAACTCAATATCCAAAAAATGAATAGTCCAACTAAAAAATGGGCAGAAGACACAAACCAACATTTCTCCATTTCACATCCAGATGGCCAAGAGACACAGGAAAAGATGCTCAACATCACTAACCATTAGGGTAATGCAAATCAAAACCACAATGAGCTATCACCTCACACCTGTTAGAATAGCTAAAATCAACAACGTAAGAAATATTAGGTGTTGGCGAGGATGGGGGGGACCTCTCGCACTGTTAGTGAGAATGCAAGCTGGCGTAGCCACTGTGGAAAACAGAAGAGAGGCTCCTCAAAAAATAGAACCACCCTATGATCCAGCAATTGCATTACTATATATTTATCCAAAGGATACAAAAATATGAATTCAAAGGGAAACATGCACCCTGATGTTTATAGCAGCATTACCTATTATAGCCAAATTATGGAAGCAGTTCAAGTGTCCATCAGTTGATGAATGGATAAAGAAGATGTGATATGCATGTGTATGTGTACACAAACACACGAATATTACTCAGCCATAAAAAAGAATAAAATCTTGCAATTTGCAATGACATGTATGGAACTAAAGAGCATAATGCTCAGTGAAATAAGTAAGTCAGAGAAGGACAAATACCATATGATTTCATTCATATGTAGAATTTAAGAAACAAAACAAACAAACAAAGGGAAAAAGGAGAGAGAGAGGAAAACCAAGAAACAGACTCTTAACTATAGAGAACTGATGGTTACCAGAGGGGAGGTGGGGGTGGGGATGGGTTAAAATATAGTGATGAGGAGTAGGAGTGTGCTTGTTGTGGCGAGTACCAGGTGATGTATGGAAATACTGAATCACCAAATTTTACACCTGAAACTAATTCATCCTGTATGTTAACTAATGGAATTTGAGTAAAAACGTTTTTTAAAAGTTTGCCGTCTTATATTGTCACAGTTCACAGCACTCCAAAACAATAATAATAACATCAAAGATCACATATCACCATAACAAATACAATAATAATGAAAAAGCTCAAAATATTGTGAGAATTACCAAAATGTGACACAGAGACACAAAGTGAGCAAATGCTGTTGGAAAAACAGAGCTAAAGAACTTGCTTGATGCCGAGTTACCACAAACCTTCAACTTGTAAAAATTCAATAAAGTGAAGCACAGTAAAACGAGGTGTGCCTGTATACAAGTATGGGGGAAAGGGAGGTAGGACAAGACACCAGTGGATACAAGTGCTATTTGTCTAAAAGACAGTGATAAATGTGGGAAGAAGGAAGAAAGTCTTAATTTCAACCTTGATCCGAAAGACTGTATTTCTCTTATCTTTAAGGAAGTGAAGTAGTGAGGAAGCAGAGTTATCATTCTCATGTATATGGTTATGATCATTTTTAGAAAAAAAAAAGCCACGTTTAAGCCTCTCATTTTTTTAAAGCTTGTTTATTTTTAAGTAATCTCTACACCCAATGTGGGGCTCAAACTTACAACCCTGAGATCAAGAGTTGCACACTCCTCCAACTGAGCCAGTCAGGTGCCCCTAAGCCTCTTATTTTTTATAACATGATTTAAGGTAAGCCTATAGTTTCTACCACAAGTTTCAGCATTTTCCTTTTGTTCTAAAAATCAAGAATTAGTTTCATATTTTTGAATTAGGGCTGTCAACTACATGAGTCTACCAAGGATTAGCTAAGGTCTGAAGTTTAACTGAAATAACTTCTTAAAAACAATACAATATGTCTACATAGAAATCAAATTTAACAACTCTTCTAATTTAATCAGAAAAAAACCTGTTTATGCTTTTAAATGGAATAGTATATAGTATACATTCTTTATCTCAAAGTAAATGTTACTAAATACATATAAAATGTTTTTCACATGTCAAATGCTATTTTCCTATTAAATCACCACATCATATGGGAAAACTATGCTTCCATAAAAAAGAAAAATCACACTAATGGGCTGAGCTAAGAATTTGGAGACCTGACCACATACATGCCTAAGAAGTGTATATTCCAACAGGGGTCTGCAAGCCATCAGTTGTGCCCATTGGCTTAAGTGTATCTCTTCTAAAAATCAAAAGCAATCAAAACTGATCAGAGCATGGCAGGAGAACAAATGTCTTGTTAGCTGACCCCTCTCCATTTTGGACAGCATAAAACTCATGCAGCAGAGCAAGAGAGACATAAATTATGATCCTCTGCACTTCCCTTAACAGAGTCTATTATTCAGGTTCAGGATTGCATAATCCAGATGTAGAAATTATATTTTAAGATGTTTTCTAAGAAAATTAAGACAAAATTAAAGATATTTCATGGATATAGAAAATATAAGAAGCTAATTCTTTAACTCTCTTTCAAATAACTTTAAGTGCTAACATAGCTGGAACACTCATCAAAGGGCTTTCTTAGGTTCTACTAAACATTGAGACTGACACAATTATCATGACCAACATCTGGCCCCAGTCTCCTGAAAAGAATACAGGCAGGAACACAGCTTACCAGCAGGGAAGCATTAGGCACAACTCTGCTGTAGAAGTACTTCCACCGGACCATGCATCCATTTAGCTCAGGTCCACACTGGCGGGGTGCAAGAGGTACCCCTTTAGGATGTTTCCTGCTCCACAGAAGCCAGTATTCCTTTAATAAGTTCAGAAGCAAAGCTCCCAAGGTCCCCATAAGGGAAATGCTCATTTATAAGAGTCACTGCACCAGGGAAGCTCAACACTAGGGCTCCCCCATCAGGTATTTATATTCCATTTAGCCTAGTCAAGATGCAGTTTACCATTATGGGGTCATTTTTACATACACAACATTGCCTAGAATCAAAGTTGAGACATAGTCTTATCAGATTACCAAAGGAAAAGAGTTACAGAGTTAACCAAAGACTAAATATGCCAACCTAAAGTATCTGGAATATATCAGTAACTATAAATCAATATGAAAAATACAACCCAATAAAACATGGGTTAGATATTAATTGACAATCCAGAGGAAAGAAACAGAGTGGCCAATGTGTAAACTCAAGGGCAATCTGAGAATGCATTTTATTTTACTTTTTTAAAGGTTTTATTTATTCATGAGAGACACAGACAGAGGGAGAAGCAGGCTTCCAGGAGGCAGCTGGATGCAGGACTCAGTCCCTGGGCCCAGAATTATGACCTTAGCCAAAGGTAGATGTTCAACTGCTGAGCTACCCAGGTATCCCTCGGAGAATGCATTTTAAGACTAAACTGAAAATACCATTTCATATCCTTGACATCATCAAAAATTAAATTTTATCATATATCCTACAGCCTAGCAATTACCCTGCTAGGTAATACTCCAGACAAACTCTCATACATACACAAGGTGACATGTACAAAAATGTTTGCTCCTGGAATGCTTGTAATTGCAAAAAATTACAAACCTAAATATTCATCAAGAGAAAAACAGACAAATATGGTCACATAATGGAATACTGTACATGTGACTGACCTGCAAATACACAGATGATTATCTTAAAAAAAAAAAAAAACCTATAATGCTATAGGAAAAAGGCAAGTTGCAGAATAACATGGACAGTGTGGTACTGTTTAAGTTTTAAAACACAGAAAACAGGGGTGCCTGGGTGGCTCAGTCAGTTAAGCATCTGAATCTTGATTTAAGCTTAGGTCATGATCTCGGGGTTGTGAGATCTCTCTCTCTCTCTCTTTCTCTCTCTCTCTCTCCCCCCTCCCCCCGCCTCTGCCCCTCCCTCAGTGTGCTGGTGCACTCTCTCTCTCTGTCTCTCCCCCTCTCTCAAATAAATAGGTAAATCACGGGAATCCCAAGGTGGCTCAGCATATTTAGCACCTGCCTTCAGTCCAGGGTGTGATACTGGAGTCCTGGGATCCGGTCCCATGTCAGGCTCCCTGCATGGAGTCTGCTTCTTCCTTGCCTGTGTCTCTGCCTCTGTGTGTGTGTGTGTGTGTGTGTGTGTGTGTGTGTGTGTGTCTCATGAATAAATAAATAAAATCTTTACAATAAATAAATAAATAAATAAATAAATAAATAAATAAATAAATGGTTAAATCATAAAAAAGGGAAAAAGAAGAAGAAATAAACATTGTAATATATTCAGCCATAAAAAGAACAAAATCTTGAAATTTGCAACAACATGGATGGAGCTAGAGAGTATGATGCTAAGAGAATCATTTCTGACTTATCAGACCAAGAAAGACAAATACCATATGGTCTCACATATATGTGAAATTTAAGAAAGAAAACAGATCAACATGTGAGAAGGGGGAAAAGAATAAAAGGAAAGAGGGAAACAAACCATACGGAACTCTTAACTACAGCTAACAAACTGATGGTTACTAGAGCGGTGGTGGTGGAAGCATGGGTGAAATATGTGAAGGGGATTAAGATGAGCACTGAGGAATATATAGTCAAATCACTATATTGTACACCTGAAATATAACTGTAATGTTTACTGGAATTAAAATTTAAAAACTCAATAAAATTTTTAAAATTAAATATAATCATCTTTAATCACCAAAACAAAACAAAAAACAAACAAACAAACAAACAAAAAACCCAGAAAACCCTGCCTTGGCCTTTTTGTTAATGTATATGTCAACATCACACATCTGTAAAGCTTCTTAAAGGCAAGAGGTTCTTTCTTTCTTTCTTTCTTTCTTTTTTTTTTAAGATTTTATCTATTCATTCTCGAGAGAGATGAGAGAGAGCAAGAGAGAGAAAGAGCGAGAGACAGCGAGGGAGCACACACAAGTTGGGGGAGGAGCAGAGGCAGAAAGAGAGGGACTCCACTGCTCCACTGCACTGCTCCACTGAGCAGGGAGCCCAACACAGGGCTCAATCTCAGGACCCCTGGATCATGACCTGAGCTGAAGGCAGACACTTAACTGACTGAGCCACCCAAGAGGTTCATTTTATCTCACGGAGCAACCACTTTGGAGTGGTCAGAGTTCAAAAAATATTCTCTGGTTAAATAAATTTTGAAATGTTAAGGTTACATTGTCTAATATTTTATCAAAAATAATTAATGCTTATACTTGGAGCTTTGAATTCTTACATTTTCTTGTGATGTACATATCTATACAACAAGAATAATGGACTTGGAGTCAGAAGGTCTATGTTTGAATTCGGGCTCCACTGTTTACTCAATGGCCATTTAATTCTCTCATTAATTGCCATAAAATGAAATATTTACATCTATCTCAGAAGACTTTGAAAAATAAGTAAATTAGGAAAAGACCCATATGGAAAAGTATCTATTACTTAATTCATTAGTCCAACAGATTATTCTAGGTTATTCTCAATAGATGCCAATATCCCCACTTCCTAAAAAGAGAGCTTATAAAGATCCATTCTCTTTCTGCTAGGTGATAAAAATGATATCTTTGCCTAATATATAAAAGAAAATAAGACCAACAAAAATAATTAAAATATTTTAATTATATATTAAATAGTAATCTCTTGCAGCCATAAAATTATTCGATATTTAAAAGGTCTTTATCATTCTATTTATCACATAAAGTAGATAGTAGGTATGTATGCCCTGCTAAACAGCCAAAGAAAATGGTGTTTGAAGGAGAATAAAGAAATTACAAAATTGTTCATTAGAACAAATATGATCTCAATAAAATTTTACTTCCTTTTATATAAAATCATTTTAATATCTGACTTACTATTTTAAGTAGGATACATGGGAGTTCACTAAAGATTGGCTGGATGGCCTGTTTTTTCAGAATTATTAACCTCTGTTATAAATCCCTACTGCTAGGTAGAGTTGCCCTTATGAGAAGCAGCTGTTCTTGAAATCAATTTCTACAATTTGGAGTCTGCCCTTGTGACCTTCAACTGGAACTCATTCATTAAACCAATACTTGCTCCCCGTCCTCACTGTCTTAATATACCAGGCCCATATCTCCCTTTCAGTGGTGCCACAGATCTCTCATTGTCCCTCCATTTTAGTGACTTGGAAGCACATGGACACCCACCCCTGAAAACTAATTTCCAGTAGACCATCTAGCCTATAATATACCCTCTGTCTTTAATAATACTCAATCTGGCCATTTTTACATGGTTATGGCAACAAACAGAAATCTGTACATTTACTATTCAGTCTGTAGGCAGAATCTCACTTTCAGTTCAGTTTGACTTATTTTTTTTTTCCTTTCCCATAGTCATAGTTTCTATCCACAATGTAAAAATTTAGGTAACCACCACATAATATTTAACATCAGTGGCTCTGATGATAGACTAGTTCATATCCTGGCTGCAATGGTTACTAGGTGGGTTGCCTTAGGAAAATTATTGTATACTTCTCCATGTCTCAAGTTCTTCCTCTCTAAAAGAGCAACCCCACCACCCACCACAAAATCTCATAAAAGTGCAATATTATATCAGTACAAGTAAAATAGTACAGCACCTGATAAAAATTCTGTACTTTTAATAGAAAGTAACACGAGTTATGGGAGGAATGAATGTTAAGTATAGCTTCAGTGCTTAAAGAGTAAGGTTGAACAAGTATCTTTCAGGTGATTAGACCCTTATAAGCTTAAAAAATTATGAATACATTATCAGTTATCTACTCAGCTTATCAGTAAGTACAAAGAATTACATTCCCATCAGGTCTGTCATTTTTATAAGGAAAAATATCACTAAGAAAAAATGTAGAAAATAGGGAAAAGTAAAGAAAGGAAAGACCCATACTTCCATTATCTGAAGGTATTATATAACATCAGAGTGTATTTATTTCCAGGAATTTTTTTGAATGTAATTTTAAAAAATCTATTGTATAAATTGAATCCCAACATTTCCACCTAACACCATTATAAAAGTAGTTTTCTTTATTATGTTAGGCTTTGAAAATATGATTTTAATAGCACCATAATATTCCACGTTGAACTCATATTTTACAGCAAAAGTGGAGAGGCCTTTTTTTTTTTTTACAACAACTGCATTCATACTACTGACTTTCACCTTAACACATAAGCACACCTGCCACAAGAGAAGGGTAATCAGGATCTACATTCATGGGTGTCCTAATTACTTTCTATAGTACAAACATTGGCATCATTCTAATGTTTAGTATAGCCAAAAACAACAATCGCAACACCAAACTAATAAATGTAAAGAAAGAAAAATAGTAATTAAAGTAGTGGTTTCAACTTAAATGCTAATTCTTATAACACTATTTCTCATTTTTCACTAGGAACACAGACACCAATTAACACTTCTCAATATACAAAACACACACATTTACATTCTGATTTAAAACAAGTCAATCTAAATTAATTCACAATAAAAAATTTTTATAGATGGGCCTATGTCAACTGTAATTTTCAATCTCATAGCCTTAAGATTGCCTTATCGGATAGGTTTTAAAAAATAAACACACACATATTCACTGAAATCCCAATTACTGATTTTGCCAGAATCAACACATACTACATTTTGATTGACTAACGGCAACCAGTGAAAATGTTCCCTTTACAGAAACAATTAGGGGAAGCTACATGATTTGATAACAAGAGCTAATGAACTGGGAAGGTGAGAACCTGGATTCGTGTCCCAGCACAGCCCATTAGTATCTATGCAACAGCCAGAAAATCATTTATTAACTTCAGGACTTAATTTTTTAAAAAATTGCATGATTCCTAGGGCCTCTTCTAGCTATAAAATAAAGATGCTAAGAAATAAAGATGATTACAGTACATCAAATGGCATGCAAATCACTTACTACCATAGGACAGATGATTCTTACTGATAGAAATCCTATCCTAACACCACTTTACACTTTAGTCTTTCTTGCTACCCTGGCTCCCTTATCCCTTTTAATAACAACCACCACAAAATTAAAATTAGATATTTGGAGTTATTTTCATTGAAGAAACTTGCATTTGCTTTTCTGGTGCAGAAGGAAACCTATTCTGAAATCTGCCTAATCAACAGACATTAATACTGTTTGTTTAAATAAATGTGCTCACCCAGTTAATAAAAAAGAACGCTGTATGAAATGCTTAAATTCCATTTATTTTGAACACATACATACGAGCAATTAGTTTTTTTTTGAGCAATTAGTTTAAAGACAGCTATAATAAATTACCTACGCCGTGTTTATTTAAGAGTACTGATTTGTATGACTTTTCAAAGCAGTTTAAATTAGCAACTAAAAATCTATGAATTCACTTTGGAATGCTAATTTTGTTAACATTTTGTTTGTAATATGCAGTAAAAGGGAAGATACATGAAATATATGTGGTCCATTAAAAAAGGCGGGCAGCCCCAGTGGCGCAGCAGTTTAGCGCTGCCTGCAGCCCAGGGCGTAATCCTGGAGACCCAGGATGGAGCCCCACGTCAGGCTCCCTGCATGGAGCCTGCTTCTCCCTCTGCCTATATCTCTGCCTCTCTCTCTTTCTCTGTGTCTCTCATGAATAAATAAAAATCTTTAAAACAAAATAAAAATAAAATAAAATCTTTAAGAAAAAAAGGCAACGCAGGCATTTGCCTTTCTTTTCTTAACCATTTTCTTAAAGCAAGTAGGGAGCCCTCTCCTTGCCATCTTTCAACTAACATTCACTTCTAATCCTAATTATAAACAAGATGCAGTAAATGACCAATTTGCAGCATTTTTTAGTTAATAGAAAATAATCAACTCAAAGAAATGAACGCAAAGCAAGCACAAGAGTACTGTGAAGGAGGTTGAGCTAATTAATACTAATTTTTTACATGTTACCTGTAATAGGTACCCTGGTTGTAAATTTAAACTGCTATGCTTATGTGAGGATTGTGTACTGAGTAGTCATTATGCACTTTCTTTTGTGTTCTCTAATGGGAAAACTGAGAAGCTCTTTCCCGTTTTTAAATTAAATGCTTTAATAAGGTAAGATTTTTAAGGGAACAAATACTCAACTTCTAAAGTTGTAAATTACTAAAAGATGCTCTCACTAGACTGGACTGTGATTAAATGCTTTCCAGAGCTTACATTTTATGTTCATGCTTTCAACATCAATAAGTAAAACCAGAATCATGTTAGAGCTCTGTTCCACCAAGCTTTATTTTTTATTTATTTATTTTTTTTCCACCAAGCTTTAGACAAAGACTGAGCAACAGCACAGGATGGCCAGGTCCTCCCTCACCACTGGCATGGACAGAAATGTCACAGCAAACTGGAACGACCAAATAAATGATTGTCTGCTTCTGATCCAGGGTACCTGTATACTCCCTCATGACTCCTGTGCTTGCAGGCATGGCTTCTGTGCATTAAACTACCAGCACTTTCCCTCACTCCTCCAACACACTACCCAGTGAGGGAAATTCCTAGTTAAAACCCTTTCACACAACATGGAAAATACTTCCCAAAGGAAAACATTTTATAGAGATTCTAGTAAACTGGAAAAAGAGGTCGAAAAAAACTAGGGACTCTGCACACAGGTCTAATTACCAAAAGAAATAATTAAAAGTATGTATTTGGAGACAACCGATTTCCAACTTAGGGAAATTTACTCCTAAATACTTGACAGATAAATGTTTTGAAGTACATACTTTTTTTTTTTTTTTTTTTTTTTTTGTCTTTCAGAATGTGTTCATACTTGGCAGAATCTTGTAGGATCTCTGAAACTTCAAGTCTTTTCACTTTTCTCCCCTCATCTTTAAACTGCCTATAAACTTTCATCGCCAGCATTCTGCTACAGGTACAGGCATGGCTGAAATGCATTGATTCATCCTAGAAGGAGGGATGTTTACAGAAATTAAGCCAGATTCAGTCAAAGCAAAGCACATGCTTCAACATGAACCCCCCTCACCCCCGCCAAAACGACCTCAGTTATGTTTGTCTAACTTCTCTTGTCTCTCCTACTCCTCCCTTAATTTTTCTCTGTCATTTTTTGTTTATGTTATCATGTGCTTCTCCTTTGATGGCAGTAATTTTAAAAGGATAAAGAAATCTTCTGACCACAGATTTAATACAGCAGCCTCTTAACCGATTGGTCTAAAAGCAGAGAATCCCTTTACTCCTCCTACTAACATCTGTCACAAGAGTCAGATTACAAATCAACCCAAACGAGGCTGATCAAGGGGTACAGAAGAGAAGAGGGAACAGAAGGGAAAGAAAAAACTAGTGGTTAGTGGTTGAGGTCATCAGTAGAAATCATGATAGTTTCTTTATTTGATACAATCTTACAAAGGGACATCATGTCAGAAATAACGTGAAACTGGATGTTTAATGTTAAAAAAAAAAAAAAAAAGAAACTCGAATTTCCTAAATAGAAATCTTCTCTGAAGTTGTAAAATAATAACCCTTTTATTGTTTAATCTATGGAGATTTATTAATATTAAACACATAAGTATTTTCAGGGAAGAAAACTATCCTTGCAGGCCCAGTTTTTAAGTCATCTAATGCCATCAGAAATGCTCACAGTGAAATGCATTAATTACGAACACCCTATACAATATATGTAGCTACTTTTGCATTTTACCTGCAAAATAAGTTTATCTTTGTTATTTTATATTTAAGAAAATGACCCGTGAACTGCTTTTAATAATAACTGTGTTTGTAAATCTTCTAAGTTTATTGCAGTGGACAAAAACATTAATTAGTACCTATTCATGTGCTATGAAAACATACCTCCAAAAAAAAAAAAAAAAAGAAAACATACCTCCAATTTTTTAAATGATAAGAATAGACTAAGGCAGCCAGCAAAGACCTCAGAAATCTGTCAAAATGGTTCTAACTTATAATCTATGCCAAAAAAAAAGCTTGTGTCAAGGAAACACTTAAGGAAAGCAACAATAAAAACCTGGCAAAACACTGAATTTTTTAGGCTAAATGTTCTTGATGATTCTCTAATATATACAAGCACCCTAAAGGCAATTCAGATCCAACTTTACCCCATTAAAACACTGAAGTTTCCGAAGTGTCTAGAGTGTAACTTGATCATAATTGCTGTAAAGGGTAAGGGTTGACTATATGCTAAAGCTTGCCATCTGTAGGTGCTTTAACACAACTCTAGTTTGGGGGGAGGGGGGGTTCTGAAGTAGGGTCAAAAGTTTACAGTACTCATTTCTAATCACGAAATCCTTGGACTTTATGTTGTCTATGAACAATTCTCAGAACAATTTTGGTACTACCCAAATATAAATTCACATAACCAAGCTCTATCCCCAAATTCATTTCACATTCATTTTTCAGACAGTCTTTAATAATTAAACAAATTATGTTCATTTCCACACTTGGCAAAACGACTGAATTTTCCCCAAAATAATTTTCCCAAAGGCTCTGCTTTCAGTGTATTAGTCATTATTCTCATTCTAAGACTCCTTTAGGAAACTGATAGCTTATGACCCCAAAACCCATATAGAATGTGAACCAAAAAGTATTCATTCTCAAGACCTCAACTGCATTGCCACTAAGTGAACTCTCCTATTATTCAAAATCCTCACTAACCCCTTCATTTCGGCTCCAATATTTACAACAGAAACACTGATGTATCATCTCCTATTATTGGGATTCAGCACTGAAGAACTGACAGTGAATTAGACGAAACAGATTTAGAGTACACTGAAATATATTAAAATTTCTGGGCAGCCCGGGTGGCTCAGCCGTTTAGCACCCCCTTCCATCCAGGGCCTGATCCTGGAGACGCGGGATCGAGTCCCACATCCGGCTCCCTGCATGGAGCCTGCTTCTCCCTTGCCTTGTCTCTGCCCCTCTGGTCTGTTTGTCTGTCTCTCATGAATACATGGGGAATGAATGAATGAATGAATGAATGAATGAATGAATGAATGAATGAATTTTCTGTCTGCATATAAAAAGGCCATTTTACCTAGCCAGTGATTAACCTGTTGTTCTGAGGACTTTAAGTCAGCAATCCAAAAACTTTTTTAATTGTTCTATATTATTAATGTTGAAAACTCTCATTTTCAGTTTTATTTACCTCATTTACAGTTATCAAACTTCACTTGCCAAACTATCTTTGATGATTCACAAGAAATTCTCAGTAAACTGAAATCATCACCATAAGTTCAGCAGGAGTAATGGGAAAGCATCTAAAGGTAGATATGGTCCTTAAAAAGAAATAAGAAAGTACTAATAGTTCTAGTTTAGCTTATAAAAGAACTGTACACCTAAAAATACTATGTAAATCATGTAAATTTGAAATTTATTTTCAATGTACATGAGAATTTAATATTTAAAAGAACACCTCTGAATCTTTTTTTTTTTTAAGATTTATTTATTTATCCATCCATCCATCTGGGCCGGGGGGCGGGGGGAGAGGGGGAGAGAGAGAGAGAGAGAGAGAGAGAGAGGCAGAGACACAGGCAGAGGGAGAAGCAGGCTCCACGCAGGGAGCCCAATGTGGGACTCGATCCCGGGTCTCCAGGATCACACCCTGGGCCAAAGGCAGGCGCTAAACTGCTGAGCCACCCAGGGATCCCTGAATCCTTTTTTTAAACCAAATAAGCTTGGGGTGTCTGGGTGGCTCATTCAGTTGAGTGCTTCCGGCTTGGGTCGTAATCCCAGGGTCCTGGGATGGAGCCCCGCATCGGGCTCTCTGCTCAACGAGGAGTCTGCTTCTCCCTCTCCCTCTGTTCTCTCTGTCTCTATTAAATAAATAAATAAATAAATAAATAAATAAATAAATAAATAAATAAATAAATAAATAAACAAACAAACAAACAAACAAACAAACCTACCTTAAAAAAAAAAAAACGCCAAATAATCTAGCTGGCAGTAATAATAATCAAATCCCAAACTATTTATATGTAGGAACCTGATATATTAAAAACAAGTTAAATCAATGTAATATTACTCTAATTTTAAAACAAAACCCAAAATACCCAGCTAAATGAAGAAGAACCAGTTCAGTGGGGGAAATATGTAAGAAATTCTGAATTAATGTTTCCAATTAGCAAGGACTTTCACACAGACTTAAAAGCAAATTTTCCTTTCCTGATTAATTAGAACATCAACACAAAGAACTAGACTCTAATTGGCAATTCTTTCAGAGAACTAGGATGGGACAGATGCAGCAACCAGAAGAATACGTGTGCTCAAATGAAAAAAAAAAAAACTGCAAAAAAATAAATACTGTGCTACTAATGGATGTTAGTTCTTATAGATGTCAGTTCTTATGCTTAAATAAGAACAATTTTCAAAATTATAAAAGCTGTGTTGCTTGCTGGTGGTATAGCAGCAATGCTTTGGCCAAAAAATAAAGTTCGCTCTGCTCTCAAAGTAACACTAAGCTTTGCAAAGGGCTTTCTGTCAATTTAGATATAAGGTAAAATATTGACTGAAAGACTCTTGAAAAGATCTACAATTGTTCCTCTATTAATGATTTCCTAATTATTAGAAACCAATGTTTGCCATTAATTTAAATAGGAGAATTTTACAATTCACTCAGAGAATACCAGTTTCTTCCTAAGACAAAAAAGAGGCACATCCCTAATGTGAAATGGATATGCTAAATTAAATGAAAAGAGAAAATTTAAGAAAGAAATTTGGGGCAGGACCCATAACAGCACTGCAATTAAAAAGTTAAGGAAAGGAAATTCTCAGGAAAGACAAAGCCTCTAGCATCTAAGATGAGGGACCTGCTCTTGGGTAGGGGGAGATGTTCAAGGATAGCAAACTGGGGATATTTAAAAAGCAAATTAAAAAATACCACAGCAAGGATTTCTGAATGCAAAATTTTCAATGTAAGTACACCTGCAAGTCTTAAACCAACCTCTGAAATTCTGCTACACAGACCCTTAAAACACACAGGCATCATCTACAAATACACGGCATTCTAAAATCTGATACATTTTCATTCTTTATTAGCCACTAACATTCTATTCTACCTTAGATTTTTGCTGTTTCATTTTACAAGTAAAATAATTTTCAAATCAATAACAAAAAAGACAACGGAAAAATATCAGATGAACTGAAGCCAAAATATCTTGTCTTAAAACAATTTCTAAGATTCTTTCTAGGCAGACCCTGGAGGGTTTCTCTACTTTGTCTTACCCTTTATTCCCCAAACCAAACCCTGGGCACTCTCTAGAACTGCTCATTTCCTCGAGTTTCCTAACTAAGATTGAAATATTTGTGTTGGGGTTTTTTCCTGATTGGTTTAGTGATCCTATAAAAACAAAATGAGACTTCATCGTAAGAGACGAAACAATTTCTAACCATAAATAGTGATGGGTATTATCTAGGCTTCTTGTGGTGATCATTTTGCAATATATGCAAATATTGAATGACTATGTCATATCCCTGAAACCAATGTTATATATCAATTATACCTCAATTTTTAAAAAAGATTTATTTATTCATGAGAGACAGAGAGAGAGAAAGGCAGAGACACAGGCAGAGGGAGAAGCAGGCTCCTTGCATGGAGCCTGATGCAAGACATGATCCCTGGACGTGGATCATGCCCTGAGCCAAAGGCAGATGCTCAACCGCTGAGCCACCCAGATGTCCCTATACCTCAATTTTTTAAAAATGTGGTAAAGGGCCAAAATGGTTTGCAAAATGTTTTTGCAATAAATGACAGAAACCATGTTTAAGTTTGGTGACGCTCACTGTTTTTCCTTCTGAAACACTATGGATTCATATGTTATTTTACCTTCCCTCATTATGCCATGATTTCTATCATGCTGCATCTTTTTGCTCTACATTATTAATGTTGCTGTTATTATCCTTTGCCACTTCTATTGTTCCAAGTAATAATCTTTTCTTTCTTCCTAAACCCAGAGTTAGGGGATAAATTGTTTACTTGGTCTCCTTTGAAGATGTGCAATACACTAAATTTTTCAGTTAAATGAAATAGGCCCTAAGTTTTTTAAAAGTCCAGAAGAAAAAAAAAAAAACCACCATCTCTAATTTTATTTTTTTCCATCTCTACTTTTAAAATGAAATCACTATAAAATATACTGACCCTAAAAAAAAAAAAATATATATATATATAGTGACCCTTTGCCACCTTTTTTTTTTATTACCCTTTGCCACCTTAAATGGTTTTCTTTGGTAACATTATTAATAGTATTAAGGGTTAGAGTAAAGATATGTTACTCCTAAATTAAATAGTCCCAAAATACTATTTTAAGACACCTAAGTTATTTATTAATTTTTTAAATGTAGATATGCTAATATCAGGATTTTCATTAATTTTTTATGTATATATCATATCTACCCATTCTCCTATTGTTAGACATTTAAGTATTTGCCAGTTTTTTGCTATTTCTCATCATTTTTTAATGTATTCTATGTGCCTGATTAACCAGCTGGTCTTTGTTTTCTAGATAAGGGTGACTTTACTCCCATATATTTTTTCTAATAGACAATTCACCCATTTGACATATACAGTTCAGTGGTTTCACAGTTGTTCAATCAACACCACAATCAGTTTTAGAATATTTTCAAAACTCTTAACAGAAACTACATATCCATTAACAGTCTCTCCTGTATTCCCCCACTCTCAGCTCAGTCTCCCCTGGCAACCACTAATCTACTTTGTATCTATATAGATTTGTCTATTCTGGACATTTCATGTAAATGGAAGCATACAAATGTGGCCTATTAATACTGGCTTCTTTCACTAAATATTTTGTTCATGTTCATAGTATTTTGTAGCATTTATCAATCACTACTTCATTTCTTTTTATTGTCAAATTATGTTCTGTAGTACACATTTTATTTATCTGTTCACCAGTCAAGAAATGTTTGATTTACTATAAATGCTGCTGTGAGCATTTCCCTATTTCTATTTTTGTCAGTACAGAAAATCTACTAATTATTTTTTGCTAATGGGATGATGTAGATCATACAGAGACTGGATATCCAAAGGAGACAAAACCAGGTGTTTTGTAGGACCTACAATAATTCCTCTCTCCCTGAGTATTCAGCTACTGCCTTCTTCCAACTTGCCCTCATATTCCTCAAATTTCCTTAATCTCCATCACCTTACTCAGACTACTTCCATAGCCTGAATATGCTCAGCCACTGGCCTTGTTCTTCTCCAGTCCATCTGCCCCAGTACAGGGTATGCATGCTAATATACAACGTTTGATCATTTCACTTCCCTGCATTAAATCCATCAACAGACCCCATGGCACTCAAAAACTAAAATAAAAACATCTTCGCAAGTACAAGACTTTTAGACGATCTGGGCCTGTTGACCTCTACAATCATGATCTCTATAGCAACTACTTACTTCCATTAATGGCTCTCTCACCACTGGACCTTTTTACATGTTGCCCTCTCTGCCTGGAAATGCCCCCACCTATCCCTGTGGGTGCTTCCCTTAGCCACAGCACTGCTTATACTCTACCTTTTGAAATGGCATCATCTCCATGCTTATATAACCTTCAAGGGAGCAAAATTTGTCTTTTCTTATAGCTAGCAGATCTAGTACAATGAATGACATTGAATGGATTCTCGATACAAATTTGTGGCTTTGATGAAAGATATGTTACTTATTAGCATACCTAATTTCTGTGAGTAGATAGGACTTTTCTAAGCTCCGAATTTGAAAAGCATGAAAAAACACAACCTTACTCTTGGCTACCTTTCTCCAACAGAGGCAAGCAGCCCTTCACTGTCAGGTCGTATGGGCTCCCTTTGGGGCTGATATCCATCCTTTCACACACCTCTTAGTGTGATCAGGGACTGACCAAAATGCTAGCTCTACCCCTAATTCCTTGTCATGATTGGTTCTGAAATGGGCAGGTGGTGCGATGTGGGTCAATTAGTTGTTCCTGTGATTTTTGTTGTAGCTATTACGGAAAAAATGCTCTCATTAAAGGGAAATACTGGCTGTTAAAATGATGTTTAGCTGGAGCTGCCAATGACCTTCTTTACCATCACATGAAGTCCTAATTGAAAAAAGTAGAGACGGGGATCCCTGGGTGGCTCAGTGGTTTGGTGCCTGCCTTTGGCTCAGGGCGTGATCCTGGAGTCCCGGGATCGAGTCCCACATCAAGCTGCATGGAGCCTGCTTCTCCCTTGACTGTGTCTCTGCCTCTCTCTCTCTCTCAGTGTCTCTCAGGAATAAATAAATAAAATCTTAAAAAAAAAAAAAAAAGCAGTATGGGAACAGCTGATTTTTCAAAAGCAACAATGAAGCTTGAAAACAGTTTAATACCTGCAGTGTGCTAAGGAAAAAAAGAAAAAAAGAAAAAAGTAGAGACCAAAAAAAGAAAAAAGAAGGTCCTGATGAGATCATTTAAGTCCTCCCATGCAGTTGTGCCCAGAACTAGTTGTAGCCTTGGACTTCCACGTATCTGAAGAAATAAATTCCAATTTTGCTCATTCTGGTTTGAGCTGGGTTTCTTTTGGGCAGTCAAGAGTCTAGGACTACACTTCAGGAATCATCTACCTGTGTTAGCCTATAATTAGGCATCAAAATAAGATTGTACCTACCCTTCAATTATCTGCCATTTTGCACCAACATTTATATGATTTAGAGCCCAAAGAAAATGGCCTATTCTTAGGGGTATCTTAGAAGAAAGCATGACTTCTAGGACCAGAGCTGGACTCCTACTACTTCCTCTGGTGAGTGAAACAATGCAAGTAGGTTGCAGAGCCACCTAAACCCTCTGGAAATTAGGACATGTGAAGCATTCAGAATGGTAAGAGACAGCACGAAAACTAGACCAACTGAGCAAAGATTCTGTGGGAATTCATGTTACTTGCTTTAATTCTTTGATAGTTTTGTTTTAACCCACACAACTATGGGTAAAATAAAAATTCATCTGTTTTCTAGGGAATCTGCTTGGTAAATAAAACTGAATAATTGGGTTTGGTTATGTAAAATTCTTCCCGATTTCATGCAAGATGGAGAAATACTGCATTTTATATTCCATACACCAGCTACTTCCCTAGGAGTTAAGTAAGAAGGGTGAAGCCACTTTTTCTGAATAGAGTGTTCATGAAATATTACAAAACTGGGTGTTCACCCAACCTAAATTTCTTTTCTTGGAGAGAGGGGGAAGGTATTGAAATTAAGACATGATCTTTGCCCTCCGTGACTGGCAGTATATAGTAGGGAGAACAGTATGACAAAGAAAAATTAGAATCGTGTCCAAGTGCTAGCATCTACACTAGCCTATCACCACACTCCTGAAAAATGGTTTTGCATGACACTGTTGGTGGCTTCCCACTCCATACGTAATAACAAGAATGAGAAGCCAGTGTGGAATGTGTGTAAAGAATACCACGTCCCTTATAGATGTCTGCAAGGGGAAGGAGGGAGCGGGGAAGAGTGGTCCATGAATCAGTCATCCTGGCTATGAAAGCATCTAAAGAAGAGGCTAACTAAGCATCATGAGTCATTCACTAAAATTTAGGAGATTTCTATAACTGTAGGAACTTAAATCCCCTCTTCCATCCAGGGAGCATAAGCAGCTGGTAACATAGAAAACATTCTATTTGTGGTCTCTAGTAGATCAGGGGGAAAGGTAAGTTAACCGCAAGTGGCCAGAGAGTATTCTCAGAAAAGCTTCTACTGGAAACTCATCATCTCATGGGATTTTGTTGGATGTAAACAGCAAAAGTAACAACACTGAACAGAATCAGAGGCCTCCGAGATAGTGAAATGTAGCCTTCTGATCAGTGTCTTGTCTTAATACCATGCAACATTCCATGGCCAGAGCCCAGGACTAAATGGTTTGAACATGGCAGGTGCTTTCACTATGTTCAACAGTTACAGTATCTGTTTGAAAGAGCATTCAGATTTAGAATTTCAGGCTTTCTTACCAGTGAAATGGAGATGATACAATTAAACCATTACTAATTAGAATGTTCAAGAAAGGAACACTTTGTGGCACTTAAGTCCCATCCACAAAAAATAACGCGTATTTCTGCGTTTCATTTCTAGCTACTCCGGCTTTAATGATGTAGAAGAAAAAGCAGAGTTATAGACTGAACAACAAGATAAGCATATGGTCAAGAAGGTCAAGAGTTAGAGAGCAATAGAACCAGGGTCCATCCCTCTTCCCATACGATGTACCTGCTACAGTACATTATTTCAGAGCGGTCAATAATACATTGCTTTGTAACCCGATTTATGTAATTTAACATTTGCCATTTGTCTTACTACACTATAAGATGTATATGGAACAAAATCCAAAAAAAAAAAATGTTTCTGTATACTTAAAATTCCAACCTGTATGTACAAAAACTGTCCCAGAAATGAATATAGACTAAATTGGAAGACACCATCAATTAGCAGGGGAATGAAGTCAGGGCTTTCAACTAATCAAGAAGTTCCATTTGCACCACTAGAGAAAGACCTAAATTATTCTAGAGAGAGATTAGATTTAGGAAATATATAGTCCCAAATTCAAATTCTAGAGCTACCTATATCCCACTATCTGACCTTGACTAAGCATATAGTGAGCCTCAGTATTTTGATCTATAAAATGGGAATAATTTCTCTCTCCCAAGCTAATATTAAGAATAGAATGAAATAGAATAGAAGGTAGGTATGCAAGAAAAACTTCTTGCTTAAAATGTGCTCATATTCTGATATAAAAATACTATTTCCATATTTTATCTTGAAAAGATATGGTCAAGCTGTTATTAGAGGGTATATCCAACAAAGTTTTTAAAAGACTTAGAGACTTAACAAATAAGAGTTATAGTATAAAGACTCAAAAGTAAAATTTTTAGAGATAGATTTAACCACAGGTTTAAGAAATAGTATGAATTATCAAAACACTAAAAGCATACTTGGCATATTTATTAAGTTATAATTTCATCATGTGTGTGCTTAAAAACAGCTTTACAAGAAGAGAAAATGGAAAATGGCAGCTGTGAAGAAAGTATATTTGAGGTGGCAATTAAAACCTCTTCGTATTCAGGGTAAATACGATTGTATCACAAAAATTCATAAGCAACTAAAAACACTATATGCTAATCCTATAAAGCAGATATAATTTCCCCTATGTAAAAAAACAACAAAATAAACACAAAACCACAAACCTAGAGGAAATCTGAGAAAATGGGTGACCTAATTTTTTTTACATTTTATGAAATGTAAATGCTATATTGGTTAGGTTACATCATGATTATCTGAAAATTAAGAGTCAACATGAAGTAGAAACAGAACTTCAGTATCAAGCTTTTTAAAAGTAATTGAAAGGATTCTCTAGTCAATCTAAGAAATATAATTTTTTCTAAATAAAAATTGAAATCTGCTTTTGAATGCAAATTTTTCTTTGCTTTGTGTGAAACGGTCCTAATTTGATTATGGGAACCCTAGGAAGTTCCTTCTTAATATTTTTTTAACTGAGAAAAAGTTATTTTTAAAGAAAAGACCATGAAAAAAAAAACTGGGCTGGTCCCTTTTTCCACCCTTACAACAAAAGAACTCATGTTAAATAAATTTGTGTCTAAACACAAATTCACTGCATAAATTATCTGTGTAACTTCACTGGAAGCCAAGAACAGCTTACTATCATTTCTGTGACCTGCATTTTCCTCTATTTGTTAATGTCAAATAATCATTTCTGATACACAATTTAGCAACTTCACGTCTTTCAGCATCACTAGTTGCCACAATAGTTTGAGCCCCACAGACTCACTGGGAGGGAGGGGCCAGCACATAAATGCTAAGCCTTGGTCACATCCTTACCCATATTTGGTTAGCTTGAAACTTTATTTTGAAATTACTAATCTTTTTTGTGGTGTTCTTTACTTTTTAAGAGAACAAACTTGCAAAGGCAAAGCACTTACCAATGTTCACTGTATTAAGAACATTGTGTTTATGTTCATCCTAAAGCTCAACTAACCATGGACACTAACTACCCTAGAGAAGGATGACTAAGATTCTCCATTTCTTATTCTTTTTGTTGTTCAAATGAGTCCAATAAAATCTACTTGCCATTTCTCTCCTCTGTGGGACAAGACAACTGAGGATGGTCTTCCTCAGCTCCAAGGGACATGAAATCCATCTAGTAATGTCTTTGAACAAAGAGAGAGAGAGAGAAACAGAGAGAGAGAGAAAGGAAAACCATGCCTGAACAATATGGCTGATAAGCAATGCTTTCTGTGAAAGATCTTGATCAAAAGGAAAATGTGGAAGAGTTTTGGTCTAAAATGGAACTTGCGGGGGGCACCTGGGTGGCATGGTTGGTTAAGTGTCCGACTCTTGGTTTCAGCTCAGGTCATGGTCTCAGGGTCATGAGACTGAGCCTCACATTGGGCATTTAACTCAGAGGAGAGTCTGTTTGGGATTCTCACTCTCCCTCCCTCCACTCATGCTAGTGTTAGTGCGCTCACTTGCTCTCTCTCTCTCTCTCTCTCTCTCTCAAATAAATAACATCTTTAAGATGGAACTTGAGAATAAGAAATTGAATAAGAAATTTCCATTAAATGTCTGACTTCGAGAAGACTGAGACGTCCTAACCAGTGAACATCCTCCCAAGGAATTTCTCCCAATCTTGAAGCCAACAAACTTACTGCTTGGGCACTGGTGGGACTTCTCCCTCTTTGCATTCTGGCTGGGCTTTTCCCTATCTGCATATAAGTACATCCCACCTAAAACCCTCGAAAGACTCACATATAGCTTGTTACAAAATAAGAGTTTCCCAAATAAACTCAATTTCTGGTAAAAACAAACAAACAAACAAACAAACAAAAACATTACCAATGACAGCTTAGGTCTGAATCCCAACTTTGCCTCTAACTAGCTAATAAAAGCAGGTGAGCCTCACTGGGGAAGTCAACTGAACTCTCAGTACCTTCGTTTTCTGACATCTAGAACGATAACATAATAGCAGTCACTTAATAAATTTCTTTTGAATTATGTGATTATAAGAGTTTAGAACACTACCTAGTATATTATAAGCACAATAGGCATGCTGGCAATTATAGATGATCTTGCAGTTCCAAGGACTTTCTACTCATACTATGATTGAAACAGGATTTGTGTTGGTAATACTTTTCTCCACATCCATATCTCTACATTGAAACCACACTAATGATTGTTCTATAACAAAGAAATGTAATAAGCAACCAAGGACGACTGGGTGGCTCAGCAGTTGAACATCTGCCTTTGACTCAGGGCGTGATCCCGGAGTCTGGGGATTGAGTCCTGCATCGGGCTCCCTGCATTGAGCCTGCTTCTCTCTCTGCCTGTGTCTCTGCCTCTCTCTCTGTGTCTCTCATGAATAAATAAATAAAATCTTAATAAAAAAAAATATATATAAGCAATCAAACTTAATTAAATTGGAGACTTAAACATACACCTCTTAATTTATGTTCATGTCCTAGTTTCTACCTGTTTGGGGTCACATCAAGATTATTAATGTTTGGTAATACAGTGATGTTGTTTAATTAATTAATTTATTTTAAAGATTTTATTTTTCAGTGATTTCTGCATCCAACTTGGAGCTCAAACTCACAAACCTGAGACCAAGAGTCACGTCATCCACCAACTGAGCCAGTCAGGCACCCTTATAGCGATATTATTTTAAATAAAACCAATTTATATATTTAGTGACATTGACAGAGAAGTTACATGTACATATACAAGTAACTGTAATGTTAAAAATGTTCTGTGAATAAAACAATGAAAAAACAAAACATTAACTGACATGCTACTCTATATAATGAGAAAAAATAAAGTAGGATACTTCTAATTCAATTTTCTTCACATCTTAGATTTACATCTTTTGAGCACCTTCTTCGGACAAAGCTCATTTTGCAGTATCTGATGGGATCAGTTAATCAAAACTTTGCTTTTTTTCCTAGTTTAGAAGGCGGCACAAAACATCTTTGCAGTTGTAACAAGATTCAATTAAAAGCAGATGAGTTGAAAGATACAGTTCTGTTTCACTATATAAGTTATGGCCTAAGAAATAAAATTTGAATATTTTGAAAATAAAGTGGTTTTGTTTCAACTTCCAGAGAATTCAGACACACTCAGAACATACTTCACTTTTTTTTTTTTTTTAAGATTTTATTTATTCAGGAGACAGAGAAAGAGAGAGAAACAGGTAGAGACACAGGCAGAGGGAGAAGCAGGCTCCATGCAAGGAGCCTGATGTGGGACTTGAACCCGGGAATCTGGGATCACGCCCTGAGCCAAAGGCAGGCGCTCAACTGTTGAGCCATTCAGGTGTCCACATACTTCACATTCTGACACAAAGTTTATCCAGGATTTAAACTGATACGACACATGTAAAGGCCAAGAACCATGTCTTGCCAAAAGGAATAGTAAATGTTTGTTTTTCCTTTTCTCCCTCTATCCCTCAAGGTAACCTATATTTATCTCTGCTTCAAATCACTGTGAAAACTTTAACTACCTCATGAAACCTCAATGTGTTATATAAACAAATGATCAGGTATATTATTTTCATAACCAGCCCTTGTAATTTAGTAGGAAATAGGACCCTTAATCAAGAGCCCTCAGTAAAAATAATGACTTAATTAAATGAAACACTGAAGTAGAAGTATCACAATAAGCCAAAGATACTGGAATAAATAAGTAAGTAATAAATACCTCTTATTTTCTATCCCTAAAATAATAAGAAAGGATCAAGAAGTAAGCATACAGCTCCTGGTGTGGCCTAGACACCACAGGATCTCGAGGACACCCACAATGGCAGCATGTTTGCAGGGACTGTGGCCAGTACAGCAGACAGCTTTTATTTGGCTCTGAGGCTGAACAGCTTTGGTGATAGGCCACTGTGGTGTCAAAGGAGAAACGTTTTTAATTTTTTCATTTGTTTTTAATATTTCCTCTTTAAAATAAAGAAGAAAAAAATAAGATAGGAAATAGATAAATAGGGTAAGTGAGTGCACATGATTGTTTATAGCAATATGCACTGGCATTTAGGGTACATTAAAATAAAAAAAACATTTAAAAGATAACAGTAGCATTTTACAAAAGATTATTTTCAAAAGATACTTTAAAGAGCAAGTCTGAATGAACCGACCCTGACATATCATATAAATATTTCAGTGAACAAGTTCAAGGAAGTAATAACTTACATGTAAGACAATAAGGATTTTATGAAAAGTTGTATGTATTTTGAAGCAGCAGCAACACTAAACATCTAATGTCTACATTAGAGAAAAGCTTAAGTGTTCCAAAGCATCGTTTCAAATAAAAGATAAACTCTAGAGTCCACTAGGTTAGTAAAACAAAATCTATTATTGTATATAAATAATACTCATGAAACAAGCCTAATTTGTCTAGCAGATGTTTAATTTAGGGCAAAAGAATTTTACATTTCTATTCTTTTCAAATATAATAGCATGAGTAATCGCAATATGGTTTCAAAACACGTTAGTTCAAAACTATCTTCTACTTTCACACACTCTGTCTTATAACCTATGAAACAGAAGTTTATTTTTTGGACTGTAATAGAACTGCCATATAAAAGGAAGATCAAATTATTTTTTTAATGACAAAGAATTGTAAAGAAATTGAGAGATCAACTGTTTCCTTTCGTCCCTACTCTTGTTATGCTAACTGAAGTCACCAAGTCAATAATTATGACACAGTTGTTTCTTTTGAAGATATTCTTCTATAGTTTAAAGTAAAGACTTAAAAGTCTCAGTATTCATATAAGGCATTGGTAGGTTTTTTCTAAATTTCCCCACTCATCTTTCCGCTGAAGTTTACCCTGGCCTATGACGCTCTGCCTTTTCAGGCCTTTTCACTTCTCAAGGAAGTGCAACAAAATTTGTGTGCCAACTCTGTGGTATTGAGAGGTGGCAAATTTCCAGCTCTTTAGGTTGAGGCCACAAAATATCAAGTGTATAATTTTCCTTATAAAATGTATGTAACTAGAACCAAAAAGTAAAAAATGTTAGAAAAAGTCCTCAAATTAATCAATACAAAATCAATTCAGTATCATTTAATACATTAGAAAGAAAAAAAGAAGTCAGTGAAAGCTATAAGCTAGGATACCAAAAAAATCAACCTCGCATGCAGACATATATTTAAGAAATCCTTCAACAGTGAATTATATATGTTTATAGTATATGGTTGAATTCCCATTAAGCCATTATTAAGTGCTACATACATCTTATCTTCCCTTTGCTCTTTTTGGATGGGAAGGCAGGGTGTAACTAGGACAAAAAATATATTTCCATTGACTGCAGACATCCATGAATCATTCATTAGGTAGCATATACTGCTTAGACAACCTAATGCATGGAAGTAGGTTAAAAATCACAATTTGCAAAATTTGCCATTAACTTCTCTGGATTTCTCTAATTTATCTGAGTCTTAACGCTAGCTATAGAGGTTTCAATGGAAACATCTATATTCTATGGCCAAAGAATCACAGAAAAAAAAAAAAAAGAAGAAAACTGACTTAATTCTATGGATATGGATAATTTCATAAATAAATGCTTAATTTATCCTTTATACCGAGGTACTGTAAACAGTGGAGAATGACATAAATGATCTGAGCTTCAAAAGTAAACTATGAGGTATTCAATGGACGCAGCCTAATTTATTTGCTATTTTATCTTTAAGGAGATTCTAGCAAGGTCAAATGACTCAAATTCAACATCTACCTAGAAAATAACATGTATCTGTCACTTTCCTTCCAAAGTAAGAGTGAACAACATAGCTAAAAATTCTAGTAACTATCTCACAATCAAATGCCATGTATTCCTAAAGTTACTATGGTAGCATTTACAGGAAATTTTGCTTACTGGAGAGACCTCCTCCTCAGAGCTAACAACTCTACTTTTAGAGAAGTAGAGTAGAGTATTTTGATTTTGAATAAAAATCTAAAGGCAACAACAACAACAAAGCAGGAAAACACATTTTGGTAACAATCTATAAACCACTGCTCCCCACTTCCACACACATTTACCTGTTGTACAGAACAGAAAAGCATAGCTGAGAAATCAGAATCCATTCTAAGTCTCTCAGAAGATTCTGACTCTGGCATTACCTCCCATAAGATCTGGTAACTCAAAAGATTTATACAAGTGTAGACTGGTAATACTTTTAATTTTACTGATTTCCAAAAAACACCAGCTGCACCAACAGAAGTCATATTTAGAAACTGCTGATTAAAAAAACTGTTCTCGGGCACCTGGGTGGCTCAGTTGGTTAATCAGCTCAGGTTCTGGTCCCAGGAACCTGGTATCGAGCCCGAACCCTGAACCCCGTGGCTAGCTCCCTGCTCAGTGGGAAGTCTGCCTCACCCTCCCCTCCGTTCCTCCCTCACTCCTGAGCTCACGTACTCACTCTCGCACATGCAAATAATCTTTTTTTAAAAAGTGTTCTCATAGTAAAATGGCTCTACACTGAAATTTAAGTTTCTTATGATCTAAGAAACAGCCTTATGAATTTTATTTAAAAACATGTTTTTAAATTGCTGTCCATAATTCTGAATTTTGTTATACCAAAATTTAAGTTCACTATAAAAATCAGGTTCCCCCATATTGCCAGCACGTTTTTCAGCAGTGCACTACACTTAATAACATCACTCTGCTTGTCTATAGCTATAGAAGTAGCAAGGTGTTGTACTGAACAGATAGCCTAGATTCTGTGATGATCTCAACCTGACTAAGCACAACACACCTATCTCAGACGATGTGCACCTTCCCTGGAGCGCACTTTGAAAGCAATGTGAACCCTATACAAACAAAAAACATTTACTCATGATAGATAGCTTCTGTTATCATTGCTAGTGCCTTATCCTCTACTACCACTGAGATAACGATTTTTAGTAGGAAGACATATAATTCAGAAATCAATGCTCAGTTTTTCTCTTTAAAAGAAAAATCAGAAAGCCAAAATTTAATGTGATGACACTGAACAAGGAAATAGGGAGTTAGCCTGTAGTTAGCCTGTATTCCTTTTTCACTTTAATAATTTGGGGTATTAAAAGTGCTACTTCCATGAGCACTTAGCATAGGCTAGTACCATATGAATAATTAATAGATATTTCCAAAAGAAAGGAGAATCAGAAGGAAAGAGTCATGGCCTGAAGGTAAAAGGAAGGAGGTGAGCGAGAAAGAAGAGTTAAGTGTGCTGAATGATTTTAATTTTATGGGAAAAACTAGGCCAATCTGTTTACATTAGTGTGTACATTAAAAAGGAGGAAAAGTGGAATATTAAAAATGCTTTAAAAATTGGCCTGTCATCCAGTTTCCACTGATGGCTTTGTATCAATAATACCCACTGGAAGATAATTTCAACCTACCAGTAAGCCTGCAATCAGCAGTCCACTCTCTTCACTAGGAGCAGAGGAGCCTACCCAGTAGAGCTAGGGTTAGGATTCCAGCTCCAATACTTAAATAATTGAGCACATTTTGCCAACTGTCAAAATAGTTATTTTTCAGATCACAGTGCCTACCGTGCTGACATTTCAAGGAAACACCACAAAGGAGCAATACAATTAAATGTCTGCATATTTTGCCTAAGCAAAATACATATATTTAAATATTCTCAATGTTTGTTTATATTAATACCTATTTTCAGTGGATCGTACTCAAAGGCTCACATCTGTAGCTCAAATCCAGCCACTCTGTCTTTAAGGGAATTTACACATCTCTAGTTAAGTCAATCACACATCTCACATCTATGAATGAAGAGGGAATTCAAAACCCAACAAATATTCACTTAAAATGTTCCAACCTTGTCTTAGCCAATACAGACATAATTTCTTTTATGTCTTGATATGCTTAATAAAATTTTTAGTATTTAGTACACAACAACAAAGTACATTAGTATTATAATAAGTGTATTACACTTTATTGTACTTTTGGAGAACTTCTCTCTCCATATATTAGCATCAAAAAGTCTGGCTCTAACTAATATGTGTACAGAATTCTTCACCCACCAATCCCCCCGCCCCATTCTCCCACCCCAAATCTTCTGGTGCACAGAAAACAGACTTAAGAAATAAATACAAATGATTCCACAGTGAGTTCAGTTTTCCATAATGAAGGCAAAATTACATTTCAAGGCTGTATTGTCAAACAGATTTATCTAATGCTTGCTCCTGTTTTGACTATCAATTCTAAGAATATTTTATTGGCTAACTTTAAAAATGCTTAAGCTGTGAGACTGGAATGGAAATAATGATGTAGCTATAGATTAAAAAGCACAATTTGGTCTGTTAAATAAATTTTGTCTTTTCAATTCAAACTACAGAATTCCCTTTCTATATACTCAAATCTGAAATTTGCATTTATACTCATAGACACAAACCTTTTGGAAACTGTGAGGAAATATAATTTATCATGTTCGCAAATCAAAATTTTAAGGTGTATTCAACACTGTCTTCAAGAACATTCTGTCTACAATATTATTCATGTAAGACTCAATATATGGCTTTCTCAACCCTGAAAATAAACTAAATAAGGAAAGCTGAAGTTCTATTTGAACCAACTCTGCTAAACCTCAAAGTCATGTCATTTCTTAAATAATTAAAAAATTTTTGACAGATATATAAATTACTATATCTTTCAAGATAAGGGTTCTAAGTAATTCTATAATCACTATATTTCATACAACCTGTTCTAAGAAAAATGATTCATCTACCAAACTACATACGCTACCTGTAAACTAAACTTTCTAATATTTTAAGGATAAAGAATGCTGATTCACAGCACACCACATTTATAATGGAAAAAGGAATCCAAATGGCTTTACCCCATGTGTCTCTCCCTTGTGCCCAAAAGTGAGCATGAAATCAAAGTGCCAGAGTGGAATTTTAAATTGTTTAGGTAGTCATTAAATTTCAAATGAATTGTCATGTTTCACAGTTTGAAGTAAAGGTTAAGGGAAGCCCGGGTGGCTCAGTGGTTTAGCACCACCTTCAGCCCAACGCGTGATCCTGGGGACCTGGGATCGAGTCCCACATCAGGCTCCCTGCATGGAGCCTGCTTCTCCTTCTGCCTGTGTCTCTGCTTCTCTGTCTCTCGTGAATAAATAAATAAAATCTTAAAAAAAAAAAATGAAGTAAAGGTTAGAAATTAGGACCTGCTAATGAAATAGAAACAAAATAATGTTTGACTTTTAAATTAATTTTGAAGTCCTCACATATCAACATAATTTTCCTATATTACACTTACTGCCACAAATATGCTTGTATTCAGGGCTATTTAGGCATAAAACAGAGCTCAGTGGTTAAGATCAAGGTCTTTGGAGTAGCAAATTGCCACTTACTTGATATGACCTTGGTAAAGTCACTTAACCTCTCTAAGCTTCAATTTCCTTATCTGTTTTTCTAAAGATAACTGAAAAGCATTTACATAATGCTTGGCACACAATAAGAGAGCAATAAGTAATAGCTGCTGTTATTAGTGTTATCAAAGGAATCTCTGCAAGTTGCACTTGTAAAATTAAATGTGAATAAGAAATACCTGTATAATTTATAAAATTTTACTTAAAAAAAACTTAAAGGTCAGACTTAATTATTTCTATAAATGAAAATCATTGTGGCAGGAGAAACCAATGCCTGAAAAAAAATGGATCAAAAAATAAAACAAACAAAAAAAAATGCCAAAACAAACCAAGAAACCAATAATAGCAACCAATAACTTAGAACACATAAAGGAAACTGCCAAGGACACAAGGAAATGAGTGGTCTGCTTATTCCTATAGCTATCTTTATTTTTTTAAGTAAGCTCAATGCCCAATGTGGGGCTTGAACTCATGACCAAGATCAAGAGATCAAGAGCTGCATGCACTACCAACTAAGCCAGCCAGGCAATCCTCCTACAGCTCTATGATAATAAATTCAAACATCAGTATAGAGAGTAGAAAAATGACCCAAAAATCTAAAAATTAAATTTTGTATCCAGTGATAGTGGTAAATTTTTAACTTATTTGGTTTTTAGAGATTTTCAAATCTCTCATTCTCTATAAAGATATCACAAAACATATCCAATATGGTAGCATAATAAAATAAGGAGGTAAGAAGTTCTCACACCTGCTTCAGGTTTGTCCGTAACTTGATCATAAGAACCTTCCAGGGTAGAGCCAAAGTAAATACAGAATTGGAAGCATTACCCTCCGAACTGTATCTTGATTAAGCACTCTTTAGTACATAAAATATGCAACACAGGTAATTTCTCAAAACACTGAAGAGCCATATACTTTAAGTATCTGATATAAATTAATTTCACATTTAGAAATAAGTACAAAAATTATTTCTAGTTTATATTTATAGATGCAGAGTTCAATGACTCTGAATATAAATAAATTCTTAATATTTACTACCCAATAATTACTTTAAACAAACATTTTATTTATTCAGTTTTTCCTATATACCAGGCACTATCCTAAAAGTCAGGAATATTGTTTTTACCAAGACAAAAATAGTCTCAGTGTTTATGGAGCTTATACTTTCATTGGGAAGACTATAAAAAAAAAAAACAAAATATATCATGTGATAATAAATACCATGATAAAAATCTATCAGGGTTGTGCGTTAAGAAGTGACCGAGAAGCTATTTCAGACTGGTTGGACAAGAAAAGCCTGCTCATTAAATTTAAAACATTTGCTTCCACTTGCTGCCAAATCAATAGAAGCAATTCTTTTATTTATATACAAAAAGAAATGTAAACATTTTGCCAGGCTCTGACATTATAAATCACCTCATCCAATGGGTATGTTTAAACTCTTCCCGAATATACAAAGTAAACACTGATAAACAGGTAAAATCATTTTACCTTCAAATTCATTTCTAACACATTCCTACAGAATTTTTATAATAAAACAGAATGCTGACAAGTATACATTTTGTTTCTTATTTATATTCACTTTATTTACACATTACTCTGCTAACCTATAAATAGGATAATTCTTAAATATTTGAGTTTACTTAAAAATCAAAATATCCCAACAGACAGGCCTAATTTTGACTTACCTGTGCCTGTACACAGTGCAGAAGATCTATAAATTTGTAGCCAAATCCAAGAGAAATCTGCAATACAAACAAAAAGGCAAACATGAGTAAAAAGATGCAGAATCCTCTTGGACTCATTAGAGTGGATGTGATTTTTACAACCAATATACAAGTAACTCATTAATAACATCTTGCTGTTAAATTACACGATAAATCAAGAAGACTTGTTGTATTATTTCTAGTTGGATTTAAAAAAATGTACAATATGTAAGGCCACATTTCATTGTGAATTAGGAGGTGTCTAGTCTACAAATTTTGAGTTCCCACCATAATTCTTACTATATTTTCTAATAGCTGCATTGTCCAATAGGTCTCAGAAGGAGCACTGAAAGCTGAGAAGCAGCAAAGACCCAAGATCCCTATTTCCAGACTGCCCTCCTAGGACAGGCCTGTGCCCAGCATACAGTAACACAGTGCACAGTAAATGCCTGAGTAAACAAATAAAATGCACATCACGATCTTAATTTGCTGTGATTTATAGTTTATCAGGAATCAAAAGGCTTGAAATTGCTAAAATAAAAACCTAAGTCATAATTGTTTACAGAAGTTAAAAAGTGACTGAATAATTGTATCAAAAAAAAAAAACTTGAGTAAAAGATGCAAGAATGATGCTATATATGTGTGTGTGTGGCAATCTTAACAATTTGTAAGAGCAAATGTAGATAAGGAAGAAATGAACATTTTCAATCATGAGGGCACCTGCCCACCAAATTTCTTCTGGGTGTATGCCTTTGGGAACAAAGAGTTTAACTTCAAAAAATTCTGCAGCATTTCTTCTGATCCACCAAGAATCACTTCCTCTGCATAAAGAAGTTTGTTTCTAAGATGTACGTGAAGAACACAAACAACAAATATGTGCTGATATTTACTGTGTATTAAATGTTTATTACTTTAATTTAAGAGGTCTAAAGGGGAGGGAAATAGAAAAAAGTTCCATTTTGAGTTTTACCAGGACCTGATCAGTCTGGAGATCATTGAACGTAATGAAATGCAGCTAGAGTATTAGTCAGAGATGATTCATGAAAAACTAAAGAAAATCTGTATGCAAATAAGATGTTATCACAATAAGTAAAACGAATGGATTTTCCTCAAGTGGCAGTCAGTGAGCAGTGTGCAATAAACTGTTATGTAATAGGAGTCATCAATTCTTTCCAGCTCTACTGGGTAAATGTATTAATGATGCTGGCCTACTTAAGCCCATTATAATTCTATACCAACAACTAATTCGCTCAAGGACATCACACTATGCAACAATCAAGAGCTAAGAGTTGTGATTATTAGCAGAAGTGAGGATATTAAACTATTACTGCTTCATCTATATGATTCAGTACATTTTTACCAATACGCTAAGATAATATGAGGACAAAGTGCCAACGTATCCATGCTGAAGAAAGATACATGAGACATGAAGGTATGGATAACTGATATCTTCATGTAACATCTTAAATAAGAGATATTCATAAAATACAAACACAGAATTACAAAATGTTTTGGAAGTTTACTAAGGGAAAATCTCAACTATTTAAAGCAGAAGTACAGGCACTAACAATTCTGAAACAAAGCAACATCCCTCTACTCTTCTTTCAGTCTTGTCAATTTTCACCAAGTTCTTTCAGGAGAGCATTTGAAGGGAGGCAGGCGGGAGGAAGTCTACCCTGGTCCTGGCAGAGAGACAGAAGGAAAGACAGGAACCTTTCAAGAAAGGCCAGAGAGACACATACCACCTTCTTTCTTACTACCACTGCTAAGATAAACTGCCTCTCCATAAAGCAATGGGTCACTATCAGAAGACAGCATGGAGAGGCGCCTGCGTGGTGCAGTGGGCTAAGCTTGGGGTTCTTGGTTTTCAGCTCAGGTCATGATCTCAGGGTGGTGAGAATGCTCAGCCCTCAGCCCAGAGCTTAAGATACTCTCTCTCCCTATGCTTCCCCATCCACAACCCCCTCTCTAAAATAAATAAATAAATCTTTAAAAAAAAAAAAAAAAGAGGAAGAGGCAATATTGAACAGTGGAAAGAACCAGCAGGGTTAAACATCATCAGACCAGTTTTCAAAACCTGGTTTCATCATATAAATACTGCTGCTGTTATTATGTTTCTATCATTAACAGCAGCTTAAGTATGTGACCTAGGAAATGTTACTGTGGGCTCAAATATAAAATGAGGATAATGTCCTGTTTGCAGCACCTTGGAGGTATTAAATCTGATGATTATATAAAGCACCTGGTACACAGTAGCTGTTAAAATTATTATCCTACCAAGTATGATCCTGCTAAATGTTGCTAGCTCTGACAGGTAACTCAATGGAAAGATGAAAAATGGAAGCTTCAGGCCTGCCCTACCCTAAGTAGGACTGATTTTCCCTGGAATGTCCTAATGGCTTTATCTGACCATAACTTTCCAGAGACACATAAACATGGAGACTGCTGGGAAATGTCTGAACCAGAGCTATCTTAAAACTACATCAAAAGGTGAAAAATACTACCTAATGTTAAATCTTACTATAAAGTTACATAATCAAAACAGTGGGGTATTAGCATAAGGATAAACAATAGAAGAGAACACAGTCCAGGAAACGGCCTACACATTTATATCAAATCATATTCAACAAAGGTCACAAGGTAATTAATGAGAAATAGACAGTCTTTTCAATAAATGATGCCAAAAACTATTATACATATGGAGAGGGAAAAAGAAACTCAACCTTTACCTTGTACCATGTACAAAAATTAACTCAAAATGGATAGTATCATATATCTAAAAGTAAAAACTGAACTACAAAACTTGGAGAAAATTATTACGGATTACGCAGAAAATTTTTAAATATTATACCAGATATATAAAATAAAAAAGACCATAAAAGAAAACAACCTGATAAACTGAACTCCATTACAATTAAAACTTCTGCTCTTCAAAAGACATAACTTAAAAATGAAAACACAAGATACGGGTGGAGAGAAAATATTGGCAAAATAATTACCTGTAAAGTACGTGCATTTAAAATAAAGAGCTAAATAATGAGGATATCTATCTAGAATATATAAAGAACTTTTATAACTCAAAAATAAAATAATTCAACTTTTTTAAATGGGCAAAACCTTTAAAGATTTTTAAAAATATTATAGAAAATATACAATGGTGTCTCAGTCCAGTCAAACATTTGATTCTTGTTTTTAGCTCAGGTCATGGTCTTAAGGTTGTGAGATGTAGCATGGAGCTTGCTTAGGATTCTCTCTCTCTCCCCCTCTGCCTCTCTCCACTCTCTCTTTAAAAAAAAAAAAAAAAAAACAGATATACAATGGGGAAAGTACACAAGAGTACTAAACATCATTAGTCATCAAAAAAATATAAATTAAAACCAAAAAAAAAGGGACACCTGGGTGGTTCAGCGTTTGAGCATGCCTTCAGCTCAGGGTGTGATCCTTGGGTCCAGGGATCAAGTCCCGCATTTGGTTCCTGCAGGGAGCCTGCTTCTCCTTCTGCCTAGGTCTCTGCCTCTCTCTTTCTCTGTCTTTCATGAATAAATACTGTCTCTCATGAACAAATAAATAACATCTTTAGAAAACAAAACAAAATATGCTAGACATGAAATAAAACATTGACAAGGACAGGAAGAAACTAGAAACCTCGAATGACATGGAAATGCACAGTGGTATGGCCATTTTGGGAAACAGTTCAGAAGTTTCTCATCATATAACGCAAGAATTTCACTCCAAGGAGCATTTTCACTTCTCCTGGGGACAGATGATCACACAAGCAGTTGTATAAGGACAATCCTAGCAGCTATGTTTAGAACAGCTGAAAAGTGGAAACTCAACAATTTCCATTTGGTAAATGGATTTTCTAGAATGTAATACACAACACAGTAAAATATCAACAATAACAAGAAATGAATTACTCATGATGCAACAACCTGAACCTTAAAAACATGTGCTAAATGAAGGAAGCCAGACACAAGATAGCATATCATATAATTCTATTATTTTGAAATTTCTAGAAAAAGTAAAAACTACAGAGGCAAAAACAGGTTAGTGCTGCCCTGCATTAGAGAATGGAAGTGGGGAATGGACACAAGAGAACTTTCTGGGCTGAGAGAATTATTCTAAAACTGGATTGTGGGTGATGCCAAAGAAAGATGTATAAGAAACACAAGACATAGATAACTGTCTACATTTACTAAAACTCATCCTATAATACACTTAAAATGGGTGCATTTCACGGTATGCAAATTATGCCTGAATTTTTTAAATTTTTTAAATGCTAAAAAAATGTCAATGTACATGTATCTCTATGTACCTCCCTTTCTTCCAGTGTGATGGTTAGGGTTACTGTGTTAGTAAAGGGATGTAAGGGACAAAGGCTAGTTCTAGCAGCAAAGGGTGTAAACATCTGACAAGTAGTGCATCAACTTGGTTGCACGAATAACACATCATTACTTTGAGGCAAAAAAATCAGAAGTGAGCCTACATCACACAAGAAAAGACTGCTGACAACATAGATGATTTTTCAAAAGGTGGTGGAGGTTTAAAAGAAGATATACTATCTATCTATCTATCTATCTATCTATCTATCTATCTATCTATTTATTTATTTATTTATTTATTTATTTTAAATGTAGGGTTAGGAACAAAGCCAGAGGAAGCAAAATAAGAAGAAAATGAAGTGACATCTGCAATACTACCTAAAAGAGCACTTTATGCTACCAGAATGAGAGAAGAGTCATATTTTGCTGTTTTGGTTTACTATCGTCACCATCATCATCAACAGCTACAGTTTATGAAATGCTTCTGGCAGAGAGCTTTACATGTCACTCATTTTAATCTTCCTAACAGGGGTACCTGGGTGGCTCAGTGGTTGAACGTCTGCCTTTGGCTCAGGTCGTGATCCTGGGGTCCTGGGATTTAGTCCCACATCAGGCTCCTCGTGGGGAGCCTGCTTCTCCCTCTGCCTATGTCTCTGCCTCTCTATGTCTCTCATGAGTAAATACATAAATTCTTAAAAAAAATAATAATATTAATCTTCCTAACAACCCTATGAGGTAGGTATTGCTACTATCACCTCCATTTTGTAGATACAGAAACTTAACTGACAAGTGAAGCACTTTGTCCAAGGTCACAGAGGTAATGCAGTGGTAAAGCCTGGATTCTAACCCAGAGTCTGGGTGCAGAGTCCAAGCATGCTCTTACCTGATGAGCTGTTATGGAAGTTCACTGTTCTGATATTGCTATCATTTTTGCCAACTTGACATGAAAAAGATGATGGCAATAATGTGATTAACTTGAAAACTGCCTTCTGGTTCTGGTACGGTACAAAAAAGAGCAGCAAAGCATATTCCCCACATCATCTACCCCAGCTGGACATTCTCAATGAATCCTGACATTCGTTTTTCTTGACCCAAATGTAGCCTCACAGTTTTCTCAAAGTTCTCACGAATCAAAGGAAATCATCACATTAGGACTGGCACACAAATGAAAATATATTTGCCAACCAGAGCAATTAACTTGAGGTTTTATGGCACATACTAAGAAAGAGGACTCTACCCAAAGGGAGCCCTACAAACTGCCATACTTCATGTTTCAACATAGGTCCTACTGATTACTGGTCTTGTTTTTTAGCCAGGACCACCACAGTCATCAAGCCAGTCAGATAAGTTGGTGGGACTGAAGGTTGGTGGGACTGAAGAGAGCACATGGGGAAAGAAGAAAAAGCTAGTGCTACTCAAATCACTTGAAATTTTTCAACAGTTCCATCCAAACAAATCTGAACATATATTCACAAGTGTTCACCTGCAATGAATGACCAGCATGATAATTTGATTTCTTTTTGCTTAAAGACATAAAAAATCTCAACACAAAACATACCTTTAACTCACCATGTTTCAAGTTATATTACATCAAGAGGAAGTCATACTTTCAGGACTTAACTATGAGAACTATTTCAGATTACTGAACAGGAAACTAAATATTCTTATTAAATATTAGAAAATATTATAATAGTAAAATCCCAAATTTGATGTGTTGCAAGTCTTAATCATATAATGTATAAAGAATGTGGACTGTCAGGTAAAATTCTTTCCCAATCATTAAGTTGATGGTACTAAAAATAACATCTATACCACAGAAGAATAATTTATAAGTTAACTAACTTCTATACATACTTCAGATAGCTTGTGTTTTCTTCATTTAAAAGGCTCTACCTCCACTGCAGACAATGACTCTTAACTAATGAAACTCTTTAACAAATAACTTTCATTTTCCAAAGTCTTTTTTAAAAGGGTCAACAATATCTCAAAATGCCCTTAAAATGACATTTAGCTCGTAACTTATATATAAACATTAATTAACTTTGTAATTATTCTCTCCAACTACTTATTCTGCCTATTATACATATATAAGGTTCTTAAACTTTAGGTTTTGCTTAAAGAAATCTTCAGTTTTCTAGAACCAGTGCTTAAAATTATTGAAGTCCAACCTTAAGATGTTCTTGTTATTTTAATTCAGTCTAATCAAATGCTTTCAGTACAGTTAATCATAAGTTAAAACAAGTAGAGATTTAGATTTATAATCTAATAACTTCTACACTAAATGTAAAAAAAAATTCTAAATAGATATATACAAAAGGATGTAACATCAGTTTTAAAAATTCCTAAGCTGCAGGCAGGTGCACATATATCATTGGTATAGTGAAATATAACCTACCCATCAACTTTATAAATATCATATGATCATTCCTTTCATTTTTGTCTCTCACAATGGGCCGAGACAAATACAATGAAGCCAACTATCATAAAACACTAACTCTTCAAAGAACAGTATTCTTGCCCAGAGACAGACTTAAAAGAAAAATTAGTTTCGTACATGTAGATGAATGTACACGGCTCACATTTGGAAGACAACTAGAAATTTACTAATTTGGAGTCACTGGAGGCACAGGGGTAGAAAAAATACTGTGGAGTCACTAACCTGAATATAGCATTTAAATTCAAAGAAATGGTTAAGACAGTGGCAGAAGGAAGACCAGCAAAGACAAGTACTACAGAATCCAAGAGGAGATAGTTCCAAGGAGGCGAGGGTGGTTGAAATAATTTAATGCAACCAAGAATTATACAGTTTCTACTTGATTTGGCAAGCAGAAAGTGCTGATCTTCCTAAGAACAGCTGCATTGGAGTGACAAAGATATAAAGCAGACTGGAGAAAGTTGAGGTACTGACAAATGAATAGGATATAAGGATTCGGACAGAGCAGGCGCTAATGATTACTATTATAGTTACCTTATGCTAAAATTAATCCTCCCCTCTAGACTGTGAGCTCCTTGAGGGCAAGGGTAAGGTTTCATCTCCCTTTGATAAGGAAACAACATGCCTCCAGACAAGTGACTTTTAATGCTCCTGCAGAAGTCCTGGGGCTCTAATTAGGAAGCATGGCCCCCAAATTAACACGATAATATAGTCTTTAATGGAATTACAAGGAGAAAACAGAAAAAAATTAATTAACTGGGCAGAAATTAATCTTTCTTAAACAAAGATAAAAGGCTCTGAGATGACTCCTGACCAAGACCAGAGCATGCCAACCTGTCAATCATTCGGTCTTCCCAAAATAAAAGGCCTCAACACACAATGTAGTAGTAAAACAATTAAAATTTGTTTTTCTCCCAATAATGCGGATCATCTTTGCCTGCAATGTTTCCCTTCATTCTCCTTAAAATAAGAATATTTATTGAAGCCTACTGTGTATACCAGAATAGTAGAGGATTTCCATATATTATATCAACTGCAGAGGGAAGAAATTCACGTAGGGAGAGGAAATGGGACTGTGAACTCCTTTCAGAAACTTCCCTTCTCTTGAGGTTTTTCTCCCAAATTAATGCTACAATGACCACTCTAACCAATATGAAATGAGGCTACACTCCTTCCCTATACCCCTGAGGATAATGCAGATAGGCTTATGTATGTAAAACTTACCCCAGTATGAGCGGGTGGTAAGAGGTAAGCAACTGAATCAAAAGCAACATTAATACTATATATCTGCCTACCCAGGACAAGTACAGAGTCTTTGCCCTCAATAACTAATGTTCATTTCAAAAACGAGCCTCCCAAGAACCAGCACAAACTTTCTGCCCACCAGAAGCCCCCTTCTGAGTTTGTTTTTCCTCTCAGGACAGGCTTCTTTCCTCCAATGACTGTCATTGTCACTGTCCTAAAGGAGGCCTCACCTTTCAACAGCATTTGGCCACAGTAAGTTAACCATCCTTTTAACATAATAAAGGGAACATTCATTAAAAAAAGAAAACACACACACACACATACATTGTAAAAAGGAGGATAGGAGTCTTCTTAAAAAGCTCTGGAACACCCGTCTTATAACCAAGAAGTAACATAATTTGTCTAAAGTCAAAGAACGAGTGATGGAACTGGGTGTCAGACCCAGGTCCACCTGACTCCAGGCATTAACTTCTTACTACTCTGACTGCCTGCCAGGCAAGCACCAATCCATCAAAAAATAAATAAGTAAAAGACAAGAAGGTGGGGAAGGGAAGAGAGAAAAGTAGCAACCCTTAAATAAAATGGTATTTTTCAAAAGTTGAAAAGAGTTCACATTTATGTATAATATATGTTTATGGCTGTAATTTCACATCACAAATAAGTTTTTCAAAGTAAAATTACAATTTTATATGAGGTAAATAAATGTAGCGTTATTTTACAAAGTTCCAGAAAGACTACGGTATTCCAAAAATGAGCACCAGATTACTAAGAAAAAAGCTATGCAGCTTAGTATGTTGGAAAATGGAGAGCGGGCAGCCCCAGTGGCACAGCGGTTTAGCGCCACCTGCAGCCCAGGGTATGATCCTGGGGACCCAGGATCGAGTCCCACATCGGGCTCCTTGCATGGAGCCTGCTTCTCCCTCTGCCTGTGTCCCTGCCTCTCTCTCTCTCTCTGTGTGTCTCTCATGAATAAATAAATAAAATCTTAAAAAAAAAAAAAGGAAAATGGAGAGCATATCCCTGGAGTACAGCTAGTACCTAGTCAAATGTTTATTGTCTGTCTGTATGATCTGAGTCAACCTATGGATCCAACTGTCACTCAGAAGAATTATTACCAAAAAAGGTATTTCATTTGCAATTTGATTTATTGTGTGGGCCTATGCAGAGTTTCTCGTTTTGTTAAAAAATTTAAAATGCAATTTTTAACTTTACCTAGCCTATGTCTAGGCTACTTTAGCCTATGTCTAGGCTCTGACAAAAACACTGAGGAATACTGGAGAAAATGGGGTCCTATGGCAAAAGTACCATTTTGAATAAAAGTTTAGCTCTGTAAGAAACTTGAAAATAAGCTATTTTAACTATCATTTTTTAAAGATTGGAAACTGACATTCAAAGAGATTAGTACCTCTGCTGACAATAGTATTTCTATCATCCTCTGACTAAAGAAGTTTCTATGAACCTCGAAACAAATACTACCATAAAGACACTGGCCTTCCCATCATATCTTAAGTAATTGCTATGGAAATCATCATCAAATCTGTGTCAACCTTTGCATCACAGAAGGGCATTACGTACACTAAAAGGTATGAGAGGTTTGTAACTTAGTTGTCAATCTAGAACATGTAGAGAAAATATCTAACAATACAAAATATAAATAAAATTTGAAAGATCTGGAAATGAACTTTCTAACATCCTAAATATACAGAATAACAAGGAGAGCTACCTTTTGTTATTATTGTATTAGTTGCTATAATACAAGTTTTACAAGCATTATTTTTACTATTTCCCATAAATAGGTTTCACCCCCATGGCATCTATCAATTCCATTTTGCAAGTGAGGAAACTGAAAGTCAAAGAAGTTAAGTGATTTCCTGAAGTTAAACCAAGAGGAAGAACTAGTAATGGAATCTATATCTTTCTGAATTCAAGCCCTCCTCTTTTCCCTGTTGTTTCCATCTTGTTCCATTCTGCCAGGCTCTACTCCTCTGCACTCTGGCTCCACCCACCACCTTCCTCTCAACCCAGGAGAGAATGATTTGGTATCAAATTTGGTATCAAAGCATCAAGAAGATGCTTTCTAATATCCTGCTATTACAAAAACAGCCACAAGCATCATTCACCCAACAAATTCACTCAGTACAACCCAGTGAGTTGCTCAAAATGTGTCACTAACAAGATTATTCAATCATTGGCCTGTTATGCCTATATAAGCAAAGAAAATGGAAGAAATACTAATATTATAGGATAAAAGGCAGGCGTGAAGAAAAAAATTTTAAGCTGAGACAAGGGGCGCCTGGGTGGCTCAGTGGGTTAAGTGTGCCTTCGGCTCCGATCATGATCCCATAATCCCTGGGATTGAACCCCACATCTGGCTCCCTGCTCAGTGGGGAGTCTGCTTTTCCCTCTCCTTCTGAAGCTCCCCTTGCTTGTTCTCTCTCTCTCTCTGTGTCTCTCTCTCTTTCTCTCCCCTGACAAATCGAAATAAGGCCCTACCAGCGTGGTTCATGAAACGTCTGAGTTTGGCTCAAGAACAAAGTTTTTCTAGGTTTAAACCTAAATGAAGAGGGGGATCCCTGGGTGGCTCAGCAGTTTGGCGCCTGCCTTTGGCCCAGGGTGCGATCCTGGAGTCCCAGGATCGAGTCCTGCATCGGGCTCCAGGCATGGAGCCTGCTTCTCCCTCTGCCTGTGTCTCTGCCTCTCTCATAAATCAATCAATCAATCAATCAATCAATCAATCAATCTTTTTAAAAAGCCTAAATGAAGAAAAAATGTAGAGCTTTATTTTTCTATAAAGCTAAATTTTATTAAATTTGAAGATTCTCCTTTATTATTAGATTATGAGCTTACTATATTCTGGGGTTAAGTTTTCCTTACATTTTCTGAAATGGTGGTTGTCGCTGATGGTCATTTTTTTTTCCCCATGTAATGACTTGACAAAATTCAAAATCTGACAGTCCTCTGTCAGTTCCCTAGATTTGGGGGGAAATTTTCAGTAGTACACAAAATCAAAATTTCTAGGTACCATTACTGGCTCATCTATTATGAAATGCTGTATTAATCCACATGCATGTGTGCACACACACGCATGCACACACACACAGAGAGAAACACAAATATAGGTACTCCCCTCTGGCACCATGGAAAAAGTTCACTTTCAGCATGAACTTCCAACCAAAAAGTTCTTGTTTCTACCCAAAGAAATGTTTAACACTCCTCCCTCACGCAGGTCTAGGACAAAGAGCACTCTGGGCAGTCAAGCCACAACACAGCATGGAGAGAGGGACAAAACAGCTATCATCAGATCCCTGAATACTAAACAGTGGACATGGACATTATTATGCTGAACGTTCTAAAATAAAACCACAGCCTAATAAGGTTAATAATAACAATGACAAGTAATATATATATAAAGGATAGAAACTGTGGAAGACTAATGACAGCAATAAACTTTTTGCCACTGCTACTGAAAAATGAAGTATAACTGCCCTCCCTGGGGCTGCCTTAGTGACTGGCCTAACAGACTGCAGCAAAAGTAATATTCTGGAACTTCTGAGCTTTGAACTTTGCAGCAATAGGACTTTGGAACCCTTTATCTTGGAGTCTGAGCCACTACATATGTCTGACTACCTTGAAGCCACCATACCAGGAGGAAGCCCAACCTAGCTATGTGAAGAGGCCATAGGAAAAATATATGCTCAGCCAGCCCCAATCCATTCCAGCTACTAAGAAGAGTTCCTGAGCCTCTCAGCTGAGACTCCATACACCACAGAAACAAGCCATCTCTGCTATGCTCTGTCCAAATTCCTAACCCACAGAATTATGATATCATAGTAAGTTGTTTAAGCAACAGGTAACTAGAATAAAAACTAACAGCTTTTCATAAATAGTAATAAAGACTTTAAAGAAAAAAGGAAACATCTCAGGAAGACTAGCTAGAAACCAGAACGGTATCCAACACAAAAGAGGATTATGGTACATAAGATAAATATAAATCCATTTATTCACTTACCCAACAAATATTTATAATACTAGGACCTATAAATAGGGATATACACAGGCTCTGGAAATGCTTTAAAAAAAGGTTCTGACTTCAAGGAACTTACAGACTAGAAAATATTCTGTATAATAGTGTCTTTCTGTATACTTTTTAATGTTTTTCACAAAAATAACACAATCAACAATTCAGATACAACCAATATATGCAGACCAATCTCAGAGTGACTTGGGGTTGGAGTTCCTCTAAGAAAAGGAAGTGAAGATTGAATCAAAATCCCACAAAAGGTCATTTGCAGTTTGTAATATCTCAGCATGCCTTCGTTAACTATAGTATATAATAAAATGTTTGGATTCTCATTTCAGACTATAAATTCAAGGCATGTGTAACTAATCCTTTTTTATTTTTTCTTCATCAAGTATCAGGTTAAAGAACCTTTAGAGATATTATTACAAAGATGCCGGGTAGGCCTTTTCTACTTTACTGCAGTTGAGATTTGGGGACCCAAAATGGGCAAAACAAGTAAGGTCAGTAGTAAGTTGTTTTAACAAGATTTATTTCTGTCTAGGTGTGCTACAGTTTAAACAAACACACTTACTATTCCAGTGACTAAAATAATTTTCACTGCTCCTTTTATTAAAGCATAGACAATTTCACCTTTCATATTATTCTCAGGGTTCTAAAATTATTCACACTTTTTCTATTTACAGGATTTCTCTATTCAAATTTCACAGGAGGGCAAAAAGAACACAAATAGGGAAAATTATTTTACCAGTTTTTTGGGTTTTTTTAACTAGGTATTTTTAAATACAGGAAAATGTTTGATCTCATGTTGTAAAAGAATGCAACAGTAAATAAGCATGTTCAAGTCCTCCTTCCTGGCCCAAAGACCATAGCATGTCTTAAGATCATCAGCACCTAACAAACTGCCTCTGTAAAGGGTACTCAGCAAATATGTATGGACTGATAATGCATTTATTCCCCAGTAATTTTTTAAGTGTAATAAAAATAAGCAATGCTATTTTCTGTTTTGGTAAATATTTGAGGCAAAGAGAAAAGGATGATGTTTTCAAAAGTGGTCACAAAGAAACATACCTTCTCATTTTCTCGGTAAAACACTGAAAGAGGTATGGTGGAGGTAGGATATATTAACAAATTCTTTGTGCTCTAATGTCAAAATTCTAAAGGTGTGACAAACACTCACTTAAAATATAAATGGCCCATGTTTATCTTTTCTCTCATCATTTTAGTTTTAGCACATTACACAGTAATTTGTCAGAATTTCCTTTTAAAAACATGACACAAAAGAAAAAAAATCTACTGCCAAAAAGTAATTTCTTAATATTTTTGCCAAAATATACTATGAAAGTCAAAACACAGTAGTGAACAAGAATATAATTAGGAACTTAAAAATTATAATACTAACATTTCATTATAAAAAGTAACAATATCTGGGAAGAAGATACTCTAGAATATCTGACTTGGGACACCTGTGTGGCTCAATGGTTGGGCACCTGCCTTCTGCTCAGGGTGTGATCCTAGAGTCCAAGGATTGAGTCCCACATCGGGCTCCCTGCATGGAGCCTGCTTCTCCCTCTGCCTGTGTGTGTGTGTGTGTCTCTCATGAATAAATAAAATCTTAAAAAAAAAAAAAAAGAATATCTGACTGGACAGTTGGCTCACTGTTTCTCTTTTCTAGACTGCTCTGGAGGTTAGCACGGAATGAAACCACGTATCAGGAGACCAGGCCATCCTCCTAGACTTCCCTATGAGATTCAAGGCCAATCACTTAACATCTCCTGGCTTCAGTTCCTCAGTGAAAGAAAGAGAGAGTGGCATAATTATCTCAATCCCACTTTAGCCCTAAAAAATTCTACTGTCCTCAAGTAAAGGGCCATTAGTCTAAATAAATAGGATTTGAAGACACCCACATCTTCTACTTGCCTAATATTAAGGCACAACCATTTCCCTAATCTTACATTAAGCTCTACAAGTTTCAAATACCTACAGATAGATTATTTTTCTCTTATTTTATCTTGACAACAATTCTGTGAGGTGGACTCTGAGTATGTAATTATTTTAATTTTTTTTATTTTAATTTTTATTTATGATAATCACACAGAGAGAGAGAGAGAGAGAGAGGCAGAGACACAGGCAGAGGGAGAAGCAGGCTCCATGCACCAGGAGCCCAACGTGGGACTCGATCCCAGGTCTCCAGGATCGTGCCCTGGGCCAAAGGCAGGCGCTAAACCGCTGTGCCACCCAGGGATCCCTGAGTATGTAATTATTATGTGCATTAGACAAATGTCAAAAGGAAGGTTCAGTGAAATTGTGATTTGATTAAAGTCACTCAGCCAAAAAAGGGGAAAAAAGGCCTAGAAATTAGATCTTCTGACTCCCAGCTTTGCTTAAACTTCCAGAAAAAGCCACTTTTTAAACTACAAAATAAATTACATACCAGTAAGAAAGAAAAAAATATGGTGCTATTTTTGAGTGGCTACATTGTTTCTTTAAATTTTAATATCCTGTATCTTAAATTCCCTAGGATAACATAATTTGGGGCCTTTATGTCTCAAAATTATTTTCAAGAAAATCCCAGAGGCTTAAATGTGCTATAAAAATACTGCCATATATCAAAGTTTTCTAAATTGACGTATATTCCTTGACAAAAAGGTTCCGTGGTAAAATAAAATTTGAAAATATATGTAGATTAACAATGCACACCAGCTTTTCAGTTTCGTGTGCCATTTCGCAAATGTGTTGCTCAATATACATTTCAGACATTTAAAAAATACCAGCTCACACTCTAAGGCACTTTTATTCCAATGAACACATCTTAGAAAATACTTCCATACATTTTTTTTTTTTTTTTTAGAGAAAATCATTTGCTAAGCAAAACAAAATTACCACAATTTTCCCTTACTTTCCCAGCATATATATATTTTCATACTTTCTGAAATGGTAAAGTATCTTACAAGTGTACATTTAATGTGACAGTGTTTCTTTTTATTTTTCCTGGAAAGTTGCTAATCCGATACTGTACTTTACAATAAATAGCAACTTGGAATAGAGGAACTACTGTAAAAATCTTCTCATAATCATAAAGTGTACTCTCTGTAACACAAATGGCATCATATGAAAACGTTTCACCCCGTAGTCATGCTCCATCAATTACCCAGAACTGACACTGAAGAACCTAAGAGGAGACCATAATTCAGATAGAAGCATACATTTTGAACAGGTATTAGCAAAGACATGTAATCAGGGGAAAATATTCATTACAGCAATAATTTTTGAACCAATCTTCAAATATTATAAGGATTTATATCTAAAATTGGAAGCTAACATTTACAAGTAAAGGGTGAGTCAAATTACTTAATCACTGGGCCCAGTGAACCTAACGGTAACATGGAAGCAACTATAAGTGTGGTTTCTGCCCTATTTAGAAAATAGCAAACTCTAAGGCAAAGGCTAATTAGCTAATCTGAATGTATCTTCCGCTCCTGATTTTATAGCACTTGATGAATTTGAGTCCCAAAGGAATGAGACATTTCTAACCCTTCGTCCAGACAACTATGAATTCTCTAATACAAATTAACCAAATACACTTTCTTCTTACTTCCATCTAATGATGTTTAGCAGGTCCAAAAATACTTTCAAATGCTTTTGGAAATCTAAGGCAGCTTAGGAACTCGAGCTGTTTTTAGTAATGGTATTTTAAAAGTGGTAGAACTCACCACTTCAGGCAAAGAGGTATGACTTGTCACTGGTAATAGTGGTAACATGGCAGAGTGAAGAGAGCTATTTTGAGAAAATAAGAGACTGTGGGTTCTAGTCTTAAACCTCACTCTTCCCCTCATATACATGAAATTTAATGCTTATGTAATTCACAAATTAAACATGTTTTAAAATGAAAGAAATTACAGCAGAATAAGTTATGTATTCATTTTTAAAGTTACAGCAAAAAAAATCTTTTTTAGGAATAGAAGCAGTCAGGGTTGCCTAAAAAATTTTTGATATTTCTGTTCTTCCTACTCCTTAAATGTTTACACAAGTGTCCCCCCACACACACCCCTACCCACTTCTCTTGCGTCCATTTTAGAATGTGGAAGGTAATTCTCAGATACAGAGTAAATTTCAAAAGCCACTTCCTTGTCCACAAATACATGAACAAGTCATATTTTAAAATAAAGCATAGAATACCACAAAAAGTCTCACAAAAACTATCAAAGTATAGTATGCATCACCAACCTATAGTTATCCTATTTTCAGCTATGGGGTAAAAGCCACCTTTCTGCAAATGAGTTTAGGCTTCAAGTGCTAGATTGAGGAAGATGAACAAGTCTAAAAATCAAGATTCACTTATAAAATGGCAAAAGTAAAAATGTGCTCACATATTATGATTAACATTAAATAATAAATATTAAAACAGTTTAAAAAAACAATAACTAGAGGAATAAATGTTTATTGACTTGGAAAGATGGTTGCAGCGTATTGGCAGATGTAAAAAGCAGGCTGTGAAAATAAAAAATATAATATGTGATCCACCCTTCCCCCCTCCCCAAAGAAAAGAGAAATAACAACTAACAGCATTTTTTAGAAGGTCACAACAAAAAGATGAAAACTACCCAAACTCCACAGCAAAACTGGCCTCTATGAGCACATTGCTAAAATGGACCATTTATTCACCTTTAGGTCATTTTCAAGTATAACACTGGGAAGTGAGGGCTTTGAAATGTTCTTTGAATATGTAAGCAAGCAGTATACATTTCCTAAGTGTAAAATATAAGTTAAAAAAATAAGCTTAATGAAGAAGATTAACATTTAAGCTTTCTGAAATTATTCATCAGTAGTTAAGTTTTTGGGTTTTTTTTAGGATACAAAAATTGTATTTGTATGTAAAAAAGACCATTGCCTTTCTTGGCTGTATTTCCAATGATATGCCTTCTAACTTTGAGAATTTAACCATTTCTCACTGATGAGCTCTCTTCAGATAGATTACAGAAATGTAGGTCTGGTCAGTAATCAATGCTGTCCAGAGGACATTTCCTTCAAGTAACCATTCCTTTTAACCAAAAGGAGTGCAGAAATGATAAAGCCTACATGGACTGACACTAGTCACTCCTACACAACATAGGATGCCTTTTGATGCCGAAATCTCCAGCATGTTCAATGAAATACTAGTAAGTGAATAAGTTCTGAAGTGCTAAAGAAGACAGTGCATTGTGCTTTGTAATCACTTTGTGATCATATCTTATTAGAAATCAGGTAAGATACTTGACACTGATTATAAAGGACTGATAATCCAACTTGTAAATGTAAAAGTACTTTCATCTGTGATCTCTTCTTCCTATAGTTTAGCTATTTCTTTGGGCACCGAACACCTCTAAGGAAAAGAAAGGGTTGAGAAAATGAGGTAAAATTCCAATGTATGAATTTCATCCCCAGTAAAAGCACTTAAAAAACAAAACAAACAGAATAATCTCTTAGAAACCTAAAAGAAAATACACTAAAATACTAAAAGTGGTTATGTGAGGATGGTGCCATTGTGGGTAAATTCTTTAATGTACACACCTTCTAAATTATAACCATATTACCAATAGTTATATTTAAACCAAACAATGAAAGAATTGTTGAGAACATAAGTTATAAGTTATAATCATTGATTTAAAATATTTTTAGCCATCCTGGGTTTATTTTCTATAAGATAAAAGGGAAGTTGCCTATATAACTTAGCAATGTAAACAAATACAAAAATATCTCAAAGTTATTCCCTTCTCATTGTCTGTGTGAAGGAAGGGAAAGAAATAAAGGAAATGAAAGCCATGAGTACACACTCACAAACCAAAACCACAAGAAAAATAATCTAAAACCAGACAGAAGGCAAGAGAAAAGCAAGACTCTCTACATAAGAAGTGATTTTGCAACACTAATAGGGCAAACCCACATTCCTGCCACAAGCCTCCTGCTTTCAAACAGGCCACACAGCTGGCGGTCTTGAAAGCTTTCCAGATAGGAACCAAGATAGTAAAAGAAATCAGTAGGTCTCAGGATTGAACTAAACCCTAAACTGATTCTGATGAAACACGGCCCTGCTGGGGTATAATATTTTTTTTTTTTTTTTTTTTTTTTTTTTTTTTGCTGGGGTATAATATTAAGGCAGCCAGAAACTCAGTTAAATAGATGATTATAACTTTTATAGAATAAGCCTGAAGAAATACTGTTTTGAATATGGCCCTCTTTAGTTAATAATGAACTGTCCAAAGTATTGAAAAGTACATACATACTTTCTAGAGAGAAAAATACGTCCACATGATGCACAACATAGGGAGGATGAGGCACCACGCTGAGAAATAATCTAGAGGTATGCCTCATGTAAAACCTACTCTTGGTAAACTGTGTTTGTGTAGTTATTGAGTCTAGTTTCCTCTTGAAGTCAAGGCACCATGTGGTTGAAAAGAAAGTCTCTAGATTTGGAGACTGAACTTGTTTACAAGGGCTCAAGGGCTGTTTAATGCACTGTTTTAAAGACATCACAAAATCTTCACCAAGCCCAGGAAGCATTGCCTATGAAACTATTAAACCAACTCCCAGAAATCCCAAACACTTCTCTCAATCCCTATAGAACTCTCTAAAGCAGCACTCTGGTTTTGTTTTCAGAACATTCAAGAAATTACTCATCCACAAGAGATCTGAGTAGGTTTACCTGAAGAGCTGGCTGTGCTACATCCATCTTCTTTCTCATAGAGGAAGTTGTGATACTAGGGCATTCTTTGCCAAACAGGAAGGAAGTAAAACAGCTTTCTTTTGTACGAGGAATGCTTTTTATTTTTGGAGCTAAAGTATACCTCATAAATTTGCTTCCTAGATAATGCTTCCCTCTCATTGCCAATAAGTTACTTATTTCATCATATCACCTAAATATAGCACTAGGAAAATCATCATGTTTTCCATTAACTATACACTGATAACCTATACTACAATTTTTTAGGAATGGGTCTTACTAAAATCTGCTTTCTTCAGCAAAGTCATTGTGCCCTTAGATCTTAGTCAGGACTATCAATAATTAGTTCATTCCTATTATAAAGATTTACTGATATTTAAGATAAACAGTAATGATTATTATAACACAAATGGCATAGATAAATGTTATGAGCTTCCTGGGGCACCAGGGTGGCACAGTCTGTCAAGCATCTGACTCTTGGTTTCAACTCAGGTCCTGATCTTGGGGTTGTGAGATAGGGTCCGGTGTTCAGCTCCATGCTCAGCGCTGAGTCTGCTTAAGACTCATTCTTCCTCTCTCCTTCTGCCCCTCCCACCTGTGCTCTAAAATAAATAAATATATTTTTTTAAATGTTATGAGCTTTTCACTTGAAAGCAATATTCATTCCAAGTACAGAAAACTATAGATTTCAATAAGCAAGACACCATTTATGATTATAGGCAATACTGTAAGAGCAATATGAAATTTATCAATATTATTCAAAATGTAATGTCTAGCTCCATTATTTGGATTTAAGTACAGTTTTCCCTTTAGTATCCTCATCTCTGAGAGGTTTTAAGATCTAATAAAATTCGTATAAGTTTTGGACCCCAATAAACCAATGTTCAAATACTGACTTCAGCCATTTACCATTATATATGATCCTGAACAAGTTAATTTAAAACCTCTCTCTGAAAAAAATTAAATCAATCAATCAATCAATCAATCAAACAAACCTCTCTCTGGTGCTTGCTTTGGCAGCACATATACTAATACCTCTCTCCATCTCAATTTCTCTAACTGTAAAATGGCAATAATATGTATCATGTTGAGGGTATAAGAAAACAGAAAAGAAGTAAAGCACCTAAGGAAGGGTCTGGACCATAGAGGTGCCTGCGAATTACAGCAATGACTATAACCATTACTGAAGTTGTAGAGATCAACCAACTAGCCAAATAGCCACAAAAGTGAAGTGCTCAGAACTTTTAGAAATATTTTAAAGAATCTGTTTTACAACTGCTTTTACACTTGTATTTCTAGGTGCTACAAAGCCAAATAGAACCTCTGTCATTAGGCTGTGTCATGAGACTTCTATTAGGTACTTTCTTGACGTTAGTGAGAGGCAAGCTAGTATTCCATCACCACTTGAAACCCAAGGACTGCCAATTACTGAGTCAGATTTAACTAATACATAAACTACTCAGACTATGATAAACACTTTGGGAGGCTCATCAAATTTTTCAACAGCTAGTCAGTGAGTATTTATTGAGTCCACTGTGTATACAACCTTGTACTGGAAACTTGGCACACATATCAATGTCCAAACATAATCCCTGCCCTCAAAGAGTTTACCATCTACAGGAAATAAACAAACAAGAAATTAAAGAAAAATGCAGGAAAATATATCATTCTTAGTATAATAGTTGGCTGAAGATGGTTATGCTGAGTGGTTGGTGGACAACTGATGTTCATTAGAAAAGCTTCTTTGAGTCAGTCAGGTTTTTTTATGTTTTAAAAACAGAAGAGAATATCATGGATGACTAATAGATGAGAGGTAGTTATAAATTACAAATTGGACAGTAAGAAAGCACATCAATGCAGGATGAAACTTAAGTAATTTTCACAGTGAAAAGCAAAATTATCTGAGGTAGGAAAAGAATAACATTTAGCAAACTTTTAAAAAGTTATTGAATTTAGAGTGATAATAGCCTAATCTGAAAATTTAATAAAACTTCTTAAATGAGTATTGGCACATTAACTCCTTTGCTATTTATTCAAGCTGGGGTGAGGGTAGTAATTGTCTGAGGATACTGAATTTACTACCAAGACCAAGTTTCTATAAAACAATGGGTAAATCAAATGGCTGATTATATAGTTATGTTGTCTCACTCAGTAAATATTGCCTACCAAGCTATCTTTAATCTTTCTGTCATCTGATGTGAGCCTATGAGTAGAACTTTCAGATTTTCTAGGAAAAAATAAAACAAATCCAAATAGAGGGCCAAAATTTAAGAATATATATATGTATACATAAGTGTTCAAATATTACATGGCAAGTTAACAGTCTTACCACAGCATCGTGACCCTCAGCAGGGATAAACAAACTTTCCCACTCAGGGTCCCACTTCCTGAGTCCAGACCTTCAACTGTCCCGAGAACTGGTCCCACATACCCTAATGAAATCTGCAACTCTCTCTCTCTCCTGATCTTTTTTTTTTTTTTTTTTTTTTTAAGATTTTATTTACTTATTCATGAGAGAGACAGAGAGAGACACAGGCAGAGGGAGAAGCAGGCTCCATGCAGGGAGCTCAATGTGGGACTCGATCCCAGGACTCCAGGATCACGTCCTGGGCCAAAGGCAGACACTAAAACGCTGAGCCACCCAGGGATCCCTCCTGATTTGTCTTAAATAATAAAGCACTCCATTTCTCAAGATATTCATATGCCTAAGATGCACTAATTCTTAGGACAAAATACACCAAATAAGCTTGTGATTATTTCACTTCATATTTCCCTATCTTCCTCATCCTATCAAAATATATATGGTATCTAACTCCAAAAATATATGCTGACATTTATCTTGTCAATTTGTGTCCAAAATCGAGCACAAATTTCATTCACTTACTCCTTTTAAATTTATCAAGCACCAGGTTCCAGAGGGTATAAAGAAAGTTGTATTTTTTTTTTTTAAGAAAGTTGTATTAATATTATCCTTACTCTTACAAAATGTACTCTATAAGCCAACAATCTCTAAAAGAAAATTAATACCCTTTCCTACTCATTCCAAGAAGACTTTGCAATCCCTAGAACTTGCTCTATAGAGCATCAGAATAAGTCTTCTGTTTTCAAACTTGGCCTCAGGTCTGGGGCAGCTCTTTCAAGTGAAGTCAGTTCTACCTTTCTTCCTCTAATAAAGTTATTATTCACTCTGTTCTTTTAGATTTTCTTAAGATTATAAAAAGAATGTTCATTTTGAAAAACAGAAGAGAGAAATATGTTCACTACCACCCTCCACCCCTAAAGCACCTTTTGTCAATAGTTCAGTTATATTTCCATTTAGTGTATTTCTTTCAGGTGTTTTTCTATCCCTATCTTTAAATATTCCCTATTTAACAATACTGTTTCACTGTTTACAGAAACTGCAAGATGGAAATCTTTGTACATAAATCTTCATCTAGATATAGGACTACTTCCTTAAAACAATATTAGGAGTAGCATTCCTAGGTCAGAAGATTTGATGGACTGATGGTAAGGCAAGGTTCCTGATCTCTAAAGCCAAAATGATTTTCAGAAAATACCAATTTACACCACAAACCAGTAGTTCATGAAAATGTTCTTTGGTTACAACCTAATTAACAAAGAGCAGATTCGTTCATTCATTCAATTTACTAATCTGACAGGTAGAAAGTGGCATCTTACTACAGTTTTCACTTTTTTTTTTTATTTAAGAGTCTAATCTATTTTTCATAGATGTTAAAATGAAACTTAGCTTTCCCCAGAAATGGGCCACCCATGTCAGATGGGTCAGATGGGTGACATGGGTGGCCCATTAACTCGGTCTAGTATTCTGGTCTTTCTGGCCAAAGCTTAGTCACCTCTATATCATCACCTCATAAATGGAGGCCATTACCACCAACTAAGCAGTAGACTGATCTCCCTGAAACATACCGACCATACTAGTGACAGAGGCAGCTCAAATGGAGTGACCAGCAAACCAGCTTGTACTACTCTACCTCCCCTTAACTGACTGGCAAGACAAGTCAAAAACACTGGGTTAACATCTAACAGATTTCCACAGAAACTCCAACTGTTCTTAATAGTATTTTTCTCAATTTTCCCTTAGTACCTATATGATATACTTCAATGTAGTACTACTTTCAAAGTTTTATAGTACTTGTAACACAAACTGAGTCTGTGTATACACACACACACACATATATGCCTAAAGCACACAGGCTTTTACCCTTATTATTTAAGTTTTCTCACATATATATGAAAGGATATAGGTATTTCACTATTACTAGTTCAAAATAGTGATAGCAATAAAACTAATATAAATAAAGTCACAGAAAACTGTCCCTTGTTTTTCATATACATACAGAGACAGACAGACAGACAGCAAGCACACACCCGAGCACAACACTGTAATCCCTACAATTACACAGAGAACCTAAACTCGAAGGGCATGTCTTTTGAAAAATTATCTGTAATATAGAAGGTTCACACAAGGAAAAGTGATAGCAAGTTTTTAATCTTAATTTAATGTTACCTATATACAATGAATCAGGAAGACTGCTGGGTCATATCCTCAGTGAGCCAATGTTGAAGACTGAAGCCCCAAAGCTAGCGAAGTACCCTTGTCCCTTATGCAGACTTACTCCTAGACATATAGGTAGCTCAAAGCTATCTCCCCAACAGTCATGATCTTCCAGATGCCTAAAAGGCAGAACAGGAGAGGGGGTGAGAAATTTAACTTTCAGTAATTTTAAGCTTTAAAGTAAATTTATTGGTAGTAGTCCATAAACTCAACCCTGACTTATAAAAGGCAGAAATGGTCTTAAAAGAATTAAAGGCCTCAGCTACCTTACTGAGATTCTAATAAATAACTTATTTACTGGGTTTCTCTAGAGACGGCACTCTCAATAGGACAATCAGTAACTCACTCAGTCCTGTCCCATAGCTCTTTACCAACAACTAACTCACTTCACTGCCTTTGCTTAAGCTTTCCTTGCCCAACCTCAAATTTTCCATTTCTGTTACAAAATTACATACATTCTTAAAGTTTGCCCAGAGAGGTTAATACATTCTGCTTTATATCACCGCTTTCCTTACAACATAAGCACACATGACCAGTCTTCAACAACAATCTTGCCATCTATTTGTTTACATTTTGAATAATGGTATTATATAAGGAATATACCTAAAATAGGTTCAGTACGCCTGGTAAAAGAATACGGCAGTATGCCTCCTGTCCTCATAAATGTGTATCTACATTTATCCTGAAATTCTTGCAAAATCCATAATCCTTTCAATCCATTCAAATATTGTCCAAAGGAGATAACTTGAAGCCGAGTACCAAAACTTTTTTAGCTGATATTTCAAAGATAAGTATTTCAAACAATTCTTCAACCCACCCTCTAAATAATACCCCCCCAAAAAAATAGTGGATCAATCACACTGACTGCTAAGAGTTAATTCAGTTAAAAGGCAACCAGTTAAACAAAGCAGAAGTACAAACTGAAAATACAGGTTCACGAGCAACCAAAATGCCCCAGCTAAAGCAAACCTACTAAACTGTGGAAGGAAACCTACTTGGATTTCCAAAGTCATGTTTAATCTTACTAAAGAAAGCATTCATACACTAGATAATATGATTAAACACTGATGTATTCAAAGAGTTGAAACAGAATGAAGATAGGCAGATAAAACAGATAGGTTTTTAAAGCTGCATCACCTACCAAGTGCTTCCAATAATCCTCAGTCCTTTGGGAGACTGCATTTTAATGAACCGACGACATGCATCCCAGAGGTTCAACCCACATTTCCTGATTTCTATGACAAAGATTGTCATTAACCTACCAAGATCACCAGGAATGCAGTACCAGTGTGGCCACACTTAAATAAACCTTTCATCTACTTGAGCAAAACAAAAACACTATGAAACTGGTATGGCAAGTTATACAACTCAGCACTATTATACATTAGTTTCAGATGAGACCGCCTGACTAATCAGCGTACCTGAGACTCATACAAGAAAGCCAAACACGTGGAACTTGCATGAACTTGGAAAAACAAGAACTGATCAAGTCAAGCAATTTTTAGAATAACTTACTGTAAGATTACAAAAACCACCCTGTGGACAAAATTCTAGATCAAGTCCTATAGATTACGTGCAACTGCTATATAGCAAAGAAGATCCTGATTTTTCAGTGATAAAGGTCTTTATTGAGTTCTTCTACAATTTGTAAATTTGTGAATAAAGATCTTTACCATTCTTAAATTCCTTTGAAAATTCCCTTAAATGAAACTAAATGAAACACGTAATTTCTAGAATACTGCACTTGTCCTCTTTGTAGGAAAAACTTCATTAATATCACTGATTAAACAAGCAATCAAGGCTCGCTTATAAAGACAGGGATTAGGGGGAAAAAATAAAACCTCAGAAGTATTCAACCAATCTCCATATAAGTGTATACATTTACATTAAATATTTTTTTGTTCTAAAACATAACTTTCAGTTTCCCTGACACTAGACACCCTACCAGAGTAAGTAAAATTAAAAAGAGAAAAAATTACTAAGACTGAGACTACCAACATATGATAAGCAACTAGAACCCCCATACAGTACTAGTCATGGTCAGAGTGCAAATTTGTACAAACACTTTAAAAAACTGATTGGCTGGTACCTACTAAAGGTCACCATACTATTATTCCCAAGGCTAAGCAATTTCAATCGTTGGTGTATTTCCAAGGTAAGTGAGTGTAAAACATATTAAAAACTAAAAACATGGAGGTGCCTGGGTGGCTCAGTCTGTTAAGCGTCTGCCTTCAGCTCATGTCACGATCTCAGGGTCCTGGGATCGAGTCTCACATTGGGCTTCCTGCTCAGTGGGGAGCCGCCTTCTCCCTCTCCCTCTGCCCCTCCTCCGACTCATATTCGCTCTCTCTCTCAAATAAATATTTTTTAAACTAAAAATATATAAGAATGTGTATAGCACCTTTATTTATAATAGCCAAAAATGGAAATGACCCAGGTATTCATCAATAAGATGAATACATAAATTTCAATATATTCACATAACAGAACACTAAACAGCAATGAAAAATGAAGAAACCAACACCACATGATACAATAAGGATGAATCTCACAAATGCAATAATGGGCAAAAGAAGCCTGATACCAAAGACCACATTATTATTATTCAGTTTTTATAAAGAACAGGGAAAACTAATCAAGAAGGATAGAGATCTATCTATGGGGATCAAGATCAGAAGAGTAGTTAGCTCTGAGGGGACACTAATGAATGGGCACATACAAGAGAGCCTACTGAGGTAGTGGAAATATTCTATATATTGATCTGGGTAGTATTTACAAAGGTGTATATGTATTTACAAATACATAAAAACTCATCTGAGTCATAGTCCATCTTACTTACCACTTACTGGCTTCCTGACCTTCAGTAAGTTTTAACCTCTCCAAATCTAATTTTTTCCTCTCTAGGGTGGGGATAATATCTTTGATATAGGGTTAATTTTAAGATTTTAAAACACTGGAAAAAATAGTTATTACCAAATTTCTTGTTTGCATCAAATGAGGAAAGTGTTGAAAGGATTTATAAATGTCAACAGCAAAAAGCACCAGCTGACATGGAGAAAAAAATCAGACACAATAAATTAAAATCAGTACTAGTCTAATGCCATATAGTATAAAAATAAAAAGTTGAACACAACAAAAATTCATGTGCAGTCACAAGAAAAAAATTATATTTATCTACTTTTAAGGATTATGAATGTGTATAATACATAGGAAAGATTTCTAGTGGAAGTGGTTAGATAAAATAAAAGCAATTTAACATCTGAAGGTTGGTTATCTTCAAGCATCCGAAAATGGTAGTTATGCAAAGCAAATAGATAATTACTGTATTAATATACAGTAATTTTTTTCTCTCTTAAATAAAAACTTTCAATTAGTTAATTTTAAAGCCTCTCATAGTCCCATTCACTTAAGAGGAGTCCATACAGAAAAGAGTTCTAACACTAAGTAAAGAATTAGTTCATTCCAAATTGCCCATAATGGTATATATAGCATTTAATTATAAAAAGCAAACTCTATGCTTAAATTACAACTTCGGCAAAAGTATTATATTTTTAACATAGTATTTCCTGGACTTTTTCTCACAAAAATGGTCAAAAGTAAAGTTATTATCACTTCAAACTGTTCTGCATATGGAAACAACAGCATAAAGCTTTCGTACTAAGCAAACCAAAATAGAATCTAACTTTTACTGACCAGCACAATGCCACAATGCTAAAGTAAAAAGCTTAAAATAACCCAACACGATAGAGTATAGCACATAAGTAATCACAGTCATTTCAATCTGTGAATTTTTACTACAGCTTCTACAGGTCTTTGAATTTATTCTAACTCAAAATTCCACCTTGCTACAACATAAAATACTCCTAAAAATTTTAAACTACTTTTAAAAACTCCCACAACTATATAAATTGTGTACATTTTCCTTTTCACAATTCTTTTCTAAGAAAATGTATAGGTAAAAACAACTAAGATATTCCTACCGTAAGCTAAAATGTCTAAAACTACTGCTATGTATTAATTTGTACCAACATTTAAAAAGCATAACACTTTGATGTTATTTTTATATCTACATTTTTTTACTGGCATTCAATGGCATCCCACCAGAGAAACCAAAGTAAAAATCAGACTTTTTCCAAAGTGAGGCTTTAATTTTCATTTAAACTTTATCTTTAAATGCTTACATTTAAATTTTCTAAAGCAAAATCTCATTCAATGAGGCAGCAATCAAATATATTGTTAACAAAATCATCACGATGTTATAGTCCCAGCAAAGGCAGCTCTTTCATACAGAGACAAATTATAGTTTTAAACATAAGTTATGACATCATGACATGAATGGAGATGCTTGAAAAGGTTAGAGTGCAAAAGTCCCTTCAAGGTCAACAGGATTTACTTTTACATTCATGTTACATGAATTCCTGTATTAAGGTTTCAAAAAAACAATACTTATGAAAAGCAGTCACTATGTGATAATGGAAGCCATTTTAAGACTTGTAAACTATTTCACTAAAAACTCAATTATATAGTAAACAGTAACTGGAATTTAGAAGGGGCTGGGGATGAAGCCAACACAATTGCTTGTAGCTAAAACCGGACAAAGTAAATACTCCCATTTTTTTTAATCTCTAGGAACTAAAAAAAAAAAAAAAAAGCTAGTCAACTTTTTCAGTTAAAAAACACAACTACACTTACGTCTGAGCAGAGAATATGTGCCAAGTTTTGCCTACTGTGAACTAAAATGGCTAGATTCATAAGGTTTAAAACGTACAGGTTTAAAACTATGCTCAATAAATTAAAAGAAAACCACCTACACTTGAATATGCTCCACAATATATTACAATATGATTCGGAGTCTATTTTAAGAACGCTGGTCTGACTAAAACTTTTTCCCAACTTATTCCTCATTCTAGATATTAAAATGAGTCTTTTTCTGTGGAAGTTAATAGAAAACTCTGCCAAAATCCCCTCTATTTTAGTCATAAGTTTTATTGTTGTTACTGGTGTTTAGGGAGGGGCTGGTGAGAAGAATATACATTATATTATGGTATATAAGATATATTGCAATTTAAATAGATTTTAACAACAAATTTTGCTGCTTATATCAAATTAATTTTTTTCCCATTTTAAATAACTCATAAGTGACCAAAGATTGTTTTGTTGCTAATCTTTAAAGATCAAACTCCAGGAGTCCATAGTTCAGGGAAACTCAAGCTTTACAAAACTGGACATGGTTGCTTAATACAGAGAAGAGTAAAAAGTACTGAAATTATCACATTGGAGATGGGGAATAAATTATTTTTATTCACAGAGTACAGTGCCTACATTTTACAGTTACCATCTCAAGTCATCTGAGCAGATCTGAAGGGTAAAAATTACCTTCATTTAACAAAGAAACAGAGAAAAATTAAGTTTAAATAATTGGCCTAGTCTTATTGCTAATGGCAAAGCCAAAATTCGAACCTAAGATTTCATACTCCAAATTCCATTTTCTACCTTTATCCAACTCACTATTTGGTTACAGCATTTGTCAGAGAGCTGGCAAGACCGGTCTTCTCCAACTGCTTACAGGGCATGTTCAAAGACTGGACTTTTTTTCTTAACTGACTTGAAAAAGTTAAGACTCAAAACTAAAATTGAACAAAGTCAAGAATAATCAGAAGCGTTCACTATTACACTGACAGATATCTCAGGGTGCTGGGGCCGTAAAATCACCCTGTGATTTTACCCACATCAGTCCCAGGTCCCCTTCAGCTCTGCACTGCTACTGGCGTAGCAAGATCTCCTGAACTCTCCAGGGCAAACGTGAAGCAGTAAACACCATCAACACTGGCCTGCCTGGGAGGTTAAGCTCCTTGCCCAGTAACAGCACTCATTTCCCTGCACCAACATCACAGTCAATCATCTGGTCAATTAGATTCTTTATCACACACTGCCAGACAATGTACCCATCCACATGCAAAAACTTTACACAAAATTTCCAAATTTCACAGGGAAGGGTCTCTGTGAAAAGAAGGGTCTGCAGTTTACCAGGGTGCCAAGGCATGGAGGTTTGAGAACCACTGGTGTGGGTGCCTACATGAACCCAGCCAATGAAGCCAATATATTGATGGTGACCAGTAAGTGCACTTGTCAATTCAGCAACTAAAGGCCACCCAGGCCCCTCCATCAGCTTGCTCAAACCAAGATTCATCACACAGGCCACCTCCCGATAGCATGCGCCAGGCCTGACCAATACAGCCAATCTATTTTCCAAGAGTGGGTAATACTGGTCAGTTATACTGTCATGCAACAAATGCTATGAACAGAAAATATGCTCATTAATTATGAATTTCACTTCTTCCTCCCTTCCTTTCACCATTTCCTCTATATCATATCAATCCTTTTCTCTTTTCTGACTGCTACTACCCTAGTCTGAGTCTTCATAATTTCACTGTTCAGTAACTTTTTCACTCATCTCTCTCATCTACCCAATCTCTTCTCTATACTGCTGCCAACCTGACCTTTAAAACAGCTTTTATCTCTATGTAACCTGAAACGATTGTTAACACCTCTCCCTAAATTTTAAGGCCTAATTTGTATCCCTCCCAATTTATTAATCCAACCTAATTCCTACTTCAGATGGATACCAGAGAACCAAATCAGCCTCCATAATTAAACAATCACTAAACAGGACCAAGTCAGCCCTCCTGCTTCCTAACACTGTATTTGTCAGCTTGACCTCTGATGGTGTCAACACACGTCATTCCCACACTAAAAACTCTCAAGAGCTCAACGTTGTTTATGTAATTAAGTTCAAACTCCTTAAGAAGACAGTCAAAATTCTCCATGATCTGGCACCCGTCTTGGCTGTTTTCTTATTACAACTGACATGCATCCTGCTCTCTAAGGACACTGAGCATGTGGCCCTTGGTGGCCCTTCTTAGCAGAGATCACCTTGGCCTTCCCTAGATCCAGGTCTTAGTGCTCACCTTGATCCACCTATCAACATCCTTCTCATCTGTCAAGGATGCTCCTACTTCATCCTTCCTTGACCTCACTTCAGAGAATTAGATCTCTCTAGTCTCTTTCCACAAAACTTTCTTTATACTGCTTATCAGGTACTGTCTTGTATTTTAGTTACATCGGTCCACACATCTTATTTTCTCTTTTAGAGCATGAAGCTCTTAAAGGAAGGGGATTCTGATCCGATCTTTCCATCTATCCTAATAACTCGCAGCACGGAAACTTTCTTGAAATACCAGTTACCATAAATACCAACAAATGGAATATATTAAATATATATATTCCATTATATATTTATATTGGATATATAGATGGATCCTTGGCAGAAGCCATCAAATACTCTTCCTAGTAGATATGGTGAGAATAAAACAGTTAAAATGACAAATGTGGATTATCTGCTGACACCCTTGCCTGAATATATTCATTCTGCTCTTCCTACATAAACCACAATCATTTTCTCAGTCACTCTGAACATGTTTCACTCATTCCTGTTTCCATAAGCTCTGCTCACACTGGCCCCCATACATGCCCTACCCCTTCTTCAACTTCCATAATAAACTTTTTCTGGAATGATAGAAACACATTCATACTCATACCACAATGTCTGTTCTCTAGAAAGCATAGCTAAGCCAGCTGCTACTAATAAGTGTCTGCCAATTAAAATACTACACTAAAACAACTGAACAGATTTTACACTAGATTGGCAAGGCTTGTTGTTGTTTAATTGTGGTAAAATACACAAAGCATAAAATTTATTGTCATAATCACTTTTACATGTACAGTTCAATAGCATTCAGTGCACTCACATTAGTGCAGACTGATCTCCAGAATTAGTTTCACCTTGCCAAACTAAAATTCTGTAGCCATTAAACAGTAGTAACTCCCTCATCCCCACCCCTCAACTACCTCCTGCCTCTGGCCCACCATTCTATTTTCTGTCCCTCTGAATTTAATTACTCTAGGTATTTCATATGAATGGATTCATTCAGCGTTTGTCTTTCTATGACTGACTTACTTCACTTAGCAAAGTACCTTCAAGGTACATCCAAGTCATCAGAATTTCCTTCCTTTTGAAGGCTGAATAATATTCCATCGTGTGCATATACCACGTGTGCATACCACATTGTATTTATTCATTCACCTCCCAATACACAGAGTCGCTTCCACCTTTTGGCTATTATGAATGATGCTTCAATGAACGTAAGTGTTTAAATTAGGGTTTAAGAGAACTCAATCACCCTGGGGGTGCTGCATGGAGAGAGGACAAAGGTACCTCATAGGCAAAGAAAGTCACCTTACAAAGCAGGCAAAACTGCAACAAGTTGCCCCTTATAATACTGGAGATAGGTTTAAATATACAAAGATACCAAGAACCAAGAGCTGCTCCCAAAACAAATTAGGAGTTAGTGCTAACATAAGTTTGTTAGTATTTTTTTAATACGTGGCATAGACCCAATATTGACAACTTTAAGGGTGATGCCTATGTACATGTATATACATATATAGGGCCTCTCCTCCACTGCTGAGAAGAACCACCAGTCATACTCAAACAAATGAACCTCTGCTATCACTTGTCCTGGAACATATTAGAAAAGTTGTCCTTGACAAAAGCAGCCCCTTTAATGCTGGCACTTCTGGTATTCTCTATGGAGCTCATTTAGAATCAGGCAATAATACTGTCACTTTCTTCTTCCGTATTTCTAGCTTCCCCCATAAACTCAAACACAGCTCACATTCTTAACCCCCAATTTCCAGGATAAGAGAATAGAATTTGTTCTTGATACAGGAACTTTCACCTGTAGAAGGAGGATTTGCGAATGACTGCACACAAAGCCAGATGTGGGTTCACTCACAGGCAGAAGCTGTCACACTGCCTGCCTCCCAAACATCTAGAAGAGCAAGATGATAAGAATTCCTGCTGACAAATCCCTCCCAGGAATCCCTGTCTGGTGAGCAAAAGCATGAGAGGAAGGGGTCTGACAAAGGAAAGCATCTGGACTCAACTTTCCAAGAAAGATCCTTCTGGATAAGGATACTGATTAAGATACTGATTAAGAGGAGACTGATTAAGAGCACACACTCTGAAGGCAGCATTGAGATTTGAATAATGGCTCTCCACACACTAGCTGTGGGGCCTTAGGCAAGTTACCTAACCTCTGTGTGCCACCTGCAAAATACAGGTAATAACCATACTCTCCTCATAGTGTTGCTATTCTAAGTAAATGAGTTAACATTTTAATATTTTATTTATTTATTCATGAGAGAGAGAGAGAGAGAGGCAGAGACACAGGCAGAGGGAAAAGCAGGCTCCATGCAGGGAGCTGGATGTGGGACTGGATTCCAGGACTCAAGGATCATGCCCTGGGCCGAAGGCAGGTGGTCAACCGCTGAACCACCCAGGGATCCCCCAAATGACTTAATATTAATGAAGCACTTAGGACAATGCTTGTCCCAAAGTAAGCACTATAGCTACAAGTGTTTGTAAAATAAAGAGTAGTTTAAGTCTATGAAAATGCATGATACTGCAAAGGCACAATGAAGTCCTGGTACTTCAACCAATTTTTTTTTTAGATTTTATTTATGTATTTACTAATGAGACACACACAGAGAGAGAGGCAGATACACAGGCAGAGAGAGAAGCAGGCTCTACGCAAGGAGCCCAACATGGGCCTCGATCCTGGGACTTCAGGATCACACCCTGGGCTGAAGGCAGGTGCTAAACCGCTGAGCCACCCAGGGATCCCCCTTTCAACCAATTTTTAAATGTGCACATTCCTCAATATACACATGCATAACCACAAATTAAATTATTCGTACCTTAAAAGTCAGTAAAACTGTATTGCGATGATGCATGCCCAGAAAAGTGTGCCTTCATTGATTTAATTACAAATGAATATTCTTTTAACAAAGAAAACACATGGTACTCATGAATGTCTATTTAGTACTTAAAATATTACTTGCTAGCTTCACATTTGTTTATATTTTTCTAACTACTCAGTTTCAACTTCTGACAAAACAGAGTATGAGAAATAAGCTACATGACTTTTCATAGCACTGGCAGACAGAAAGGACCTGAGGCCAAATTTTCCAATACTCAAATGCATTCCATTTAATAATACGTGTTCAATACCATGTTGTCTCCTCAATGTATTTTGTGCAAATGTGATATTTCAGTTATACCTCAGTACAAATCTCTTTTTTCTATGAGAGTAACTTCTAAACTATAACCAATAAAAAAAGCACCTAGGATTCTTTTCCCTTAAAAAAAACTAAAGATATTTTTTGGAATGACACTAGGATTTAAAGTATTTTTAACATCTGTTCTCAACTACTATAGATCTCAGTAATAAACCTGACAAGATACAGTATCAGTGAAAGAATTTCACATACAGAAGTAGTTGTTTAATCACCCTTTTCTAAGTAATTTGTCTGTTTTGACAAATGAATGACATTTAAATTAAGTACCTTATACCTTCAAAATACAAAATATCTGAATTTTTTTTAATTAACCACATTAATGCAGTCAACCTTAGGATCTTGAAAATTAATGTAATAGAGAGCAAAACAAAAAACCCTCAAATAGTCCCTTAGAGCCTACAGAAAAAACAAAGCTTCTCTTATTATCTTTTGTAAGTCAATTCTGAACACTTAGTTTTCAGAAAATTCAAAATAATTCTGTAAATTATTTTCCTTAAAGTTTAGAACTTGCAAATACTGTTTTTATGTGCTTCCTAACATTCATACCAATTCAAATAAAATTTCATGTTGAGACATTTTTAGTTTGATACTGCATTATCATTACTTTGAAGGAAATATAATGTTAGCTTTCTTCCTCTGATTCTACATCTACACACACATTTTTATTTGATCATTTTAATACTCATCTGTGCCAGATTCTCATGTGCTGAATTACTGCCAACCTTGTAATTCTGGAGTGGATTAGGTACTGCAGAATATACATTATATGACATTAATACATCACTTTTCCATTCTATTTGGGTTTTGTTTTTATTTTTATTTTTTACAGGGAGGAGGGGCAGAGAGAGAGAGGCAGGGGGAGTTAAAGCAGGCTCCTTGTCCAGCGTAAAGCCAGACTCGAGGCCCTGAGACAACAACCAGAGCCAAAATCAAGCTGGACGCTTAACCAACTGAGACACCCAGGTGCCCTTCTATTTAGTTTTTTAAAAAGAAAAGGATAGGTATCTCCCTAGCTTGCAACTTACATACTTTTCTCCCTTTGCAGTTGTAGACACACACACACTCTACATAGCTAAAAATCTCTTCTGGAATATGTTTAGCTAAGCAGGAAAATTTATGTATGGTAGAGTCCAAATATGCTTTTTTAGCACATACAAAATGTAAGTAATGCCACTGGATAAAGTACATAAAGGTACTATTTCAGAAATAACAGCTTATAAGCCATTAACCATTAACTTATATTCTATTTCACTATAGGCACTAAGCAGAAAAGATAAATATTTAATATCCTCCTATGGTCAATAAATTTGAATTATTTCAACAGTCACTGCAAATACATTAGCAAATGCCTCTAGTTATAACCCCACAGGTTAGTAAACAATTTTCAAGGGGCCAAGTCACTAGCAGAATTGAAGTTTATTCAATCTTCTGATCAAATATTCCTTTAAAATTTATGTTTTTATAAATAAAATCAGTGCAAAATTTCTACTTATGCCCCTTCTGGTCCCTAAGTTTCATTCTGCCATACGTTACATCCTTCCTAGAATGTCAAAAATTACTGAAATAATGGATGAATCTTTCCATACCACAAATATCTCAAAGATGATCCCAAAGCCCAAGTAATCAGTAATGATTTACATTGGCACAAACAGGCAACCGATATAAAATTATGAGGACAAAAGATCTCAATCTTCTTTTTCATTAAGAAACCAAATCTTAGGGGCACCTGGATGGCTCAGTGGTTGGGCATCTGCTTTTGGCTCAGGTTGTGATGCTGGGATCCTGGGATAGTGTTCGGCATCAGACTCCCCACAGGGAACCTGCTCTCCCTCTCCCTATGTCTCTGCCTCTCTGTATCTCTCATGAATAAAATAAATGTTTTGAGAGAGAAGAGAAGAGAAGAGAAGAGAAGAGAAGAGAAGAGAAGAGAAGAGAAGAGAAGAGAAGAGAAGAGAAGAGAAGAGAAAGAGAAGAGAAAAAAGAAGAAAAAGAAAAAGAAAAAAGAAAGAAAAAGAAAAAAGAAAAAAGAAAAAAAAAGAAAAAGAAAAAGAAAAAGAAAAGGGATCCCTGGGTGGCGCAGCGGTTTGGCGCCTGCCTTTGGCCCAGGGCACAATCCTGGAGACCCAGGATTGAATCCCACCGTCGGGCTCCCAGTGCATGGAGCTTGCTTCTCCCTCTGCCTATATATATCTTTGCCTCTCTCTCTCTCTGTGTGTGTGACTATCATAAATAAGTAAAAATTAAAAAAAAAAAAAAGAAAAGAAAAGAAAGAAAAAAGAAAACAGAATCTTATTTGAAGCTTTCATTACAGGGTTACAATACAGGAGGGTTAAGAAGGTGTGCTGGGCTGGCTCAGTCAGGAGAGTATGCGACTCCTGATCTCAAGGTTGTGAGTTCAAGCCCTACACTGGGGGGTAGAGTTCACTTTTAAAATAAGTAAGTAATTCCAGGTTAAAAAAAAGTGAAAGATATTCAACTTGAGTTCCACCAGACAAAATAATCTTCCTAGAAAAATGTGTTTCAAAAACCCATTTTAGGTTGACTGTTTGGAACCTGGAACACTCTCATGATGACAGTGTTATAAATGGTTATTACGATGTCTTAGACCAGCAACAAAAGCCTTTTTGATACATATATTCTATTTGTATAGCACTAGAGTATGTTTACAATTTACATGAGCAAAAACATTTCAATACGAAAACTCAGAGTACCCATCAGGGGTTTCAGGAATCCACCTCCCCCTCAACTAGCAGCAGTGGGACAGAGGACATGCCTCCCCTCTGCTGGAGAGTAAGAGAACATTGTGTCTCCCACTGAGTGGGGCCAGAGGGGAGATACCTTGTGGATGCAGGAAATGTTATAGGAAAGATAATGGGCAGGGAAAGGTGGGAAGATTTAAGAAGCGCTGAAGGACAAGACGGGGACTGGAGATTTGAGGGCAGGTGCTAGGCTTGAGAGGAGATCAGCACAGGTAAGGAACGGTGAGTGCCAGCAGAACTAAGCAGTAGACACTTTCTGGCCTGGGGCCAGCCTGCTGCCTCTCTTTCAACCCACCTCACCTGCTACCTTTGCCCAGACTTTACTCCTCCTCTGGCCAGCTACAAAACAGAACACAGCCTCTCTCTCTTCTGTCTCTATTAACAACAAACCCTCTAAATCTCCAAGGATTTTTTTATTACTAACAACAACAACAAGGTGTTAAATGGGCTCTCTTATGCACTGATTTATGGTGAGCCTTTTTGGAGGAAAATGAGACTCCATTCCAGGAACTGGGACAAGCTATGGAGTGGAGGAAAGGGGATGGCTTCTCTGTGGGCCCGGGGCAGAGATAAAAGGGAGGCTGAGGGGAGCGCAGGTTTCAACAGCAGTGGGGAAAGAACTCCCAAACTGCAGTGTCTTACAACACAATTCAATTGTGTAAATCAAAACCTGCCTATTAACAAAACTTCAGCCATTTGAAAGACAAAATACAGTTCTGAAGAGCATAGAAAATAAACATTTAACTGTCTCAAGAAGACAGTTAATTTACTTAATGTAAAATGTGTCTCAAGTGTAGTTACTGTTAACATACTCTTTTCAACTGCTGATGTCAAAGCTGCAGTTTTGTAGTAAATTACAATGGCCAAGATAATCTATGAGTAATTTACCGTCCAAGTTCTTTAATCACACCTGGAAACATTTAAGCCTGTCATGCCATGTATGCTAATGGTTAGGAAGCAGGGCCTGTAGATTAACCACATCTGAAAAGTTAAATTATCATTTCATACAACTCCAAAGGATCACAAATAATGCAATATGGTGACTCCCCAGGGGTAAAAAGGCAATGTGTGACATATGGGAATAGAGGGATAAATAATCACTCCAAAGACCTTCACAGACAGTTTTTTCAAAGAATTTGTAAACGTGCCATGCATGGTTTATAAATTTTTTCTCTGCTCAGAAGTTGTCTTCATATTTAGAAATGTAATTTTTCAGCCAGATAAAATTTCAAAGCATTTTTGAAGAAGTATAGTTAGTCTAATTTTTTTTTTCCACAGGATTAACAGCACATGCACCCAACCACTGCCCCAGTGCATACTATCTTTTCTCTTTACATGGGGGAGAAAGAAGCACTACAAAACCCAGTAAGCACAAAAAACAATTAGCAGCAGTGTGATAGCAACTAAACCTTGACTTAGAGAAATACATATAATGCTTGGATCCAGTCCAAGTAACTTGTAAAATCCTATTAAATTGATGAATCACTCATAATTTTGGTTTGTTTTAGCTGTAAACTCCTAAATGTAATACAAGCATTTAATCCCTCTCACAAATAATATAATAAATGCCAAGTTACTTTGCCTAGTATTTTTTTGCCACTGCTCTCCAAATCAGATTTTTTATTATTATTATTATTATTATTATTATTATTATTATTATTCCCCAGGATTTGCAGAACCTCTATTCTAATACTCTCAAAATTTTTCAAGTAACTGAGACAAAGGAGTCCAGGTGATTTGCCAAAGTGCCAAAGGAGACAGCAAAAGTGACTTCAAAGCCACGGGCCAGTTAGCAGAAGTGAAGCTGAGGCTAGAAGGCAGGCAGGACCAGGGCTCCATGTCCACCATCTTCTCCCCACACCAAAACAGCAACTCCCACCCACCTCCACTACTCACGTCCAAATACGAAAAACTGCAGTGCTTGCCACTGTCTAATGAAATGACACTTCTAAGGGTTAGCATCCATGGTACTGTATATACACCACTCTAGTCCAGAAATAATCAAGCTGTGCTAATAAACAGAACTTATATGGTTTCTTCTGACACTGTGAGACATACAGAAATCTACAGATGAAATCCCGACTGTAAATGCTTAATAATAAAATGTTTAATCAAGAATAGAACATTCTCACACCTATCTCCTTCAAAGCTGTAAAGACCTAGTTTTCTGGCCATCACTCTGGCCCTGCCACTGCACCTGCCATTCTGACCTATACAATGACTTTTTAATAACTGTTTACAGCCACTAGGTGTGAATATCAAAGTGCTTGCTAAACATTAATTATTTCTCCTGGAAACATCCCTACTTACAGAGACCAGTATACTCGGACTCAGATTAAAAAGTCTGTGCCTATACTGAGCACAATATTTTTATACTGCTAAAGTTTAAAATTCTGGTTATTGGTGAAATGACTATCAATCTGAACATGAGCTACCTGCCTTTTTCCTTTAAAAAGCTAAACATTGTCATATGAAATGATTTTCTTTTACAAAATAGGGAACTTTATCATATACATCTATGTTCAAATGGCCTACTGAACTAGAAGCTACAAGCTGGCAGCTTCTGGATCTGCATTATTCACTACTGCATTACTGGTTTCTAGCCCAGTACCTAATAAGAACTCAGAAAACAGGGGCATCTGGCTGGCTTAACTGGGGGAGCATATGACTCTTGATCTCAGGATTCTGAGTTCCAGCCCTATGTTGGGTGTAGAGATTACTTAAGTAAATAAGCTTAAAAAAAAATAACCTCAAAACACTTGTAGAAAGCAGGCAGGGAGGGAGAAGTGGAACAAAGACTGGGTTAGCACATCCGTCTCTGAACTCAAGCTGTTAAGCTGAATAGAAACCTGTCATAAGTGGTAGCAAATTAATGCTTAATATAATTCCTATGTGTATCTGTTCACTGTATTCCCAAACATTTCCAAATCTTTTATTATTATGGAATTTCAGAAAGTTTACTTTGTTGACAAGCTCATGGACAGGTTAATCAGGATTTTTCAAGTACAAAAGCATAATTTTAATATTTGCCAATATCATCCATGTAAAATATACTGACAGATTCACTTTAAATTGGGCTAAAATGGTTTTCCTTAATGTAAATAAAATTTAATGTCTTATTTTTAATCCTCTTCACTCTATAGATTAAGAGACAAAAATAGTGAGATTTACCTCCTACATTTATAGATTCATATTGAATTCACATACATTAACTTACCTTAAACTTTAAAATATCATTGTGAAGGGGATCCCTGGGTGGCTCAGTGGTTTAGCACCTGCCTTTGGCCCAGGGTGTGATCCTGGAGACATGGGATTGAGTCCCGCATCGGGCTCCCTGCATGGAGCCTGGTTCTCTCTCTCTCTCTCTCTCTCTCTCTTTCTGTCTCTCATGAATAAATAGAATCTTAAAAAAAATAAAATATCATGAATTCTTGAAATTTATTTTTTTAAATATTTTATTTATTTATTCATGACAGATAGAGAGCAAGGCAGAGACACAGGCAGAGGGAGAAGCAGGCTCCATGCAGGGAGCCTGACATGAGACTCGATCCCAGGTCCCCAGATCACACCCTGGGCTGAAGGCGGCGCCAAACCGTCGAGCCACCGGCGCTGCCCTTAAATTCTTTTTTTTTTTTTTCCCCGAAATTCTTTATTTAAATTTTAAAAAATCCACTCACCCACCCCAAAAAAGAGAGAGAACACAAAGATACAACGTAGGCCTGCCACAGCAGAAACTAATGTCTCTAGACTCACTCCAAGCAGCTCTGCTACTATAAGGACTGCACCTGTGAGAAAGGTAACATCAGTCCCCTAGGAGCAGGACTGTTACACTTGCAGCTACTTCTCTAGACAGGCTAAGTTTATGGCGCTTCTATAGTGGTAATTCACTTTACAGTCAATGTCTTAGGAAGAGTGTATAAGAAATTTCCCTGCAGTTTTTTCGATCAGTATTTCCCAACAACAAATTGCCGAGTCAACAAGAAAGAAAAAGCTGAGTAAGAAACAGTTCCTGCCCACTAGGCGTTTACAATCTAGTATGAGATATTAAGAAAGGACACAAATGGCTCTAACACAAAGTGAAGTAAGTGCCCTAGGGAAAACAAACAAAAATGTTCTGCAGGTTCCCAAAGGTAGCCAAGAATGTAAGAGATCATGCTTGACAAGCTTCCTTTCGACGGGCAGGGTGAAGGAAAGGGTATTCCTTGAAGAGAGTCAGCAGCTGGACAACGATGTAAGAGCAGAAGGGAGACGACACGCCAGCTGGAAGCCAAGCACAGGCAGGGCAGTAAGGGAGGGACAGACCAAGATAAAAGTGGGCATTTACCGAAGACCTAGAAGGCTGACGAAGGAGGTCGTATCTATTTGAGGAGGCGGTGGGAGAACCAAGGAACTTGAGTGAGGCTAACATGTAGTCTGATTGCGGTGCTTTAGCAAGTTTAATCTTATTTCGATATGGAAGATGAACTGGCTCGGCCAAAAAGGCAGGAGATGCCACAATAGTCCGGGTGCAAAGTGCTGGGGGTGCCCGTGGGGACAAAGGGGATGAAAAGGGATGTCATGTATAGAGACACGGTGAAGGTGGGCTGCATACAGCCTGGCTGGCAAGGACACGTAGAAGGTGAGAGTGGGAAAGGCAATGACTGATGTTTTGTGCCTGGGAGGGTGGCAGCGCCAATGAACAGAAAACAGGAAATCTGGAGGAAGAACTGGTTTGGGTGGAGGGAAGGAAAGAGTTTCACTTTGGCTGGGCTACACTAAAGGTGTAGCAGACAGAAACGTCAAGCAAGCAGTTAGAGCTTAAAAGCAAGGTCAGGAAGGGGTTATAGATTTGGGAGCTATCCAAATAAAGGTGATGAGCAGGATAAGACCACCAATAAAAAGAACACATTGGCCCAGAAGAGGCAAAAAAAAGGTTTGGAAATGCCTATCTGGGGATCCCTGGGTGGCTCAGCGGTTTAGCACCTGCCTTCAGCCCAGGGCGTGATCCTGGAGTCCCGGGATGAAGTCCCGCATCAGGCTCCTGAATGGAGCCTGCTTCTCCCTCTGCCTGTGTCTCTGCTTCTCTCTGTGTGTCTCTCATGAATAAATAAAATCTTAAAAAAAAAAAAAGAAAAAGAAAATGCCTACTTTCAGGGGATGGAGGCAACAGGGGAAGAAAAAAAGCAAAGAACAAACACTACTGGCCAGGGATGGAAGAACTAAAGCCAGGCTCTGTTCAGTATGGCATAAGTTAATTGGGGGTCTATTATATGAGGGCATTATGGTAAAATGATGAATAAATAGTAAAGTTTCTACTTTAAACATCTGATGTCAAGAAAATAAGCAAAATAAGGATTGCAAAAAGAACTTAGGAGGACATAATTATAGCTACTGACAGAGACTTTTTTTTTTGACAGAGACTTTTAATACCCATAGAAGAATACTACGAACAACTTCATGTCAATATTTGAAAAAATACGGAATGGATAATATTCTAGAAAAATATACAGTATCAAAAATTTGTCTCAAGAATAAATTAAAATCCTGTGCTAACCATAAAAAATAAATTTTTACCTGAGAGCCCCTAAACAGACAAAATTAGCAAAGTGTAGGACCACATCACTAGATACAAATCGGGGGGGAATAAAACATTAGCAAACTAAATACAGATGGGGACTTCCTTGACCTAGTTCGAGGGCATCGAGTGGCCCACTACAAACTCTGGGTGGTCTCCAGTCATGACAACTCTGCTCCCCAAACTTTCACATGAAAAGTGACTGCATTTACACTCATGTCAGCATTCCATCAAATCCTGAATTCTGACACTAAGGAAGACTTTCATGTCATTTTCCAAACAGAGAAAAACATAATTCTAGGTATCTCCAATTTTCTTTAATATGCTGTTATGCATGGATCATATACGAATCTAATTTTCATGTTTTTTCATCCTATCTTGTAGTACTAATTTCTACAAGTTTACTTTTGAATATATGAGAGCTCTTTATCCTAAAACTGACTTTTATAATACTCCTAGAAGCACTTTTAACACATCCTCAATTTCCATGATGGATTCTGAAGAATTTATCCAAAATCATATTTTAAGAACCTCAATTATGTCCTCCTCTTCATATTAGTAGCTCTAAGAAACAAGTATTTGTTGTTTACTGACATGTGTCCAGATCATTTTTTTTTCAACAGAAGAACATACAGCACCTCTCTTTTTTGTGTGTTTAAAGCATAGTTTTGTATAGTGGCAAGATAACATGCTGTTCTCACACTCTTCCAAAGAATGCCTAGCATATTACTGATCTTAGCTCAACAGCTATAACCATCTATAACAGCTTATTGATTCTTATCCCAATTATAATTATATTCAAGACTCCTAAGTTAATAAATATAATTCATATGATTTTTCCTAAATACACCATGAAAACTATCCTACTAATTCACTCGTTTTTTTTGCTCACTCATTATCTGCAGTTAGGTTTTTTCCTGGGGCATTCACTACCCAAAAGGAGCTTAACACTGACTGTATACTACCCTCCTTTACATCATTTACAAAAATATGGAATGAGATCAATTCGAGTAGCAATTTCTTGGGAACACCCCCACCACACACACACACACACACACACACACACACACTCTCTCTCTCTTTTTCCTCTAGAGAAATGACAGCTCACAACCAATATTTACTTCCTGTTTCTAAGCCAATGTGACTCCACGAATAAACATTTCTCCTCCATCCTATAGTAATACAAAAGTTTTTATTCCTTTTGGATTAGAACTTTGAAAGGTTTTATAAAGCTTACACAGATTATCTTCACTGTATCTCTCTCACCATATACTCCAATAATCTTCTAAAATAACTCCAGTTTGCCAATTAAGCAGGCTTTTCTTTTGTAAAACCAGATTCAATAATTTTTGTTCCAACACCTGAATATTAAATTTAGCAAGACTGGGGCACCTAGCTGGCTCAGTCAGAACAAGGAAATCTTGATCTTGGGGTTGTAAATTCAAGCCCCATGCTGGGTATAGAGATTTCTTAAAAATAAAAATATTTTAAAAAATAGATAGCAAGACTAGATGACACATGATTTTCTGACTTCTCAACAAACTTTCTTATAATGGGATTTATAGAGATAACCTATCTTTATATTACATAAATCTAGTCACAGTTCCATTAACTCCAGCCATTAATTTTCTTAAAACTGAGTGAACCACCTAATGAAGTGATTGACTGTATTTGTTTTGCTAATTAAGCCAAGAATATTCTATTCTTTCAACAGCCCTGTCTGCTTCTAACTGTAAACAAAATTTCTGATAAAGATTCCATCTAAACATACCCCTATTTTTCATCTCTGAGTATATAATTTACAAATGAATTATCAACAGTTCCAAGAATTACTAATGAATCTTTACCTGGGCCTTTTGACTTGAGGAAGGTTTATTTGAAGTCATTTTTAATCTCAACAAGTAACTCTTTGATTTGATTCTGGCCTCTTGACTTCTAATTTACATCTTGTACATTACACTTAATTGGGCAATGTTTGATTTTTTTTTTTTAAAGAAATCTATCTTCTATAATTATGGCTTCTTTTAATTTTTCAAAAGGTCATGAGGAATTTCTACCCATGGATGAGATCCAATTAATCTTACACTCCAAACTTTTTCCAGGATACTCAAAACAGTGCTTTAAAATAAACACTAATATTCAATTATGTTTTTATATCCCTTAAATTAACTTAATAAACTGTTTAGTAAACATCTCTTATGTCCAAGCAAAATACTTGTGCTTATACGTGGTATCTCTCTTAATCAGGAGGAAAGTACTATTATTCACCTTTATAAATAAAGAAGTTGAAGCTCAGAGTGCTGAAAAAAATTGCCACATGTCCCAAAGTTTACATATGATAGGACTCAAAATTGGAAGCCAGATCTGATTCTGAAAATTAGTCCCTTCCCATCAAGCACACTGATATACAACTAAACAAGACATAGTCCCTATACCCAAGAAGGTCACTGGGATGTAACTAAAAAAATTCCCAACACAACATATAACTTCTATCAACTTTCTTAATCCCATTTTGTAGTAGAAAACTTTTCTGAAAGGATTTTGAGGTTTCTCCCATACAGAGTTACTAAATTAAATTTTGTGCCATTGGGCATTTACTAACTGCTTTTTATCCTGAAGATACTATGTACTGTGCTAAGTGCTCATAGTGAAGGTGGAGGTCAGTTATGTAATACCTTTTACGTCATGAACCAATACACACAATAACAGAAACCAAAGTCACATGAAAAAGTATTTACTGTTACTACATGTGATATACTGTCATCTATATTATAATTTTCTCTTTTATTTCCTAGAGAAAGAATGTGAATGGGCAGAGGAGGGAGTGAGAGAGAATCCCAAGCAGGCCCCACATTCAGCACAGAGCCTGAGGCACCCTGGGATCATGATCTGAGTGAAAATCAAGAGTTGGACACTCAATCCACTGAGCCACCCAGGCACCCCTACATTATATTTTCTTTAATGTTAGTCATGACCCACTAAATTAATTTTACAACCCACTTACAGATCATGTGTCCCCATTTGCAAAACACTGACCAGAAGAGATCTCCACTTTTGCTTCTGATTCAATGTGTTCATTCTTTATAAATGAAGCTTTTATGGCAAATAACACCCATAAGGGCTAATTTTGCTACTATGCTCAGCAGTAGTATAGCAGATCATTCAAATCACCCTACATTTTAATGTTTCATATTTAATGATGTACTATTTTTGAGAGCTTCAAATTGTTCCTAATTTGAAAATAAAGGTTAGATCCAAACTATTAACAAAAACTAAAATTTTACTTTGAAAAGATTTTTTAAAAATTAACTGCCAGTCATTTAGCTTAAAGTCATTTCACAGTGACAGTCTATTAACATTAAAGAAAACATATTTAAGGGGCTCCTCAGTGGCTCAATGGTTGAGCATCTGCCTTTGGCTCAGGTCGTGATCCTGGGGTCCTGAAATCAAGTGCCTCATCAGAGCCTACCTGTCCCTTTGCCTCTGTCTCTGCCTCTCTCTGTGGGTCTCTCATGAATAAATAAATAAAATAAAATTTAAAAAAAGGAAGAAAAGAAAACATATTTAAGAAAACCAATCAACTTGGGTGTTTAAAAGAACCAAAACCATCCTTAAACAGTAAGTTTAGGTAAGCCAACTTGTTCTTCAAAAAAATTTGTCTTCAATCTGGTGAATATTTTTTAGACTAGAAGAAAGTTTAGAAATGAAAATGGTCATACACACATTTCAAAAATGAAAAAAAATAAGGATTATAAATCAGGATTTATGACTTTGGATTATGACCAAAGTCATAAATGTCCTCAATTTGGACTAGAACCTGGCTGCCTATCAGTGTGGTCTATTTCCACTATGCTACACTTTGTCCACACCTTATAAAAATCACTATCACCAAGCCAACTTGGCTACCTACTACCTACCTTATCTAAAATTTTAAGGTTAAAAAAAAATTATAAGGTAATTATGCTTTGACCTACACAATTGAAGTATACTTGATTATGTAACTGTGTGCTCTCTCCTCTGAGTCCTGTGCTTACGTTTTAACTTCTCAATAGTCTTTAAATATGTCTTACAAATAAACTGACCCTTATAAGCTATTAAGTATTGTAAATATAATTTAGCCATAGAACTACTTGAAAGTCAGTTTCATATTTAATCTCCTTAATTAATTGCACGTATGCCTGCCAAGACCTTAGCCCTGGATTCCATCATGTTGCTGTAACCATCAAAAGAAAACTTATTTCTTCGTTAAAAAAAAAAAGGAATTGCTCTCTTTATTTGCACAATCTACCCTCTCCCAAGGGTGTGACAAAGGTTTCAGTTGTGATTTCAAACCCCCTGCAAAGCATCATAAATAATATGAAAACACACATCATTTTCATCTTAGATTGTCAGGGCATTGTTTTGTATAAAAAATGATTTTAAAGTTATTTTTAAAGTCATCACTCTATACCCATGTTATATTTTCAAACGCTAAATCATATATCTGAGTGAACTTAACAACTATTTATTTTCATGTTTTGTTGATGCAGCTTTAAGTTATCTAAAACACTAGAAAGAACAAGATTCATATTAAACTACAAAACACTCAGAGGCCTGTGTCTTCTCATAGAGATGTTCCCAAAGTTAATTCTAGCAGAAAATCCAGAGATGTGCACTCCCGTCCTTTGAAGGTGCTAACAATAGTTTTCTCCAAAATTGGCACAGAATAACTGTACTCTACTATACAACAGTCTGAAATACATTAAAACCTGTGACACAGGGACGCCTGGGTGGCTCAGCAGTTGGGCATCTGCCTTTGGCTCAGGTCAGTGATCCCGCGGCCCGGGGATTGAGTCCCACGTTGGGCTCCCTGCATGGAGCCTGCTTCTCCCTCTGCCTCTGTCTCTGCCTCTCTGTCTCTCTCATAAATAAATAAATAAAATATTTTAAAAAACAAAAACAAAACAAAACTGTGACACAGCCCTAATCTAATAGTTCAAAGACCAAGGACACCTGCTTTCCATCTTTGATGAAAAGTAACAATTTATGTCCCTAGTTTCCCCAATGACAAAAATCACTTGACAATGGCATCTACTAGAATATTGAAATGTCTTAGATAATATTATGAGTTTAATATTAATTGAAATAAGCATCTACTCAATGCTAAGGGATTCTATGAAAAATATGTTTGCCCAAGAGCTATCTTAAAAAATAACAGAACTTTACTTAAGCAAGAATGGAAAAAGAGATTTATTCTTTCGTGTAGTACAGATTTTGGAGGAAAAAAAAGTTGTTGGCTTATTATTCTCAGAGATTTAAACAGTTCTAATATAATGAATTTATTTATGGAAAAAATTAGGCCGATCAAAGCCTACTGTAATTAAAGGTGTTTTGGCACAGATGTTGGTCCTCGAATGTTTGCTTTGTCAGCTGTCTAATCCACATTGACATTGCAGTAATTAGCACACTGTCTATAATATTTTAAATGCAAATTCAACAAAATTAAGCTATTATATATTGGGAAATGAATACTGATCAAGCTATCAAATGTACTTCTATCTCTGTTACTCTAAGATGTCAACCATATGTGTGGCACATGGCCAGATCAGCCACGCTCAGTATGAAAAACATGCAAGAATATTCAAAACCAGAAGAAAGACTGTGCTGACCTAAGCTAATAAAATCACACAAACATCCACCTAAAGGGGAACAGATTCTGATGCTTACACAGAAGAATCAAAGTTCAAGTCTTCAAGCCTGCCTATCTCACAAACACTTTCTGAGATAGATATTCATCTTTCATTTATTTGTTTTGACATTTACCGAGTCTCTACTTTGTGTCAAAGACTATTCTAGGTATTGGGGACAAAGGAATGAATAAAATGAAGGAGAAAATGACCCTCATGAAACTTACATTCAATAAAGGATGCAAACAGATTTCCTGCCACACAAGAACTCCTAAATACTGCCTGAAGCTGTAGGCTAAGAAAACTTCTAAGGCTGTGACCAAAATTCAACAGAAAAGCAGATATTTATTAACAATATCTGTTATGGACACGATGAACAGTGAAAGACAGAATGGGAATTCAAATTTGCCACCCCCATTCTAAGTAATTATTTTTCCTGTTTCTGTCCTACTTACATAACACGTAAAAATTAATATAGTAATATGAAGTTTTTCAAAGTGTGCTGACCTCTTTTGTGATTCCTTTTTTTTTTTTAATTTTTTTTTTTTAATTTATTTATGATAGTCACACAGAGACAGAGAGAGAGAGAGAGGCAGAGACACAGGCAGAGGTGAGAAGCAGGCTCCATGCACCAGGAGCCCGATGTGGGATTCGATCCCAGGTCTCTAGGATCGCGCCCTGGGCCAAAGGCAGGCGCTAAACCGCTGCGCCACCCAGGGATCCCTCTTTTGTGATTCCAAATAGGACTAAGGGGTTATCTCCACTGCCATAGCAGAGGAATGCTATATTCAAATGAAACTGTCTCCACACAACAGTGAAGTATTTTCACACTTCTCTAAACACAATTACAATAATAGTTTTTACCTGCCCTTCTTAGAATTTCAAGACTATCAAAGAGATTATTTTATAGCCCTTGTCTCTCTTTTTAAAAGTTGATTTCTTTTATCCTCCCCAATTAGTGTCCCTGCAGCACAAACAGAAACATTAATCATTCTTTCAGCAACGCGGGGATAGTAGCACAGCCCTACTTGCCCTACTCCTAAGAAACTGAATTACAGAAAATTCTGTTAAAGAAACTTGTTCCAATGATTTAAAATGTGAAAGGGGGAAGAATAAAGGCTAGAAAGTTTCATACACTATATATTTCAGTACTAAGAGAGTGCGTAACAATTACAAGTAAACAGCTCCTTTCCCAAAATCGAGTAGGTTACAATTTCCTGCTGATTAACTCTTTAAAACCAGCCAAACTCCCGAAAAACAAATTAGTTTCCCTAGTAGTTGACTATTACACAAATTGATATGGAAACTGAAGGGCATGGGAGAAATCACTTCACCTTACATTTTATAATGCCTTGCCAGATTCTGAGGTATTTTCACATTCATTACTTCATTTAACTATCAAATATTTGGCTGTTTTCACAAAACAGAAAACATCATTAAATATGGGTTAGTCATTTTTTTTCTTTGCCCTCTCCCTATACTGTCTCATAATCTTTTTTTTTAATATTTTATTTATTTATTTATTTGAAAGAGAGAGGGATCCCTGGGTGGCGCAGCGGTTTGGCGCCTGCCTTTGGCCCAGGGTGCGATCCTGGAGACCTGGGATCGAATCCCACATCGGGCTCCGGGTACATGGAGCCTGCTTCTCCCTCTGCCTGTGTCTCTGCCTCTCTCTCTCTGTGACTATCATAAATAAATAAAAATTAAAAAAAAATTATTTGAAAGAGAGAGCTAAAGCAGGGAGAGCAGCTCAGAGAGAAAGACAAGCAGATTCCCCATTGAGCTGGGAGCCCAACCATATGGAGCTGAACCCTGGGATCATGACCTGAGCTGAAGGCAGATGCTTATCCCACTGAGCTACCCAGGCGCCCCTCATGATCTGTTAGAGTTACTATATGAGCTTTTTTCTGCCAATACAGTTCTTTGTTTCCCCTACTAACCCATGCAAAGGTAGTTTAATAAATGTTTGTTCAAGGAGTTCCCTGTGCTTGAAATATACTTCTTTCATTCTGTTTTAGCTATCAAATTCTACCTTTCAAAATTTATTTTAAATCTTTGGGGTTTGGGACGCCTGGGTGGCTCAGCAGTTGACCATCTGCTTTTGGCTCAGGGCATGATCCTGGAGTCCTGGGATCGAGTCCCAAATTGGGCTCCCTGAAAGAAGCCTGCTTCTTCTCCCTCTGCTTGTGTCTCTGCCTCTCTCTCTCTCTCTCTGTCTCGAATGAATGAGTGAATGAATGAATGAATATCTTTTTTTTTTTTAATCTTTGGGGTTTTTTAGGATTTTTATTTATTTTTAGCAATCTCTATACCCAATGTAGAGCTTGAACTCATGACCCCAAGATCAAGAGTTGCTCACCTTCTGACTGAGCCAGCCAGGCACCCCTCAAAATTTATTTTAAGTGTACCTTCTGCCACAGTCCAAGATCAACACACACACACACACACAAAAATAGTTGTGTTTTCTATATACCAGCAATAAACAATCTGAAAAGGAGATCAAGAAGGAGCGCTGGGTGCTTAGTTAAGTGCTTGACTCTTAGGTCTCAGCTCAAGGTCTTAATCTCAAGCCCTGCATTGGCTCCACAATTGATATGGAGCCTACTTAAAATAAAATAGAAACTAAGAAAACAATTCCAGTTATAATAGCATCCAAAACAAAATATGTAGGAACAAATTTAACTGCTAAGATGAAAGACTGGAATAATGAAAACTACAAAACACTGCCTTAAAGAAATTAGATGTATGGAATTGGTGAATCACTGTATGTACATCTGAAACTACTATAACACTCTATGTTGACTCACTGAAATTAAAATAAAAACTTAAAAAAAAAGAAAATAAAGAAGACCTAAATAAATGGGAAAACATTTCATGTTCACACATTAGAGACTAATATTACTAAAATGGCAGTATCACCCAAAGTGATCTAATGATTCAATGCAATGCTTATCAAAATTCCAATAGCTCTTTCTGCCACTGGAGAACCATTCTTCAAATTCATATGAAATTCCAAAATATAAGGAACTCATTACATCTCAGTAACAAAAAGACAACCCAATTAAAACGAGCAAAGGATTTGAACAGATATTTTCTTCAAAGAAGCCACAGAAATGGTCAACAAGCTCATGAAAAGACATTCAAGATCACTGGTCATTTCAAAACCCACAATGAGGTGCCATTTCACATGCACGAAGATGGCTACAAAAAAAATTAAAAAAACAACAAAAAAATAACAGAAAATAACAAATGTTAGTGAGAATATAGAGAAATAGGAAACCTTGTATATTGAAGTGGGAATGTAAAATGATGCAGCTGCTATGGAAAACAGTGTGGTACTTCCTTCAAAGGAACACAAAATTACCATATGATCTCTTAATTCCACTCCTAAGTATACACCCAAAAGAAGTAAAAACAGGTACTCAAGCAAGTACCTGTACACATATGTTCATAGCAGCACAATTCAAAACAGACAAAAGATGGAAACAGCTCAAATGTCCATCAATGGAAGAATGGATAAGCAAATTATGGTATATTCATGTAATGTAATATTATCCAGCTATAAAAGAGGAATAAAGTTCTGATACACACTAGAATCTGGAAAAACCTTGAAAATATAGCGTTAAAATACGTAAAAGAAACCAGACACAAAGGTCACATATTGCAAGATTCTTTTTATAATGAAATATCCACAAGAAGTAAATGCATGGAGACAGAACACAGATTGGTATTTGTAGGGGCTGTGGGAACGGGAAATGGGGAGTAAATGTTTAATGAACACAGGGTTTCCTTGTGGGGTAAGAAAAATCTTTTAGAACTATATACAGGTGGTGTTGTTCAACACTGTTAATGTAGTAAATGCTTTTCTTCTAATCAACATTGTGATTATCATTCTACATTTTATTTGCATTTCAAATACATACATCCTGCCCTATTACTTTGTGTGTGGATCATTTCATTTTGCCTAAGTGTAAGGTCCCCTCTCTCCCAGTTCTGTTTTTGTTATGCCAGTTTCTCTTCCTAAACTGATCTTTATTTTACTGGAGCGAATTTTGCTGGAATCATTTAGAAAAGAGAAATGAACACAAAAACTTTAAGGCATATATGTTGGAGGTATCTATACTCTGAATTAACCAAACAAATGTAGTAATATATTTCTTATTTGTAGTATACCATCATCCTATACCAAACCAAATCATCTACCTGATTCAATCAAGAAAATTCTAGTACATTTTATGCTTCCAAAATCAAGTCAGTATCAATGGGTAAATCACAGACCCTAAAGTAAAACAGCAGTAAATAGCTAGGGTAATAAAAAAATTTTTAGTTGTCCTCTCTTACCCTTATGTTTAGTTTTTAGACAAGTTGTCACCTGAGAATTTAGCATGTATCTTTCTAGTACATTTTAATGAAAATTCACTATTTATACCTTCATATCACCTTTCAAATTATTGAAGTCCCAAGACAAAACAACACATAAATTAAATGCTGCCCTACAAGTCTTAACTATGAATTTAATTAGCAGTACAAACAGAACCCTTATATTTAAAGGGTAGTTAATTACAGTACATGAGCCTTTAAAGAGGTCACTGGAAGATTTTATGTTCATGGTTATTTCATCCCACCAAAAGGGTTTCTTGCAACACACCTGTTTAAAAGCCTGGGTTAACACAAAACCATTCATTTCCACATGATCAGAGGAATGAAATATCTCTGCTATTAAAAATGTTATTTTTAAAATACTAATTCTAATATAGCTTCAGTTAAACACATCACTTAAATAGCAAAAACTACTCTTCTAATAAAGGCCAAATTAAAAAATTTTTTAGAGACAAAATTAAAATTCTATGCCCAAAGCCACTCTTGCTAATAACTTTGCATTGTTAAACAAAATGACCTTGATCCTAACATCTTACTGGTTTAACTATAGCTTCTTCTTTTTTTTTTTTTTTTTTTACTCTAACTTCTTAACAAAACTATGTCTCTATAGAGCGTGCATTTAAAATGAAAACTTTAGTATAGAGAAATGACTAAATAGAAAAAAATATGATTATGAAATTCTATTTCATTTCAGATGCTTATATATAAATTCTATCTCTTTAATGAGGACCATTTGACATATATTATCTCCTACCATTGATTCAAAAAGAATGGAATATGCTGTTGTCTTCAGGTTTCCCTGAAAATCTATATTTACAGACCTTAGAACCAACCTGTTCCATTATTACAGAAATCTAAAATAATCCAACTATATGTAAATACATTTCTAAATGTCCACCATTTGCAAATGGAATGCTAATACTTATGAAGTTCAACCATTTTTCTAAATGAACTAAATATTTTAAGTCTATTCAAATGCAGCTGAACAGTGAAGTAGGGGTTAACTGTAATCAGAAACCAAGCCCTCCTTAGAAAGGATCAAGAGGAAATGGCAACTTTTGGAAAATCCCAAATATTTTAAACACAGGAACACATCCAGTTTTGACAAGCTATATGACTGTGGTATAAATGCTTCCATCTTCAATAGCTGTTAAAACAAGCAATCTCCTACAGAGAACAGAATTCATTTCCCCTATACAGCTGCATTGTTTCAAAGTCCATTAAACATAACTGTGACAAGACTGATTTTCTTTAGAGTATGGATATTTACTATATTGTCCTAAAAGACCTAATTTACAAATAAAATGTGTGTGTGTCTGTGCGCGCGCGCGTGTGTGTGTATGGGGAAGGCAGGGAATGAAGGGAAGAAGGGCGAAGTCAAAGATGGAAAATAAAATAGGATAATCAAAACCATACCTCTACATTAATGAACACAGGCATACTTAGATGCTCTTGTTAAAAGCTTTTGTTTGCATAGTATGAAAATCAACGCTCAGAACAACCCATTAAAGAAAAATTGATAAATGAAAAAAATCACACCCTGTGTGAAAATATTTACAAATATTTACATATCAACATAATCTTTTTTTTAATATCTTTATTTATTTATTCATGAGAGAGAGAGAGAGAGAGACAGGCAGAGACACAGGCAGAAGGAGAAGCAGGCTCCATGCAGGGAGCCTGACGTGGAACTCGATCCCGGGTTTCCAGGATCATGCCCTGGGCTGAAGTCGGCACTAAACCGCTGAGCCACCTGGGCTGCCCCATATCAACATAATCTAAGAGAAGACTCCTGACCAGACTATATAAAGAACTCTCAAAACTCAATAAGAAAAAAAAAAAAAAAAAAAAAAACCTTTTTTTAAAATCGGCAAAAGATTTTAACAGGCTCTTCGCCAAAGTAAATATACAAATGGTAAATAAATTCACAAAAGCATGCTCAACATCATTATTCATCAGGAAAGTGCAAACTCAAATTCCAACTATATATATCACTATGCGCCTATTAGATAGAAGGGTTCCAAGAAGAAAAAACCTTACAGTAACAAGTGCTAATGAGGATACAAAGCAACCAGAATTCTCTTACATTGCTAGTGGGAATGTAAAATGGTACGGCTACTTAAGAAAATTATCTGGCAGTTTCTTATGAAGTCTGCAAGTAAACAGGTTTAAACTTATCCCACAACCTAGCAAGCCCACTCCTGGATATTTATCTATGAGAACTGAAATTTTATGTTCACACATTCTATAGGCAAAAGTTTATAGCAGCTTTCTTCATAATTGCCAGAACCTGGAAACAAACCAAATGTTCTTTAACTGATGAATAGATTAACTGTGGTACAACCACACTGTGGAATATTATTAGCAATAAAAGGAATGAAGTGCTGATGCACATAATAGCCAGACTCGCAAGGCTGTATCATTCCATTTATATATCATTCTAGAAAAAGCAAAACTATAGAAACAGATCGCTCGTGTGATTATTAGGATGGACTGAAAAAAAGCACAGGAGGAGGGTGCCCGGCTGACTCAGGCATGTAACTCTACATCTCAGGGTTTTGAGTTCGAGCCCTACTTTGGGTGTAGAGATTACTAAAAAAAATAAACTAAAAAAGAAAAAAAAAGCACAGTAAGATTTGGGGGATAACAACTGTTCTATATATATGGTTAATGACTATGTATTTGTATATATTTGTCAAAACCCACAATATTGTACTTTTTTAAAATGGATCACACTGCATATTAAATAATTTGTAAATTTTTAAAATGCTCAATGTAAGGTCAAGAAAATGCTGGCCATCACCAGGAGTGTACTAAGGAAAAAAGCCACTCTTTACCTTGTTACAAAACTATGTTTCTTCTATCACTTGAAAACTATGTGCAGTACTGTTGGATACAAAAATGAAAAGACATAAACTGAGAAGACTCAAAGAATGGAACAAAAATGATAAAATGAAAAGAGTGTTGTTATGTGGAGATTCACTCCAGACAGGAAGACGAGGAATGAAAGGATAGGTCTCAATTAATAGGAACAATATGCATGGAGAGAACATCCTAGTGGCCAATCCCAGAATGCCAGAAAAAAAGTTATCACTTAAAACCTTCCAATGTTACATTCAGAACTGAGAAAACAACCTTACAAAACTCAGTCCACAAATACAGTATCCACAAAGGGGGGAGGGAGAAATAGTATAAGCAAAAAACATAATATACTTGAGGAAATGTTTAATCAACTTTAATTTTAAGATAACAGCAATACTGACTTTTTAAGGAAAACTATTTTTTTTAGAGAAGACGGGGTGAATTGGAAACAGCAAAAGGACGTTGGAGAGCCAAATCAGATCATATACATTGAAGTCCAAAAACGATGTAATATTAAAAATGCCAATAACAGTAGCTATTTAATTATACTCTGAGGTATAAACAATGAACACGAGGGTTTTCAAGCCAGGATGCTAATCCCACAGATTACTGTCACAGGGCCATAAATGGAAGAGCTAAGACTTGATACCCAATTTGTCTGACACCACAGCCTAAGCTCTTTTGACCGCTGTATTATTCCATTGTCCAACAATACTTAAAGAACAATTTTATACCAATGAACTTAAGGAGCAAAGCAATATTCAGTAATAACTACCAGAAGGTTCTATAAACCAAATGGAATTTGGGTTTTGTTTTTGGTTTGTTTTGTTTTTTGCAGTCTGTACATATCAGCATAGGAATTCTGTAGTAGGCATGATCACTTCTGTTTGTGAGCCCTGATGTGGTTGCAAGTGTTTGTTGCACATCTCAGAGGGTTTTAGTACAATGACCAAATGATACGGTTATTGAGCACATTTATTTTGGCCTGACAAAATACATTTCTAGTTATTTTCCACTTTTAATGTCCCTTATCTCATTGGAAGTAAGTAGTTATCTGGTACAGATAGAGAACTGGGACAGAAAAATATATTCACTTCAATCCAAAGACTACTTATGGAACCCCAACTCATACCACAAAGGACTTTATAAAACAAGCACAACACTGCAAGGAATAAGCCCAAAGAATAAAGTCCTGTCCTAGTTGAAAACAAGGAATCTCTACATATAGCCAATTTTATTTTTTTCTTTCTCTGAGCATTTATATAGTTTCTAAATCATCCAATTCAGGACCAGATTATATAGCATACTCTTCTTTTTTTAGCCCATATGGTATTCTTTCAGAGAAAAACACTCTCATCTTATGGACTTCTAGAATGCTAACAATTAAAGCTCATATTTTCCCATGGTGCCCTTTTCCAATTACAGACAGAAATGTTTTTAAAATGCCTTTCAAGCATTCCAAACTGGTGTACGGTGACAGAACAGAAAACAGTTCCCTATTTTTTCTTTCAAAATGGTAAGGAAAGGGATGCCTGGGTATCCAGTTGGTTAAATGTCCGACTCCTGATTCCCGTTCAAGTCATGATCTCCAAGTTATGGGCTGGAGCCCCAAGGTCCCAGGCCGGGCTCCCACTAAGCGGGGAGTCTGCTTGGGATTCTCTCTCTCCCTCTGCCCCTCTTGCTCTCGCAGGCGCATGCGCACTCTCTCCCTCTCTCTCCTCTTTCTCTAAAATAAGTACATAAATCTTTTTTTTTTTTTTTTTTTTTTAATGGTAAGGGAAAAAAGCCAGGGGTAAAACGAGCAAATACATGACAATAAAAAAGGAAGATGGGATCCCTGGGTGGCGCAGCGGTTTGGCGCCTGCCTTTGGCCCGGGGGGCGATCCTGGAGACCCAGAATCGAATCCCACGTCGGGCTCCCGGTGCATGGAGCCTGCTTCTCCCTCTGCCTGTGTCTCTGCCTCTCTATCTCTCTCTGTGTGACTATCATGAATAAATAAATAAAATTAAAAAAAAAAAAGAGGAAGATAAATAAAAAGATGTAGAAAGATATTACCCAGGAAAATCAATAGGGGAAACGGCCCTTAATCACCATGCATTTTAATGAAAGAATGAAGGGAATGGGCAGGACAAAAGAATGAGGTGAGCAAACACTCAACTAAATTACCCAAGTCTGCACTTGGTCAGGATAAAAAGCTCTCAACAACAGCTACTAAGGCCATGAGCTCTGTGCCTCTCCACCAGCAGAGCACTCTTCACAGCCCTGCCTCAAAGCCACAAGACTCACTTGAGACCTGCACGTTCAATCTAGGAGGAGTCCGGATCCAAAAGATGTTCTCGTGACCACATTTTACGGAAAAGAAGTGGTATCCAAAAAGTGAGGTATGAGGATCTGAGAGGACATAAGCTGGTTCAAAGTATACTCTACTAAACTGGTAAGAGGGAGGGGGAAAATATTTAGAGTATGGGTTCACAGAGCTTCTATAGCAGGATCTGCATATTATCTAACACAAATTATGAATCTAAGGAAAAATAATATTAAAGATATTAAATGTTTCCGTGTGAGCTGGCCCTAATATGGCCTTAGTCGCAACTTAGTTAAAAAAAAAGCTCAAGACTAAAATATTGAATACTCAAGGACTCTGGAGAGAAAAAATATGTGTCTATAGGTAGGTGTGTGCACTTGTGGGAATTTAAAAGTGACAGCTGTCAACCTAAAATTTACAAATGAGTTTTTTCCTATCAAAGAGGTTTTAACTCTCTATTATGTTGGCTTTTCCCCTAAGCATTGAATTCAGAGTTGTATTTCCACTGCCTGCATGAGTTTATGTCTGTAAATAACATTCAGAAAATAAGCAAGAAAAAACTTTACAAAATTAAGCAGCCACTGGCCAAAAGGAAGAGAGAAGAGAAGAGAAGAGAAGAGAAGAGAAGAGAAGAGAAGAGAAGAGAAGAGAAAGAGAAGAGAAAGAGAAAGAGAAAGAGAAAGAAAAGAAAAAAGAAAAGAAAAGAAAGAAAAGAAAAAAGTTATTTGGAAGTTTGGTGTACTTATTAAACGCTTGCTGTTCTTTCCTAGAATTCTGATTTTAGCAAAGATGGAATTCCAGGAGAATTCTAGTGGCTACAATTCACACATTCTAGCAGAATACTAATCAAATACTAGTCAAAACCTTGTAACTATGAGATGATTTATTGGTTTGGATTTTTTGTTGTTTTTTTAAAGTAGGCTCCATTACCAGAGTGGAGTCCAACGGAGGGGTTGAATTCAGGACCCTGAGGACCAAGACCTGAGCTGAGATCAAGAGTTGGACTTACTGAGTCACCCAGGCAACCTGAAATGTTTATTCTTTTCCCCTTCAATGTGCTAAAACTTCCCAAAGGCAAAAGATGCATGCAGAATAATAGTAACCAGTATACTCCAAATCTATACACACCAAACTGTAATGGATAGAGCAGAGCAGAAATCTTCTACCGTCTTCCCAAAGGAGAGTAACAGCAACCCAATCACGTCTGACTTTACATACAACCTTTAAAACACCATACCAACTCTTTGGGAAGATTCTTTTTTAGAAATAAATGCAAGTTACTAGTAGCCCAGCTTTCCCTTCAACCATTGCTATTTCTTTCATAAAAACTCCTAAAACCATTCTCATTTCCCTCTTCTACAACACTGACCTTGTTTCAGCTCCTGTATTTCATTAAAAGACACTGAATACTGTTTTGAAATGAAATAAATTCAAAATAACAGCATTTGTGAGATTAACATGAAAACTTTTGTGTCAATTTCTGAAGCTCTGTGGGAATAATGGAATTAAATGCTACTATTTTTTCCCTTTCTTCCTCAGGAGGTAGACTACATTTCCAGACAGAGTGAAAAGACTACCAACAGAGTAATAGTTACACCAATAACATATATAAAGTAGGACTGCTGAGAGTATAACATGGATTTTAGAGTTACTGCACAGAGGGACCAATAATCACAGTACTCCAGCTTTTAGTAAAACTCAGTTTGCAGGTACAGTTTCAATTTAAATGTTTGATAATCAGTTTCCATGTATTAAGTAGTACCATTCAAAGTGTTTGAACATTCTCTCTGTAAAATAATCACAGATCTAAATGTTTAGGATTTCTTAAAAGCTACTTTTAAAAAAGAACTAAAGTAAAAAATGATTATAAAGATCCTGCTGAAATAAAAAGAACATAGATAACAATAAAACGTGCCCAGGCCATACCATGATTTCAAGAAGATACTATTCCCCAAAATTTACATTTATATGACTCAGGATTCTCAACTAGAAATAACATTTGACCAATATTTCTAGCTCTAAAAATTTGTAATTTTATGATTTTCTATGTGTTTTGTATACTTTCATTATGTGCAAAATACTGAAGTAGATGCTATAGGAATGAATTCAATATAGATTTAGAACTAGAAGGCACAGGACACTGCCCTCAAGAAGTTTTCAAATGACCACCAGGAAGTGAGACAAATAATATGAGAATTTAATAATCTTATAAGACAACACAAGGGATGATAGCTTATATACCAAGTGGAAGGCAAAGAAATAGCAACATTCTCATCAAATGTGAAACAAAAGTGTGCTCAATTGGTCTGGAAAGCTAAATGAGGCTTTCAATCTTCTAAACTGTAAAGCACATGTAGCATTTGGATGGGCAGACATGCTAAGGATGCCACAGCAAGGATCAGACAATACTGTCTAAAGAAGTTAGCTCGGGATCCCTGGGTGGCGCAGCAGTTTGGCGCCTGCCTTTGGCCCAGGGCGCGATCCTGGAGACCCGGGATCGAATCCCACGTCGGGCTCCCGGTGCATGGAGCCTGCTTCTCCCTCTGCCTGTGTCTCTGCCTCTCTCTCTCTCTGTGACTATCATTATAAATAAATAAATAAATAAATAAATAAATAAATAAATAAATAAATAAATAAATAAATAAATAAATAAATAAATAAATTAAATAAATAAAAAAGAAGTTAACTCGAGTTCATCGCATGAGGCTATAGAACACACTAGCGGGGACTTCAACCAGTTAACAATTACAAGACACTGAAAAGTTAAGGGAGGAATGAAAGGAAAAGTTTTAGAAAGTTTAATCTCAAAGGGAATTTAGGGGTAGATTAGACGAAAAAATCTAAAAGGTAGGGTGCCTGGGTGGCTCAGTCAGTTAAATGTCTCCCTTTGGCTCAGATCAGTCCTGGGACTGAGTGCCACCCCCCCCCCACCCCCCCCACCCCCCCCCCCCCCCCCCCCCCGGCCCTTTTGGGCTCCCAGGGAGTCTTTCTCCCTCTGCCCCTCCCCCCAACACTCTCTCACAAATAAATAAAATCCTTAAAAAAAAAAAAGAAAGAAAGAAAGAAAAAACCAAAAAGGTAAAACAGTACATAATCAAATAAGACAAGGAAATACCACCATTACTTATTTAGGTTTCCAAGTCAAAAAAATCTACTACTGAGGCTAAACTAACTGGTTATCGATATCAATGAAATTTATCAACTCATTTAATTTTTCTTATAAAACAAATTAAATATAGTTTAGAGGGTTTATTTTATTAAAACCCTGGATTGTGTTTCAAAAGTGACACAAGACAAACTATATTTATGTAAAAATCTACTTTTGAAAAATTAGGACAGTTATTATTAGTCTTAAGCCTTTCTCAAAAGGAAATACATGCTGCTTCATAGTTTTGTTGATTCCATTAGGCAACAGGGTGCCATTTGGACACCAGAAGAATTAATTTACTGGTCAGTCAATGTAACTTACCCTTCTCAAAACTGAGCAATTTACTTTGTCTTTCCCTGTAGGAAAGTCTAGTTTGTTATGTACTCTGTAAGCATAACCATAAAATTAGCATCTTTGATGTAATGGGTACTAAACTAAAATAGTAAACGTCATTAAACATTTCCCAAAAATGCCAGGGATGGCTGACTGGCTCAGTCAGTGGAGCATACAACTCGATCTGGGGACTGTGAGTTTGAGCCCCATGATGGGTGTGAACTTACTTAAGAAAATAAAATCTTGGGGCATCTAGGTGGCTCAGTAGTTGAGCATCTGCCTGCAGCTCAGGTCGTGACTCCCGAGGTCCTGGGATCAAGTCCCGCATTGGGCTCCCCATGGGGAGCCTGCTTCTACCTCTGCCTATGTCTCTGTCTCTGTGTGTGTGTGTCTCTTATGAATAAATAGAATCTTTAAAAATATATAAATAATATCATCTTTAAAAAATGACATTAGTCCTCCCAAAAAAGCTTGATATTCTTCACACATCCATTTCTGTTCTATTAACTACTTCATTATACATTTACTAATTTCTTTATATTTAACATTATGCCTAAAAAATACATTTCAATGACATTTTAAATGCTTTGTAATTTTTATACATTATTCAAATGCAAAGATTTCACTTGAAACTCACAGTTCATTTGACACAGGATTTATTCTGAAAGTTTCCACACAAATTCAATTTTTGTAACCAAACAGTTTAAACATAGTTTGAAAACTGTCCATTTAAGGATGCCATTAGTACAACTGATTCTTTCAAAAAATTGAAATACACAATGTAATAAAGTATCAGCCCTTCTATCCTAAATTGGGATTTTATATTTTATTAAAGTTTGCTGTTTTTAGATGGCGCTATAAAAACTGGCTTATGAACATGGTACTAAAATTACTTCCATTATAATAGATCAGAGAAATGTTATAAACTGGAATTTAGTTTTTTGATGAGTGAATACATGATGCTGAGTAGCACGGACCCAATTAATCCACAGTGAGTTTCACGCTTGCTCCCTGGCAACATGAGGCAGCAAGGAAGAGCAGAAGGCACACAATCTTGATAATCAGCCTTCAATTTAAATCCTGCTTTTCCTATGATACATTTGAGACAGTGCCAACCATTCCACATGGTGAATGTATACACAGTGGGTATATAGGAACTGCTAGGACATACCTCCTAGGAATATTCTGAAGCTTAAATAAGCCAACTTGAGTAAAATTCTGGACACATAGTAGGTCCACTCTGTCCCGCAGCCCATTATACATTCTGTGTTTGCCTGAAGAGTACAAGGAGAAGCTACAAAGTGATAAAGGCAGAATAGTGCCTCATTCATCTTTTTTTGAAGATTATAAACGTAGTATTTTAAAACACACACAATGAAAAGGTAAGAACTACAAAAAAAATGAAGGAATATTATGTCAGAAAATTTAATTAATTAATTTTTTAGATTTTATTTAATTATTCTGAGAGACACAGAGAGAAAGGCAGAGATACAGGCAGAGGGAGAAGCAGGCTCCCTGCGAGGAGCCCAATGCAGGACTCAATCCCAGGACCCCAGAGATCACGACCTGAGCTGAAGACAGACTCTCAACCACTAAGCCACCCAGGTGCCCCAAGGAAATTGTATTCTAAATAGTAACAATTATGAAATAAACTAATACTTCCTTAAGTATATATCCTACTTCAAAAGAAACTTAGCTTTTTTGTGACATATGTCTGTTTATATCATTTCCAGAATAGATTTGTAGCAGCTAAAATAATAACTGAGGCAGTAGGAGAATTGGCACACTGAGTGTCACCTAGCCCATGTTCTTCCAAATGCCATCATTTAATTATGACTGTGGTTCTCAGCCACAATGGCTTCACCTAGGCATATCCTAAGAGAACATGTTTCATATGCAAAAAGATAAACTCTTCTGGAAAAAAAACTAAACTTTTGCAGGAAAAATAATGGATTTAAGGTGCACACATCTGCTTCCCTACACTTGTGTTGCTTATTCTTTGTTTTCAAAAAATACTATTAAAGAGGCAAGAAAAAGAAAAAATGAGAATGACAAAGGCGGGGGAGTACCCTAAAAAAACAGAAGCTACAATTAGAAGCTCGTCAGAGAAAGAAAACACCAGATAATAGTCATAAAACTGAAGAAAATTGACCAGGAATAAATGATGTGGGGGACATTTTTTTAATTCAAGACCAATGATTTAAAATTAAATAAAAATTTCACATGACCTCTTTTGTGCAGGGTAACAATGATACATATGCATTTAAATTAAGCTACCTTAAAAATAAAGGGAAGCACAACAATGTAAATACATGTAACACTACTGAACTGTACACTTAAAAATGGTTAACATGGGTGCAGCTGGGGTACACTATTCAGTTAAGCATAGGACTCTTGATTACAGCTCCGGTCATGGTCTCAGGGTCCTGGGATCGAGCCCCATCTTGGGTTCCATGCTCAGCATGGAATCTGACTGACACTCTCTCTCCCTCTCTCTCTGCCCCTACACCCTACGTGCAGGTATGCTCTAATAAATAAATCTTTAAAAGAGATGATGGTTAAGATGGTAAATTTTATATGCGTTTCTTACCACAATAATAAAAAGTACATAGAATAAAGGGAAGCTTTACATAGAACAATCTTAAGACGCTTATACACTTGAAATAGAGTCATCAAGGGCACCTGGCTAGCCCAGGTGGAGCTTGGGACTCTTGATCCTGGGGTTGTAGGTTTGAGCCCCATGTTGGGTGTAAAGATTACTTAAAAATAAAATCTTGAAAAAAAAAATAAAATAGAGTCACCAAATGTTTAGGAGTTCTCATATAAAATACATAGCTTGAGGGACACCTGGGTGGCTCAGCAGTTGAGCATCTGCCTTCAGCTCAGGGCATGATCCTGGAATTCCAGGATCAAGTCCCACATCGGGCTCCCTTGCATGGAGCCTGCCTCTCTCTCTCTGTGTGTCTCATGAATCCTTACAAAACATAAATAAAATATTAGCTTGATTTTGTGGGGAAAAAAATGAACTCTGAATTTCACTTAAAAGACACTAAAAAAGTAAATGCTTGGTAAAGTCCTGATATTCTGATAAAAGGATAGGCATTTTATTATCATAGCTATCAATGAAAACTTTGATCCTATCAGTATTAATCTGTAGAGTAGGTATTTTTGTTGTTTTATTTTAAACAACATAAACACAAATATACACTTGGGGAAACACATCAGTCCCACAAGGACATTAAGAACTACTGAAGCTTTTAAAATATATTCACTGCATCGGTTTCCTCAAAACCCTGAAAGGAAATTCCCTATTACTTCAGGCCAGTATCTCGGAACCTCTTAAGAGAGTTATTCTAAAAACTGTTAATTATTTTTAAAATTCATTATGAGATAATAGGTTCCTTTTATGTTAAATTAACAAGTAAAATACATCAAATTAAAAAATAAATTTTCACAAATGTATACTGTATAAGCATATAATTTTTTAAGGTATTAGGAAAATAATTTTATAGGCTAAAATTATATCAACTGGAATCCATTAGAACCAAAGAAAAACGGAAAAATCAGTCAGCTAGATTACTGAGTTAACAGAGAAGGAAAATAAAGACAAAAAAAAAAAAAAAAGACAGACGGGTACATTCATTTTGAAACCCTACAGACAAAAAAAAATTCCAAGGAGAATTTAAAATAGTATTTCTGGAAACGAGATTCTGTTCTAAAACTATAAAACAGCTTGAAGGTCATCCACCCATACAAAAATCACTACTAGAGTTCTCTCAGTTACTGGAAAAGAAGGGGAAAATTTTAATATAGAAATTAGAATTTAATATGTTAACATGTGTTCTGGCATGCTAAGGTTAGAAGTTACATAGAACTCTCCTACCTAAGTGTAGAGGAACAACTCATAAATAGAAACCCCTCTCCCCAAAATTCTACTCTCAGAAATGCCACAAATGCCCATTTTAAATTGTTTTATGATTTAGCCTATGCCCCGTTTGCATGGTAGAGCAGGAACTGTAGAATTCACATTCTTCTTAAAGGCACTATTTTCATCATTTAAAAAAAAGGGGGGGGGCACCTAAAAGTGGGGCTATAAAAAGCTTAGATCTTATGAAATACTGAGTATGTACAAATGTGTACACAAGTGTGTACAGTTTGATAACATTTAACAAACATGTAACAAATGTATATTACTACTGCAATTTACAGAACATTTCATTCCAGAAAGTTCCTTCATTTAACATCAATTCCACCCCCACCTCAGTCAACCACTAGTCTGATTTCTATCATTAGCTTAGTTCTAAAGCTTCATATAAATGGAACACATAGTACACGTCTGGCTTCTTTTATTCAGCTTAACATTTTTGAGATCCATCCACATAATTATTATGTTTATCACTAGTTTGTCCTTTTTTATTGCTCAAGAGTATCCTATCCCTCTGTATGAATATTAGAATTTATTCACCCATTTACCTTGTTGATGGACATCTGGCTTTTTCCCAGTTGGGTGCTATTACAAATAAAGCCACTATGAACATTGATATGTAAGTCTCTTTTGTGGACATGTGCTTACATTCCTCTTAGATAAACAGTGAGTGATACGGTAAATGTATGTTAAACTTCACAAGGAAGTTTCTAAGAAACTGCTAATTTGTTTTCCTAAGCGGTAGTACAGTTGACACTCCCACCAGCCAAGAGTAGGGTCTAGTTTGCTTCACTTTCTAACTTGATATTAGTTTTTCTTAATTTAGCTGTTCTATTTTAGTTTTAATTTGCATTTCCCTGATGGTTTATAATATTGAGCATCTTTTCATGTACTTATTGACCATTTGCATGTCTTTTTTTTTTTATGCAGTATCAGTCTAAAGCTTTCAAACATCTAAAAAATTTGGTTGACTTCTTAATATTAAGTTATAACCTGAGTTTTTTACATATTCTAGATACAACTCTTTTGTATTGTATTCTCTCCCAGTCTGCAGCTTGCCTTTTCATTTTCTTAACACTTTCTTTAGAAGAGCAGATGGCCTGGATTTTGATGAAGTCCAATTTATCAATTTTTTCTTTTATCTTTTGCTTTTTGTCTTGTAAGAAATATTTGCCTAGCCCAAAGTTGGTATGATTTTGTCTTGTATTTTCTTGTAAAGCTCTCATATTTAGATCCATGAGCCATTTCAAGTGAAATTTTATGCATTTTATGAGAAAAAGGTCAAGGACGGGTTCGTTTTTTCCTATACCAATCCAATGGTGTTATGGTTTTTAACACCATTTGGTGATCCAAAAGCAATTGACCATATATATATATATGGTTATATCTGTAAGTTCTATTCTGTTCCATTGATCTATATGACTGTCACTATGCTAATACCACTATCTTGATTCTTTAAGCTTTATAATTAACCTTGAAATTAGATAGTGTAAGACACCTCCAAGATTCTTCTTCATTCTCAAAATAAATTCTGACTATCCTAGGTCTTTGCATTTCTTTATGAATTTTAGCATGAGCTTGTCAATTCATATAATTTTTCACTCTCCACTGAGTGGGAAAAAGCAGCTTGGCAAACAATATTAAAAACTTAATCCCATTTTAGTTCAGTCAAATCTATACATAAAAGTCCACGTATAAAAGAAAACTGAAAGCATATACAACAATATGTAAAAGAATTCTCTCTAGGGGATCCCCGGGTGGCCCAGCAGATGATCGCCTGCCTTCGGCCCAGGGCATGATCCTGGGGTCCTGGGATCGAGTCCCACCCTCGGGCTCCCCGCATGGAGCCTGTTTCTCCCTCTGCCTGTGTCTCTGCCTCTCTCTCTCTCTGTATGTCTCTCATGAATAAATAAATAAAATCTTAAAAAAAAAAAAAATTCTCTCTAAAGAGTGAAATCACAAAAGATTATCTTTCTTTTTAATGACCTGTATTTTCTAAAATTGACAACTTTATAAGGAAAAATATATAGTTTATAAATGTTGAGTCTATGCAGTAACAAGTAGGAAAAGGAAAGAACTGATGTTTGGTCATCCCATTATTTCTTCATCCTTAATCTCACTCTGTAAATGCAAAAAACAAAAAACAAGGTATGAAATAAGTACATATTACTAACCCTTCTCAGGCAAGAGGATTATTGCAAGAAAAATGATAGACTCTCACTGTTCATTTTATATACTTCTCTAATGTTTGTTTTGTCATAGTAACCATATTTTATGTATTTAAGAAAAATTAAAATATTCATCAATAAAAATAAAATATATGTATTAGCTGAACTAAAAAAGCACTGTTGAAATGATGGCCTTAAAGGCAGACTACCCAAGTTTATGTCATCTGAATTTTAAGTTAAAGAAAATTTTTTGCTTGGCCAGGAATTTGCCTATGGCATCAGGTAAGATAGCTGCTTCAGAAAATTCCAAAAAGGATTCATATCCTTTTTTTGGGAATCAAAAACTAGAGTACACTGTTTCAAAAACCCTCTAAAATAGCTAGAAATTATCACTGAAGGCAAAAATAATGAAATTTAGAAGGAAAAGGGCTGTAATTTGATATGTTTATGATAGTATTACTAAATATAAACAATATCCCAGGTGAAATGTGTCATTGCTACTGGTACTCAGCCCACATTTTTTATAATACTCATTCAGACTTAGGGACTGATCAGTAAGTCAAGGTGAACCTATTAGGGATTCTTACACACCCAGCACAGTTCTCAAACTTGCTCAGGTGTCAGACAACCTGGTAGAAGAAATTTCTGCTGAGAAAATTCTATCCATTAACTTACTTAGAAAAACACCCTTCCACTCCATTTTAGTAATGAAATACCTTGGTCCACAAGCACGTTGTCTGACAGTCATTATTCCATAACATGGTAGTGAAGCAGACATAAAAGCAGAAATAGGGCAGGAGTAGAATAAGTATTTCCAAATACAGACACAGTGACAATTTTACAATACTCACCAGAAGGCACACTATCACTTCCTATTTTAGGTACAGGACCCTCAAATTTTAAATAGGCCATTAGGGTGTCTGGGTGGCTCAGTGGTTGAGCGTCTGTCTGCCTTAGGCTCAGTGTCTGATCCCGGCATCCCGGGATGGAGTCCCACATCGGGCTCCCTGCATGGAACCTGCTTCTCCCTCTGCCTGTGTCTCTGCCTCTCTCTATTCATGTGTCTCTCATGAATAATTTTTTTTTTAATTTTAAATTAAAAACAAAAATAGGCCATAAGTTGGTCTCCTTCAGGGAGAGTAACTGATATTATCACATCTTCCCAACTTTTCTGAGAACTCATAGTAAAAATAGATTTTACACAGTGACACAGTTTATACACACACAAAAACACCACACAGGACCACATATACACAGTGTACAACTATATACAGTTATACTTTACCTAAACTTTGTGTGATGCACTCTGAGACTTTTCTATTATATTCCCTAGTTTTGTTTTTAAGCTGGTTATAATGCTCTAAAGTGCTAAACCACTAACAGGTCGTAACCTACAGTTTGAAAAATCCGATTATAAAAGAACAAGAGAAGAACGTGAGTAGATTTAACATCTTTGAGTTGCTGGATTATTATTATAGATTATTATATTAAACTTACAAATGTAAGTTACATCATTTTAAAGGTCTGTGGTCAGGTCGTTTACTTTATACTAAACTTCTGTTTAAAAAAAAAAAAAAAAAAAGACCAATGAAATTCAATGTTCATAGACCAAGGCAAAATCTACTCATCTTCGCCCAAGGTGGCACTGTTACAGATAAATGCAGCATTTAATACAATGCCCTACCAAAATCTTATTCAGGTCTATCTTTAGTCTTCAGTCAGGGGAACTCTGGAGCCCATGCTGGAAAAGAGCTACCCAAGAAAGTCAATCTCATAGTCACTGATGATGCAAGAACTCATCTGGCCTGCTCTTGACCCCTGAAGCATCCCCGAAGCTTTAACTAACATTGATGGCATGTGAACATCAATCTAAATTTTGAAAAATATATATTGATTTTCCACGAATGATGATGATGGCTTTTTCTGCAGTAAATGTGCTTATACAATGTTTTCTTTTTCTATACAGCAAGACTATGATCAAGATAAAGAATTTAAAGAGTGCTTCATGGGGCAGCCCGGGTGGCTCAGTGGTTTAGCGCCGCCTTGAGCCCAGGGCGCGATCCTGGAGACCCAGGATCAGGTCCCACGTCGGGTTCCCTGTATGGAGCCTGCTTCTCCCTCTGCCTGTGTCTCTGCCTCTCTCTCTCTCTCTCTCCCCCCCTGTGTCTGTCATGAATAAATAAATAAAACCTTTAAAAAAAAAAAAAAAGAGTGCTTTATGTATTTATTTTTAAAATCTATTAATCAACCAAGCTAAGCTCCCTAATGACTCAAAATCCATACTAGAACATAACAAAAATAAAAGAATGAGTACCTGTAATTCTTATACAGTGGGTAACATGTATTCCTGAAGTTTTGATTACATGGAAACTTTTTAAAAACTATAAGCCTATCTTTTTTAAAGAAAATCTTATGTCCCATCTATTAGAAATCTACAATTCCAACACATTAATATTTCCTTGAAATATCTTAAAAAGAAATAGTGCCATATTGTAAAATTAGTATGAATAAAAATGTAATATTTAGTGTGTTACATTTATTAGTAGTAGCCAAAGTATCCATTACAAAGGATTAAATATTTTAATATTTCCTCTATCTTTAATCAGTTTGGCAATTTTAAGCTATCTTTTGTGGGGTTTTTTTTTTTAAGATTTTTAAAAATTTATTTATTCATGAGAGACAGAGAGAGAGAGAGAGGCAGAGACACAGGCAGAGGGAGAAGCAGGACTCCAGTATCATGCACACCCTGGGCTGTAGGCAGACGTTAAACCGCTGAGCCACCCAGGCGTCCCTTAAACTATCTTTTAAAGTAAAATAGACTGAAAAGCTTTAAAACAACAAAAAACAACCCTTTATCTCATATTTTGAAATAAAACTCTTTTTTGTGCTACTGCCTGATGAACTGGAATTTTTAGTTTAGAATTCCAGGCATTGAATTGAAAATAATGTTTCCCATCTCCACAATACTGCAAATGGAAATATGAAAATTAGTTCATGGGCAGAATCATTAATTTAGATAAAACGTAAAAACACATTAATTGAGCACCAGAAATGTGACAGTTCTTGCACAAAATCTAAAACGAGACAGCTGCTACCACTGGAGCTTATAAATCTAAATTAAATGCAAAAAAAAACAAAAAAAAACAAAAAAAAACAAAAAAAGCAGAGAATTTTACTTCTTGTTTTCCAAGGAAAGGAGAAGTCTGATAGTCCTCCAATCTTCGAACTAACCATGATAAGTCGGCCTCTGATCTCCATAGGTTCACACTGGCCTAGTTATCAGTGCCAAAATCATAGTTTGGGTTTGGGAGGGAAACCCAAGAAATTCTGCCCCAAGTTAGAACCACAAGAGATCAAGTTAAATGGATTCCTTCTGGTTATCTATTTCCTGGAAGATTTGGGTCAGTCTTAACAGATACTGTTTACACCCCATATCTATCAACAGCCTTGAATAAAACAGCCACAAGCTGATTTTAAATAAGATCTAAATAATTATTTAGTGATGATTAAATATGCAGACTTTGAAACAGACTTTTATCATGAAACATTTTTAAATGTTATTTTAATTATTTTAAATATTATATAAAATATTTTTAAATGTTTAAAACTTGACAGAGAAATCTGGCTGTAAGCTGAAGGAAACAGAACCATGTGTAGTAATGAGAAGGAACACCAATATTTCTGAACAGGCACCCAACCCCATTATAATGTCGATCCATACATGTCTCTACACAGATGCAAATGCAAATGAAATGCACAGATGTATGCAAAATGAAATGTGGGGGGTTTTGTGGAATGGAGGAGGTCCATTTTTTCAAGGGAGATGGTTCATGGCTTTCAGCAGAATCTCAGAGGGTCCGGCAACTCAAAACACAATTTCACTGACTTCTTGCACCATAATCCGACGAGATATTATTACTTCAAAACTGAGGAAATTAAGGCTCAATGAATTAAAAAAACCTTTCCCAAGGTCAACAATTAGTAAAACAGCTGCAAAAGAGAATGCAAGTTATTCTGGTTCGTAAGTCCCAGCTCTTTTAGCTGCTATGCTAAAAAATGACAATGTAAGATTAAGAAACTATTAATCAACTTTGCTAAAGCAGCCCAATGATGCTCACTGTAATAGTAATAGTCATTTATAGCACTCAAGCTCTGTCCCAAGCACTGTCGTCAGTGCCTCATCTAATCCTCACAGCAACAGAACCAAAGAGCAGAAGCTATTATCACGATTCCCACCATGTCAGTGGCAGAGCTGAGCTTCAAACATAGGCGGTTCTGGCTCCTCGGTATGTTCGCAACCACTCTGTGAGCCATCTTCATCTCATAAGGACCAGATTACAGGATACTGGTAGAAAATGAGGGAGAAAGTCTTTCCTGGATAAATTTCTTGATGTTTTAAAGTTTGTTTTGTTTTTTTAAGATTTGATGAGAGAGAGCGCGCATGCGCGAGCCCAAGTGAGAGAGGGGCAAAGTGACAGGGAGCAGCCTCCTCCCCACTGAGCAGGGAGCCCCATGCAGGGCTCAGGGCTCGATTCCAGGACCCGGAGATCATGACCTGAGCCAAAGGCAAATGCTTAACCGCCCAGGCACCCCATTAAGATGCATTTTTGGAAATAATATTATATGGTATTTCCTAATTTAAGCTAACATGTAAACACCATGTAAGTCTACGTTATCAAAAATAGTTTTAGGAAGTTTCCAGGCTTCTAAAAGATTTACATAAACTGTCTCCTATCTGGGAAATCTTCTATCATCTTCTGCTATAATACTTAATTTGATGAGTACAGGCAAAATCTTGTTTTAGAAAGGTTTATTAAAAATGTATAGGGGTGCCTGAGGGGCAAGTGTCTGCCTTCGGCTCAGGTCATGATCTCAGGGTCCTGGGATCCAGCCCCAAGACCAGCCCCCTGCTTTGCAGGGGGTCTGCTTCTCCTTCTCCCTCTCCCTCTCCCACTCCCACTCCCCCTGCTCATGCAGGCTCACTCTCTCAAATAAATAAGTAAAACCTTAAAAAAAAAAAAAAAAAAGTACAGCATATGACAGGAGAAGGGAAAAGCAAAGTTCTCAAAGATATATCAAATGTTTCACTCATTCTTTATAGTTCCCTAACAGAGGTATCCCTTTCTCTGAATGGGTCTAGACAAATGCATTATTGCTTGATGAAGTCATCAGACTGCCTATTCTCTACTTATCAGTAGTTCATGTGATCACTGTCACTTTATCTGTTTCTGCCACAATTTTAGTTTACTGGGGACAGTCTCTGGGAAAAATGAACTGCATTATCGGTTACACATAGCATACTCTCAAGAGAAAAAAGTCATCTTTGTATTTGTACCAAGAAAACATCTTAATAAATTAGATATTAAAATTAGCAACCAAGCTGAGTATCTGTATCCTGTACATAAAACTTTGAACAATTAAAGTTTTTATTCTATCAACTGCTATCTTATAATGATTTAGTTATTAGCTTGCATATCAATAAAAGCTTGAATAAGATGACCAACTGCTGGTTACAGATTAAAATGCTATTTTCTCACAGTGAATTTTACATTAAATGATATAAAAATGTCAACAATTATGAAGTTCATAAATAACTCACCAAGGCTCAAAAAGGCAGTCGGAATAGTTCTAAGTGTTTTGAATATGCAAACATGAGTACTTAACATACAGTTTTTATGCCTTCTATAAATAAGACAGGAAACAAGTGTCAAGCAGGTTATTAATGTGAGAAAAAAAATGAAAGTAAGTACCAGTAATGCCATAAGTTATCTACAGACTAAAAATTATATGCATAAGCTTTAAAATTATCTTTTATTCTCAGTTTCATTTAGTAGAGTCACATGAATATAACTTCTTAAAAAAGAAATCCTACTAGGTTTCAGGAGTCAGTTTTTGGACAAAATCAATTCTCTCCTCCCTCAAGGCAAATTCTAATTCATTCTCTGCCTCCCTTTTCCCCTCCCTCTCCACTTTAAATTCCAAGTGACACTGAACACACACACATAAGACTCATCTGCCAAGAAGTCCCTTTTTAAACTAATTTTTTTCATTCACTCAACAAATGAGTTAGCATCTACAAGGTGCCAGGCACTGTGCTAGGCAAAAAAGACAAGGTCCCTGCCCTTCAGAGCTTAAAATTTAGTGTTATTAGTCTAATGTCCACTACTGAGATTCCTTTAGTAGAAAGGGGCTCACTTTCTAATAGCAAGAAATGTTCTACAATTATTCTACCATGAGGCAAAATTTACAAAAGATTGGACAGCTCAAGATTTTGTTCCTTCAGTCAGCATTTGTTAATTCACATAGAACACGTGAATTCTGCTTTTTATAAAACTGGCTTAAAAAAATGAAATGATTTATCTGGGATTTCCTTCAAAATAGTTGGAGGGCTGGGTAGGTCAGTAAAGTAGAGAGGAGTTGGTTCATGAAATTTCACTGTATTATTTCTATCTACTTTTACATAGGCTTAAACTTTTCTATACTAATTTTTTTTAACTGTAAAAGACTTTTAGCCAATACCAAAAATATTAATTTTGGGAATTTCAGGAAGCTGCACAGAAAACACAAAAAACAACGGAGTATTTCAATGCATATTATTTAATGCATGGTGGGACCCTGAACACTAATCTTTTTTTTTTAAGATATTATTTATTTATTCATGAGAGACCCAAAGAGAGAGAGAGGCAGAGACCCAGGCAGAGGGAGAAGCAGGCTCCTTGCAGGGAGCCAGACGTGGGACTCGATCCCGGGACTCCAGGATCATGTCTTGGGCTGAAGGCAGGCGCTAAACCGCTGAGCCACCCAGGGATCCCCCCTTGAACACTAATCTTAACTCAATTATAAATATCAAGTTTCCATCATTTCAGACTGTTTGTTACACCGAAGGTAGTCATGCTAACCTACCTCACTGAAAATATATTAGGACTCTATCATAAAAGCTACTACAGACATCCCTCAAAGGTACAATGTTAATGCTGTATAGACAGTAATGTTAATTATGGAAAAGTATTTTCATATTTTCTTTTCCAGTCTAGTAGGTAAAATGGGGTTGTTACTGCAACACCATACAATTACCAAATGTAAAATATTTCTTATGTTATTCAAGGTTATAGAGGCGAAGACAGAAATATAAAATTGAAGCTGAGATAATGAAGTATATGGTATAGAAATCAAAACTAGAGGATTTTTTTAATTTGGGGGGTGAGGAGGAAGGGAAAAGGGAGAGAGAAAGAGAAACTCCCAAGCAGGCTTCACACCCAGCACAGAGCCCGAGGAAGGCTCTACCTTGGGACCCGAGATCATGAGCTGAGCCGAAATCAAGAGTAGGACACCTAACCAACTGAGCCACCCAAGCACCCCTAGACGATTTTTAAAAGAATATATTTTATTTGACATTTCCAGTAACCTGTGAAGTTCTCATTTAGAGTCAACAGCTGGTCCAGATATCATACAGTTTAAGATCTTCTAGTAATATTTAAACACGCCAATAAATACAACAAATAGTATTTGTTATGATATATTATAAAGCATTTAATCTATATTCTCTCGTTTACTCTTCACAAAGTCCTGAGGTCAGGTGAGTTACTACAGAATACTTTTATATCTAAGAATCTGCCTGTGCCTTCAACTCATGGGTGAAGGAGGCAGAACTGATCCCAAAACATCCTAGTCCAAATTCCTTTCACTTAACGTTATCCCAAGCTGCTGCTGCTGGAGATTGTAATTTCAATAAAGATCCAAAACTCGGGGACACCCAAGTGGCTCAGTTGCTTAAGCACCAGACTCCTGATTGTGGCTCAGGTCATGTTATCAGGGTCCCGGGATGTAGCCCCGTATCAGATTCTGAGCTTAGTGGGGGAATCGGCCCAATAGCCTCCCTTCTCCCTCCCCCTTTGCCCGTCCCCTCACTCGTGTTCTCTTTAAAGTAAATAATAATTTTTTTTTAAGATGCAAAACCTAAATATATATACAGAAAAAAAGCAGAACATGAGATAAGCTATCAATAGCTAAATACGTGGCCTGGTGAAGGTCAGAAAGGAAGATGAGCCAGGGCTTACCTTTCCTCCAAAAAGGTCTCCGAGAAGAGTGCCTTGTAAGACAGGAAGACACCCAACAGAGGTACAGCACATTCACAATCAAAAATGAAGTTTTTAACTGGCTAATAATAATAAATTAATAGGTTAGAATAAAGGATTATAAAAGCAGACTATGAAGCTTACATTTAAAACACATATTTTGGGGCACTCAAGATGATTAAGTATCTCTCTTCAGCTCAGGTCATGATCCCAGGGTCCTGGGATGTGTCTCCCTCTCCCTCTACCTGCCACTCTCCCCGCTTATGCTACGTGTCTCTGTCAAATAAATAAATAAAATCTTTTTAAAAAGAGAGAGAGATGCATCCTCATGTTCACTGCAGCATTATTTACAATAGCCAAGACACAGAAACATCCTAAGGGCCTTCTGTCCAATGAATAAAGAAAAGATGCTGTATATAAGGAAATATTATTCTGCCATAAAAAAGGAAATCTGCCATTTGCAACAACATGGATGGATCATGAGGACATTGTGCTAAGTTAAGTCACATATAGTAAGACAAATACTATATGATCTCACTTATACGTAGAACCTAAAAAAATCCAGACTCATAGAAACAGAAAACAGATTGATAGCAGGGGAAGGGAATGGGGCAAAAGGGTAAAGGTGGTCAAAAGATACAAACTTTCAATTCTGAGGTAAATAAGTTCTGAGGATGTAATGTGTACTATGGTGACTGTAGTTAAGAACATTTAATTGCAAATTTGAAAGTTGCTAAGAGAGCATAATCTTAAAAAGCCCTCATTGTAAGAAAAAAAGTTTAGTGACGCCAACTAAACATAGTGATTATCACTTTGCAATACAGACATAAACCATTATATTGTACACTTTAAACTAAAATGTTATATGTCAATTACATCTTGATATTACTGAAAAAAATGTTAATACATATTTTGTTTTGTTTCAACAAGGAAGAAAAGAACAAAGAGGTCTCTGCTCCAGTGTAGTGACTGGTCTCAATCACATGAGACCAATAAACACTAATATTCCTTGTAGGGAAAGCTTAAATATTTGTTGCTCTGGGACAATCAACAATATATAGAATACAAAATTTAACTATTAGATATTGTTGCTCAGGAATTCCAGAAGAACCAGGGAGGGAAGTTAGCACATACCTACTCTGAATGAAAATGATAGTTCACCTGTAAAAATGAGTCTGATCTAAGTCAGAACATAGATACATTTCCTTTGCAACATACCAAGATAGCAAATTGGTACCTACCAATGGGTAAATTACTAAATGATATCATATGCTCCAAAAAGGTTAATACAACTAATACAGAAAAGCAGTTTGTCCTCCAGAGATTTATTTTTTCACCCTGATCCACTATAGAATCAACTGTGTTAATAATAATGCTTTGCAATTGTATATCACTTTTTCCTGCTAAAAGCTCAAGTGAGTTGATATGGCACATCACAAACTACACAGATGGTACTCTACAGTTTCCACAGCTCTGACTGAATAGCTCATTTGACTTACTAATAAATGTTCCTATTTCAAAATTAAAAACAAATATGAAAAATTAAGGAAAACGGTAGAAAGACAGTGAATTTTCATATTCAATTCAGTAGCATCTCTCTGAAAGGTAAATGAGAAAGCACCCAGAGCCTAACAGAGTTCCTTCGGATGCTAGTGCACACAGGTGTGCACTTCCAGAAAAGCCTTGCCAAGCCACCAAACTGCCTGAAAATGAAAAAGGGACTAGGCAGTGAAAGAGGGTATGCTATTTCCCGTGTGAAGGTGCAACAATGAGACCTAAAAGGAGAAACTCTCACCAAAGACAGAGACCTGGAATTATTATCTCCTTCTGTTCTAGTCCCTTCACCTGTCATTACTTATTATATATGGTCAGAAACTTGACTAAAAGAAGTAATAGATAATATTCTAAAGTATAACACTGTTACTAAGATTTATAAATCATATTTATTTATTTATTTATTTTTATAAATCATATTTAAATTGGAGTCCTTTAAGCCAAATATTTTTAAATGATTACATTCTATATACAGATGTGGACTACAGTCATCCTAGAAATCTTCTTTATGCTATTCAGAAATGTTCCGCTCATACTCTACTAATACGAAAAGGCATTTATTCCTTTAAATTTCATAAACCAACCTTCTAAATGTACTTTACTGGTAACTATAACTATCTCATCTCTCCCTGTGGATCTGAAAATTCCCTATTAGGCAATTTAGCTATACAAAGTTGTCCATCATCTCTGGGTAAATCACTATACTTTATTTGTGTAGTAAATGTGGGCAAACACAACTATACACAGGCAACCTTCATTATAATTTGTTAAAAATGAGTTTTATCTATGGAACAGGACATATCTTGAAAACTTCAGAGTCAACTTATCCCTACACAAAACAAAACTACTAGTGATGTGATCAGACTTAACTAAACTGTACAGTGAAGACAGGTAAGGTGGAGAACAGCTAATGAGATTTGCTTTCCTTGGTGATTCAAGTGGTTTCATAGCATCTATTTATAGGATAGATTCAAAATCCCAGAAAAAATAAATACCTCCTTTTGGTGAATTATGTCCAAACATTCTTAGCAAGAGCTTCACTTTTTTCTGAGAAAATTGTGCTTTAAGTCAGTCTGAACTAGTCAAAAACAATGCTCATATCTTATGCAGCAGCATTCTCAAAAGAGGTGTTAAATTAAATCAAAACCAGTCAATGGGGGCACTTGGGTGGCTCAGTCAGTTAAGGCTCCTTGACTAGAAGTGAAGTAATAGATAACAGTCTTACTTTAACAGTCTTTAACACTCTTACTAAGATTTATAAATCATATTTAAATTGGAGTCCTTTAAGCCAAATATTTTTAAATGATTACATTCTATTTATAGACGAGGACTACAATCATCCTAGAAATTTTCTTTATGCACTGTATAACAGTGCTGCACAACCCTTACATTTCTGAAACATGCATTCACTGATAAAGAAAGGTAGTTTAAAAAAACTTGACCACAAATAATCATGAACACACAGGTTATTCTAGTCTTCAGGATTAGCTTCCTAAAAAATTCCTTGAATCTCCTTTAATTTGCATTTAAAATAATCTACTCTGAATTGCAATCACAAAAAACTAATCAAGATCCATTGGATGCCAATTGTGTCTCAAACTCTGATCACTGAAGGAGATATACCAAGTAATGATAATAATAACAGTGAACAGTTAAGGAAAATTGGGGCACAAGGTCACACCTGTTCAAGTGATGGAGCCAGACCACAATCTAAGCAATGTGGCTCCTAAATGCTACTCCATAAATTAAAACACACACACACACACACACACACACACACACACACCGAACCAATACCAAAACTTAAAACCAAAAATCTCCTCTTCCAACAGAACATTCAAGTTTTTAGTAAATCCTCTAAGAAAAATTGTATAATCTTTTCTGCCCTGCAGTGACATCATCTCCTAAGAGTAACTAGGAAGAAAAACTAATGACAAGATCTTGAAAGATTTTACTTTCATTCTATCCTTAAAAGTGAAATGCCTTTCCCAAGGACAAGTCTGTGCTTGATGGTATATAAAATGTCAATTATCTCCGTGTATGGCTTTCTGATCTTTCTCTACTGAGAAATGTCTTACTATGGAATTGTGAGTCCAAATAGGACACGCAGACAGGTAACAGATGGTCTTGCTGGGTAATCTCCACACTGAGGGTCCCTGACCCTCTTCATCTCAGGTCGCTGGGATAGGAAGACAAATAGGAAGTAGGAAGACAAATCCCACATACCCCTACCCTGGTTCAGGACCTACCTAGAGCAGAAGACTCTCAAGCCTGGCTCCCTATAATATCTCACAGAGTCCCTGGAAAAGTCTATTTAAAAAAGCAGGGACCTTCCCCCATATTTTTCTAAAGTTCAGTGACACACTGGAATTTCCATTTGGATAAGCAAAATAGACAGTTTATACATTTTAAAACTTGCACAAGAGAATCAAAATAAAAACTCTATTAACCATGCTACCAACACACACAAAAAAGCATTTTTTGAACAAAAAGCAGCCCTAATCTATACAGTGATCTGCTGAAGCAGCACCCTCCTGGGACTTTGTGGGGCGGGGTTTGCTGTGTTAATTATTTCTCATGAGTGGCTGTCAGGGCTAACTCCCTAGAAATTTTCCTGGTAAAATAAACAGCCAAAAAATATATGCCATTCTCATTTAAAGAGTTCTATAGTAAATACATGAATAGGGAAGAAAAATAATAGGCCACACTTTTCTGTATTTAAAAAAAAGATGATTCTAGAATTTAAAGAAAAATTTTATTTTTTGTAAGAGAAAAATTTTAGGGGCACCTGAGTGGCACAGTTGGTTAGGCATCCGATTCCTGGTTTCTTTGGCTCAAGATGTAATCTCATGGTTGTGAGACTGAGCCCAGTGTCCAGGCTCTGTGCTCAGAGCAATGCAGGCTAGAGACTGGGCTTCAGATTCTCTCTCCCTCTGCCCCTCCTCCTCCCTCATGCTCTAGCACACACGGTCTCTCTCAAAAATAAATAAATAAGTCTTAAAAAGAAAGAATTTTAGAAAGATTAACTAATGCCCCATAATTTTCCTTAGTGATAAACAGAGATCTGTTACCAGAAGATTTCTTTAAAATCATCTAATTCATTCTGAGTTCATTAATAATAAAACCTATTTGATCCTCAACCACTCAGTGAGGTGAACAATCATTATCCCCATTTAACAAAAATGGAAATTGTACTCAAACATTAAATCACTTGCTCAAGGCGACAGGTCTACCCATAAGCAATATATACTTAATCATTATTAAACTTACTTTTAAATCATACAAATTTCTTCTGATTAAAAAAATGTACGTTTTTTCCAGAAAGTTCTTCTAAACATCTAACTAAAACTCCATTAGATATAGTTTAAGAACATTGCCTTTTGTAGAACTAAAAAACAGCTGCTCATTACATCTCATATGGAAACACTTTGGATATCTGAGAAACAGTAAATCCTCCTTCCTCTCTTCTCTTCTTTTAAAGGACAGTAACACTTCAAGTTTCTACAACTTAGCCCTTTAAAAGATGATGGTTCCCAAAGGTGACTGCCAACCTCTCATCCCACATACACTCCCTACAATTCAACTTTTAACATTCCTCCCAAGGAGAGCTGGGATCTACGTTCCCAAATCTGTGTTCTGGGACCTGTATCTGGGGAGGCTGTGCCTAAGGCAGAAATAACCCTATATGACTTATAAGGTTAAAGTTATAAAAAGTGACAGCTTCCTTGGAACTATTACATTCTGAATCCTAGTCGTCCTGCTCTGAGGAAGCCCAAGCAGCTAGGTAGAGAGGCCATACAAAGCGTAACTCAGCTGAGGGGCTGGCCAACAGCCTATATCAAGCACCAAGCACGGAAGTGAGCAAGGCTTTATTGATGCCATTGCCAAGCCCTGGCTTTCAGACTTCATTCAAGCTGAATGTCAGACATCATTAAGCAGATAAGCTATGTCCATCACAGCGTTTCCAACCCTGGCCCACAACATTTGTGGGGTCACAAGTGTGGGATATATATAATACAGCAAGAATAAACAGAACTCCCTAATCCAGAGCACAACCAAGAAATAAAAGAGAAACAAGGGGGAAAAGGCTTCTTTCTAAATATTCAAAATAGACATTATCCCAAATTTTGTGCTCTAAAGATCACAAGGTTTTTTGTTTTTTATTTGAAAGAGTGTGTGTGTGCGGGTGGGAGAAGGAACAGAGGGAGAGGGAGAAGCAGACTCCTTGCTCAGCAAGAAGCCTCACGTGGGACTCAATCCCACGACCCCCAGATCATGACTGGAGCAACCCCCTGATCATGACCAGAGCAGAAACCGAGCGTCGGGGGTTTTTAACCAACTGAGACACCCAAGTGCCCCAAGATGACTAGTTTTACAGATAAGACTCTCTCAGATTCTCATGCAGATCTTATTAAAAGTGCATATAAAAAATAGAAACATACTCTAATATTTTCTATCTTCATCCTATGCTCACATGTCTCTTCAGAATGCCTTTTCTCTTATCTGATGAAATCTCAATCAGCCCTTGAAGCTCAACTCAAACACTCCAGCAGCTATAAAGCCTTTCCTCACCTCACAAAATAAACCAGTTGCTCCCATAAAATATCTGACTAGCCCTCTAATACAATTGCCTATTCTAATGCATATAGTGTAATTACCTGCCCACAGGACTCCTTCCTTCCAGTGAGATCTTTAAGGATAGGGGCCATTTCTTTTTTAAATCTTTGTGTTCCCATTGTCCAGTACATAGGAAGTGCTCCTTAAATTTGTGCAGCATTAACAAATCTGGTTATCTGGTTTCCAAACCCACAGCAGACGTAAAATTCAGAAAGCCAGAAAAGACAAAAGGCACAGTCATTTAAAAAAATGATAATAATACACACATATACACAAAAAGTAACACCCAGTGAACCAGACAGAAAAGGGCAAGTCCAAGAGTCACCAAGAATTCTGTTGCATGGAATCTATTGTTTACAGTTACACGGTGGAGAGAAAAACAGATCGGTACCTTAGAAGAGGGCATGGACCAGAGTGAATTTTAGCACATTTCAAATCAGTTTAGACAATAGAGAAATATTTCACATTTTAAAAGTATTTTCTTCTAGGGGTGCTTGGCTGGCTCAGTGGAGCAGAGACTCTCAAGCTTGGGGGTGTGAATTCAAGCCCCACACTGGGTGTGGACGTTACTTTAAAAAAAAATCTTTAAAAGTATTTTCTCCTAAATGACTATTTCTTTAAAATGAAGTGCTCAAAGGAATAAAACACAGAATCAGAAAAATTAGATACACAAACTCTCATTTTCTGATGGTTTTGTATAGCCGCTCTTTTACAATAACAGGACATTCTGTATGCTATTTTTGCATCTGTTCCCTATCTGTCCATAATGTCCCTATTTCAGTTACATTTCATGAGCACCACCCTCCCTACTGACCCACGCTGCTACCTGCTACTACTTTTTCTGTTTGGAATGCAGCACAGAGGCACTCAGAAATGCAACTATACTTTTTGTCCAACCGTCTCTAGTATGCCAACATTTTTTAAAAGCCACACAATACATATAAAATGACAAGAACAAGGAGGCTATCACTTAGTATGTTTGGAAGACATTTCAGGAAATTTTTGCAAAAAAAAAAAAAATCATAAAAATGGGATTTCTGAGTCACTTGTTTTAAATTCTAATCACTTTTAAATTACCCATATGTGGGGGACCTGGGTGGCTCAGATGGTTAAGCATCCGACTCTTGGTTTTGGCTCAGGTCATGATTTCAGGGTGGTAAGACTGAGAGTCCCAAGTAGGGCTCTGTGTTCAGCCCAGAGTCTGCTTAACAGAATCTCTTTCTCTTTCCCCTTTTGCCCCTCCCATCCTCCCCACCCCACCCCGCCCCACCCCCCTGGGCGCACACTCTTTAAATAAATAAGCCCAGATCTGTTAAATGAAAAGGCCTATGTACAGTCCCACTTTTCATTCCATTCTTCATGTATCTCCTAAGTATATGATTTCCCAGTATAAATATTAACTCAATAATAGTCTCATTATTCCTGAGCAGCATATTTTGTTTTTTTGTGGAAGCAAGGGAAATGTTGCCATCTCTAAGAAAGGTGCAGTGCAAGATTCATGGCCATCAGCTGAACAATGTTCTACCTCCAAGAGTATCACTCTGAGTAAAAGAAGATAATCTTGGTTTTTGTTCTTTTTCCTGAAGCCTAAAAGTTTCAAGTTGAGGGCTATTTTGAAGTTACTTAAATTCTTGTGTTATTTCTTGTTTTCTTTGAGTGCTATTTTTCCCACTCATAACTTTTCCATTGAGGCTTCCAGACCTACATTAAGAATAATTACTACTTCTTTACTGTATTAGGTAGGTGAGACTAACCAGGTATCTTGCTGGTATAATCCGCATACCTGTGAATGATTCTTTACTTTTATACTCTGTTTCTCAAAGTGAGAATGAACCCCAGATATCCACTGTGATTCACAAGGGAAGACAGGGGGGCTCTATTATACTTATTAATAAGGTTCTGAAGTAGGAAAGACAGTAGGAGGTTAAATAGAAACTAATGCTGGAAATCATGGGGGTGGGCAGGAAAAGTCAGAAGGGAGAACGAATGTAGACACTGAAAAAAAAAATAAGGGAAAGAGAAATAGAAACCTTCAAATTCAAAGTTAGGGAGTACTCAAGCATTCAAGAAACTCAAGTTGCCAAACTGCATAAAATCCCAGCAAATTTTTGTCTCTATAGTGCTACTCCAAAGAAGTGTTTGAATAAAAGCTTTCTATTTACCCAAGTGTGCTATAAAATTAATGTCTCATCCTGTGCCTAAAAGAGAAATCTACTACTTCCCAAGAGGAAAAAAACTCCTACTAGAGTTCTCTTATGGTAAACGTTCTCAGAGGCAGCAATACACCTCTGTGTTTGCATCCCTCACAGCATTAGGTCTATCTCCTTGTGATGTACTTGTGGAACATATTATAGGCCCAGACATAAGAAGCATTCAGAAGAGGCATGCCAAGAAAACGTCCTAAGATGCAACAATCTCCAGCAATAAGCTCTCAAAGGTTATACTATTCTTCAGCCCTGATCAAATTCAGATATATAACAATTTTTTTTTTAAGATTTTATTTATGTATTCACAAGAGACACAGAGAAAGAGGCAAAGACAAAGGCAGAGGGAGGAGAAGCAGGCTCCCTGCAGGGAGCCCGATGTGGGACCCAATCCAGGGACCCTGAGATCACACCCAGAGCCTAAGGCAGACGCTCAACCACTGAGCCACCCAGGGCATCCCACAATTTGATTTTCTTTTCATATTTAAGTAATCTCCTTACCCAACACGGGGCTAGAACTTAAACCTTGAGATCAGGAGTCACAGGCTCTGTCAACTGAGCCAGCTAGGCACCCCAACAATTTAATTTTCCTAACACTTCTGGAGAAACTGAAGTCTTTATTATTATTATTTATTTAAGTGATTTCTGCACCCAACATGCAGCTCGAACTCACAATCCTGAAATCAAGAGTCACATGCTCTTCAGACGGAGCCAGCCATACGCCCCTAGAGAAACTGTAGTCTCAACACTGAAAAGACTGGCTACACAACGTGAATGCATTTAACACTACTGAACCACTCATTTTAAAAAATGAGTAAGATGGTAAACTTTATTTTTTTTAAGATTTTATTTATTTATTCATAGAGATGCAGAGAGAGAGAGAGAGAGAGGCAGAGACACAGGCAGAGGGAGAAGCAGGCTCCACGCAGAGAGCCCAACGTGGGACTCAATCCAGGGCCTCCAGGATCACACCCTTGGCTGCAGGCGGCGCTAAACCGCTGTGCCACCAGGGCTGCCCAGATGGTAAACTTTAAAAGTATTTTGCCACAATTCAATTTTTTAATTAAAAAAAAAATTTTAAGTAGCCTAAAAACCAGAAAGCAAACAAAAACTAGGGGATAATGTTTTATATTAAAGGGACTACAGAACCAAATGCAATGAGTGAACCTGATTAGGTCCTGGTTTGAAACCCAAAACTATAAAGAGTCTGGAGACAACTGGGAAATCGGATTAGAGAGCTGGGATTTGACACTGGTTTTCTGGGGTTTAATAGTCCTATTCATATTGTATATGGTTATATAAAATAATGCCTTTATTTTAAGGCAACATGCTTTATGGATAAAAGGTCATCTGTAACTTCAAATAGTTCACCCAACACACACACACACACACACACACACACACACACAGAGCAAGAGGGAGAAAGAAGCAGCATATACAGCATTGAAATAGTTCTTTTTTAGCCACTTGTTCTACCACATTATTCAAGCATCACAGAAGCTAAGGAAAAGAAATATATTTGACACTGCACATCACAAAGCACCACCCTGCTTTTCCTCCTAAACTGTATACTGTTTCTGCTACTTTAATATACAATTGGCTGGTGATAGAATGTAAATAGATGACAGACAGACAGCATTCTGAATTACTCCACAAATAAAATGATACCACAAAATAGAGAATTATTGTTTAAGTAGAGATTAGGGAAGAAGGTTGAGAATATTTTTATAGGTGTTGCCACAAGTATATACTAATGTGTGGACTGTAAGGGCTTTGCTCTTCGGATAGTTGTAGAATTTCATTATTTATCTATTGAGACATCAGCCCTTCAAGTGACACTTTCATTCTCTTTTATCACTTCTTCAATGGAAGTATTTAAGTGCCAACCCTAGTACACTTTGTGTTTGGTTTGGTTTTATTACCTTTCCAGAACTACTGATTTTCCCCAAGGTTTTCTTTACCTTTTTTCTCCTCTTTCCACTATAAACTGAGATTATTAATCCCTCTTCTTACTACAGTGTCAAAATATTCTGCAGGGGAAAAGATAGTAAGTCTCCGTGTGAAAAATGTTCAGTTTTACGAAAGCAACAAAGCCCAAAATTTAAGTCTTTATTGCTTCTGTGTTGTTGTTGTTTTTAGACTTTATTTATTTATTCATGAGAGAAACAGAGAGAGAGAGGCAGAGACACAGTCAGAGGGAGAAGCAGGCCCCTTGCAGGGAGCCTGATGTGGGACTAGATCCCAAGGCCCCAAGGATCACACCCTGGGCAGAAGGCAGACAGACGCATAACCGCTGAGGCACCCAGGTGTCCCATATTGTTTCTGTTTTGAAGGTAAGTGGATTTCTGGATTTTTTGTAAAATCTGTAACCAATGTTATATAAACATCTTTACTGATAATCTTTGAATACTGTTGGAGTCTATGTATACTTTTTGTTTTGATCATATCCTTTCTATTAACTGAAATCAATAATATAAACTCCCAACAAATTAAATTCTATATCAAAGGGTTGCTTCCTAAATCTTAGAATAACTCACTAGTTTTCTCAAGGCAAATCAAAGAGTGTGAACTGTATGGTCAAGGCCAGGAAGAACAGACTAACAGGTACAAAAGTTCGTGTAAAGAATAGAAATAGGGAAAAATGGGTTTGTGACAGACCTATCTAAGTGAGTGTTTTGGAATGTCATTCTGTGATGACTGGGGACTTGCATTATTATAAAAGGGATATTTGGGGAAGATCAGTCTATTCATGACTTACAGTGCAGAAGGAGAATTTGTTAAATCAGTCCAAATACAGTTTAAAAGTGAAAAGCCCTTAAGCAGTTCTATAATATTATTTTGGAGGAGGGGAAGAAAGAAAGAATGAATAAAAAATATACATACATATACACTATCCTTACTACTCAATTTTTAGCAAACCAATAAGAAAACATATACAATTACCTGTTTCATTCAGATAAGCCAATGCACAGTCATTTTAAGCATTTTTATTGAACTGACACAAATTTTAATGCTTGATTATTGAAAGCATTTTAGTTCGTGGTTTTTCCTCCTTGATATTAAACTCCAAAGAATTTATAGAAAAATTTTGTTTTACTCCTAATCCACCATTTATCTATCCAAACCTTCAAAAAAAAAAAAAAAGTCTGTATAAGGGCACTCAGGTGGCTCAGTGACTGAGTCTGCCTCTGGCTCAGGTTGTGATCCCAAGGTCCTGGGATAGAGTCCCACATCAGGCTCCTCGTGGGGAGCCTGCATCTCCCTCTGCCTCTGTGTGGCTCTCATGAATAAATAAAATATTTTTTAAAAAATGTATAAATAGCCTATTCCACCTAAAATAACAAATACTATAACTACTAAATATGATCAAGTTGGGATCCCTGGGTGGCGCAGCGGTTTGGCCTTTGGCCCAGGGCGCGATCCTGGAGACCCGGGATCGAATCCCACGTCGGGCTCCTGGTGCATGGAGCCTGCTTCTCCCTCTGCCTATGTCTCTGCCTCTCTCTCTCTCTCTCTCTCTCTCTCTGTGTGTGACTATCATAAATAAATAAAAAAAATTTTTTTAAATGTGATCAAGTTGATAAACTACTAGTAGGTCCTTAAAGCTGCTGCCCCAGATTTACTTTCAGTCAAGGTTACTCTATTGCATTGCTATCCTCCATCTCCATGGTCCTTTTTGGCACACAGAAACACCTCTCTAGGCCACTCCAGTTTCTGAATGCCTCTTCTTCTCCTCTCCACCACTCCCCAGTAGACACTTGATCTCTTTCTCCAAGACCCTAAACAGCTCTGAGCAACTGACTGCAGGTTCAGAAACTCTACAATGAGCCTGTGGGAGACATGTGAATCTCAATGGGAGATTTTTCAAGAAAGGAATGGAAAAGGGCATCCTTAGCCCTTTATCCCTTGGTGAGAAGGCACTGGCTTCCCTCACTCCTCTGAAAGCTAAGCCAGGTAAATGCAAGGCCCTCAGCCTTTGAAAATCTCAAGCTCTTGAAGGTCTTCCCCTGCCTTACCTGGTCTTTACCTGCTCTGGCGAGGAGGAATCCCCTCACTTCTCACCTCACAGAGCATGGGGGTAGAAGGGCTGTGGGGCTCGGTGGTACCAGAAGGGAATAGGCCATCAGCACTGCCTGAATTATGGATGCAGATCAGAAGAATGTTATACACGACAGCCAGCCAGCTCCTGGTGGGAAGTCCAGATGCAAACAACAGCTTTGCAGGTGAGCACCTGGGACCTCATCCCCTGGGATTCACCCCATGTTTCATCTACCACAGGCTCTCCCTTTCCTTCCCATAGGGTCAGCAGCTGTTCCCAGTGATAGTGAGTAGGGGAGGGAGGCGCCTCTCCTAGTAAGAGTCCTGACCTCTGCAGGAGGCCCAGCTCACTGGCCCTACCACAGGCACTCAAGGCCAGACCAGAGGTATCCAGACCAGTTCCTTCCTGTCCAAGGCTTTGCTCGCCTAGAATTGAGAATTTGGAGTTCCCTTTATCTCCTATCTCTCTTTTTCTCCTCAATGCCTTTTCTCAAAGTGAAAATATTTATTACTACAATGAGATCACCAATAATTACAAGAATGCTTTTATGTGAACATCCTTTAACCAGAGAAGGATAATGCTCCAGTTTTTTCTAATATCCTTCAGCGTCTATGCATTTTTGTTGACTTCTGTCACTATCAACTGTCACTGCCAATATGTTCAGCTCACAATGAATATCATGTCATTTTTTGTATTATATCTAATTGCTTAAAATCTTTCGTTTATTAAAATTCTTTTTTTTTGTTTATTAAAATTCTTAATTGTACACATCTCCCACTTAAAATAAAAGGTAATACAGCATGAATCAAAAAGTTTTACATGGTTTCCATTTCCTTCACTAGGTTTCATTATTTATACTTACTATGTGTTTATTTAGAAAAGACTCTAGTGGTGCAATAATACATTAAAATGACAGTTTTAGTGGGATAAATATTTTCATACCACACTTTTACAGAAGAGTCTTAAGGAATCAAGATATTATTACTTAAAACATCAATAAGAGAACTACACATAAGCCTCAAAATAGAATTCCAGAAATTGAAAATACAGTACACTACCAGAAACTCCAAAGAGGCAGGCATTCCTGAGGCTTTTTAGGAATTTGGTTACAATTTCCATCAATCTTAAATCGCCTTCCGATTTCAAATTTACACCATTTGGACCACTTGGATCTAAGGAACACTTTCAAGACATCCAACACTTACAGAGTTTGTAACAATATCCTTAAACAGGTAAGAAATAAAATACATAAAAACTAGGGAAGGTAATACTCAATCCTATTAGACAACAGAAGCTCAGCCCCCTGGTCTACTGGACCACAAATACTGTCCAGCAACGGACTAACTTCCAACAACAAATCAGCCAATTACTGTACTGTGCCTGTTAAGTGATCTGTTTTCAACCTAATGGCTTACTTAACAAATAGCTAGCTTCTTCCCTAAGTGCTGTTAGCAGAGCCAATCTGTTTGGTAAAGAGGGAAACCATAGATCATGATCATACATGAAATACTTAATGATAGTAACAGACTTCCTCCGTAACCTTGTGTTCCGTTCACTACCAGCCATCTTCCATCTTTAAACTTTAAGGGACAAAAAAAAAAAAAATGAGAAGGCCAAGGAAGGATAAAAGGAGATAGAGGAGAAAAGTCTACAGAGATTTATACCCAAACTGAAGCAAAGTCACACCATCATTTACCAGTCCATCCTCACTTCTTTAAACGACTGAGCCACGCAGAAGCTTAGTTTCCATGCACAGCACACACAGCACGACCTCCACAATGGGCTGCAGGTGCAAGATGGCAGGTATTGGACAGCAAGATTGCCTCAAACACCCGCAAGCCCCTACTGCCTGTCTCCATAACTATTAAATCAACTTCTGTAATTTCAAGAAATGCTATCAATGTTAGCAGAAATTCATACTCCTGACATCTAGATTTTCAGCCAGAAATTTCCATATTCCTTATTTAGGATTCTAAAAGTATATATGAAAGAATTCACCACCTATGTTCCAACAATAACCAGAGGTGAACACCTGATAAGCCCATGTATGAATAATTCTATTTTTAAAATATACACAAGTACGTTAAAATGTATTTTTATTTTAAGTAATCTCTACACCCTACGTGGGCTTGAACTAATGACCCCAAGATCAAGTCACATGCTCTACTAAGCCAGCCAGATGCCCCCAAAAATGTTATCCACGTAGCAATCTAAATTTTCCCTTTAGCTTGACTCTAGGAATGACTCAAGTAAAAATATAGGTTCCTCTAAGATCTGCAACTCATTTTTGAATTTACATTTGACAATAACTGAAAGCTTTTCACTAAAAAAAAAAAAAAAAAAAAAGAAAGCTTTTCACCAGTAAGCATATCAACAACAGATTTAGAAATTTTAAGAAAAATTTAGTATCAAATATTCTTACAAACGCTACTGTACCAGCAAAGGCAAGGGAAGTCACTTCATGTTTGATTAAGAAGCTGATTTTATAAGCAGAAATAATCTGCAAGAAAAGACAATCCTCATTTAGATATGGCTACTTCAATGGGCAGAGGTCAGTCAGCAACAACAGGAACTTCCAGAACTCACACTCCACAAGCTTATTAAGCCTTGGAACAGATGGGATCACATTTCATATGGACACACTAAATGAGTAACAGAAAATATCATGCATCATATTTTCATCTATGACAACAAGTCTTCGGTCCCCAGAAGCCGGAACACTAAAAGTAGTGTATGCTGCTCCCCACACGTGCATAGGTGAAAGAGTTCCCTGAAAGCTCTCCTCACTCCTTGCAAACAATTGAGCAGACGGAAGAATTCCACAAATAGCAGAGCACAAGTCAGATGACTGCATATATTATCAGCCTTCTTTTAAGACTACAATATCTCAACACCAAGTCATCCACGCCACAGAGACTGCACAAAATCTGTAAAACATGCATCACACAATCACCACCTAATAGTTAAACATACTAGAATTAAATATATTGTAAAGAAACAAGAAGCCAAATATCTCAATCAGTGTTTCGTCCTTTCTCAACCAATACCGGCTGTCGTGCTCTCAATCTATTTTCTCCCTAGTGCCTACAATCAAGTTTTCTTGAGCTTATTTTCTTGGCTTTTCACTGTGAGAAACAAATAGCCAACCTGGATGTGCTTTCTCAAAATACTCCTACCCCTTCTCTCTTCCCTAATGGAGAATTCCTGATGTGTTACCTCCACAAAGCCCTTGATTAGACACAGCCACATGACGCTGAAAGAAGCAAGCAGAGCCCATGAGCTAACAGAAACACATTAAGGGGACAGGACCAAAGGGCAACGTGTGCCTGGGTTCAAACTCTCCTCCAGTAGTCCCTGGCTGTGTGACCCTCAGCAAGTTATTTGACAGTTCTGTGCCTCCACTTCATAAACTCTGTAATAGGAACAATAGTAAGAGAGCACCTACCTCAACGTGTTACAGTGAGAAACGCAGAGCACACAGTAAGGGTGCCTGAACCCTGCATTGGGTTTTTAGTAACCACTCAATAAATGTTACCTGTTTTTATTTCTTCCATTACAGTTTTTATTTTTTGAAAATTAGCAGACAAGAATCCTGCAATCTAAGATTTGTTAAAGGCTGGGCTGATGGGGATCCCTGGGTGGCTCAGCGGTTGGGTGCCAGGGCATGATCCTGGAGTCCTGGGATCGAGTCCCACATCAGGCTCCCTGCATGGAGCCTGCTTCTCCCTCTGCCTATGTCTCTGCCTCTCTCTGTGTCTTTCGTGAATAAATAAAATATTAAAAAAAAAAAAAGAAAGGCTGGGCTGATGACTAAAAAGCCAGAGACTATTTATAGATCTTAAGATAAGTAACACCTGTCCAGGTACAGGCCTGCCTTGATGCAAGGCTTTCCTAGACACCTGCTGGCATGATTTGCAGGACTATTCATCCCTCTCAGGGACTAAACATCTACACTGAGAGCCTTATCAAAGGCCTGCAAACATGTTCTTTATCAGATTCCTAAAACGAAGATGTTCTCAGACTCACCATTCCCTCTGATACTTACGATGTGTTTCCCCACACTCACTGGTCAGGATAATTTTCCCTCCCAAAGTTTTGCTCACAGGCAAAAGGACTTAATCGCCTTTAAGCTTCACCTTCTGAAAAATGAGGTATCTCTATTTTACAGTGCTGTGGCAAAAAAAAAAGAAAGAATGAAACACACTTCAAAAAGCCCCTAACAGGTTGCTGGCACTCAGGGAGAGCTGCTATTTTCATTTATGTTGCACTGTTGTTACTCTCCCAATACAGACGTTTTAGTCAAGAACAAGAATTGAGTTAAATCTAGAAAAACTAATAATCATAGAACACCTGTGAAAGGCTGCACAAGGGGGTTTTTCATCCTTTAGAAACTTAGGGTGTGAAAACCCAGAATACGTAGCCTTAGAGCAGCAACAAGGCACACTCTCCGCGGAACGGGAGGTCCCTGACTTGTTGCCCCAATACCTTCGACCAACTAAAGATTGCCACGCGGACCACACACAACATGATTCCAGAGAAAATAAAACACAAATTATAAATATTCATATCTCCATTAAAGGAGAATTATTTGATTGTAAGCTAATCGGTTAAGGGGACATTTAACAACTTATTAAAAATATAACCCTATTTTCAGGGTGGGGGAGAGACTCAAACTCAAATCAAAGTAAAATTTTCTGACAATGTTTAATTAACATGACACACACCAGAAAACTAGATCTTCAGTATCCAAGCCAGTTGAAAATTAGGGTAACATGTGCCTTTCTACCTCCTCCTCCACCAAAATCACCCACTCTGTGTTCCCCCCTTAAATCACAGGATTTGTAATGGACAGTTTACACTATCAAAGTAAACTGCCAAAGCTGGGATACTCAAATACTCATCAAATAAATAAAGAACAAATGAATGAAAGGTTAAATGAGGCAAGAATGCAAAGACAAAAACCTAAAAAGCCTAATGTGGGATTTAAGTTACCAACAGGAACTCTTAACAGTTCATAATTTGCTGCCTATAAGGCATAAATTCTACCAGATTTGACCTGCTAACTTCAATTCTCCATGTATCTATCAATTGATATTTAAAAATTGTTTTTTCTTTCAGAACCTTTACCTAGTTGCCAATAACTTCCACCTAGGAGCAGTTCTCCTCCATTTCTTACTTAAAATTAAGATTCTACATCTGAAAGCCTCAAAAGCAGCTAAGTAAAACATCCCCATAGATTCCCTGCTTAATTCTCCTCTAGAAATTTCCAACTAAGGAACCAACTGAAAATTGTCCTTGAATCAATTTTTCCACAATTGCATTATGTCATCATAGCCACTAGAAGCCAGAAATGTGGTTACTGATGAACATTTCATAGGATAGACATAAAATCTTTCCCCTAAAAGCCACGAGCATTGTGATCTACCTACAAACCATCTAGTCCTTTCATTTTAGTTACCTTCAAACACAAGTTTACCTCCAAGATTTTCAGTCCTTTTCATAACCAGTTTTGCCTCAGTTTTACAACAGCTAGGAAAACTAAACCAGCTTCTAAAATATTCACCGAAGTCACAATCTCACCTCTATTTAGAAACTAGTACCTAGAATCCATAAAATACGAGTTTCTTTATGCTGTCTGAATTGAGGGTCTATGACCTAAAACTGTATTTTATAACTTTTCCAGACATTACTTTTAATAGACTTTAGAGAGTAACATAACATTCTACAGTTTGCAATTTATAAACCCTTCTATGACCCTTTAAAACAAAAAAGTAAACACATAAACGCTAAGAATATTTTTTGTTTAGAAAGCAAGTCAGAGGTAAAATGAGCTTCAGGTTTAAGAGTATAAGATACTGAGTGTTTTGTTCTGTTTTCCTTTGAATGGCTCTCATCATTGGTATGTAAATAGTGATTATTTCATTAAGGGAAAGATACTAATTTCCACTGATTTTAAGATTTACTACAATAAGAGACTAATACCTTAAAGCAGTAACTTATTTTCTTTCTCCCTCCTATTCTCTTAATTTAAAATTGACAGAGCATATAACATAAATCACCAAACACTGTAAATACAGAATATTGAAAAGCCAGTAATTTAAGTAGCAGTTTTGCCATAAAAATAACTAAGCATGAATTATGCTTTTAAACATAATTTCAACCATGATACAATATTGGTCAAAATATCTAGAACACACTGTGCATTTCAGAAAATTGACCTTCTAGAAAAATTGTTTAAAGGGACTTTTTTTTTTTTGCTACCTAACATCCTAAGATTGCTTAAAAGAATCGCTTTTAAACCCAATACTACACATTTTTTTTCTAAGAAATTCAAGCTGTCAACTTATGGGTCACATTTCAACCTGATGTGATTTGAAACAGCTAAGGTACTGAATTCTTAAATATAGGGTGTGTAATGAAAGCACTGCTCATAGGTCCTCGATTGTGAGGCTTAGAAAGCTTTAATAAGCTATAGCTATAGATAAAGCCAGCCAAGGAGCATTACCCCTTTATGCACTCATAACACAGCCCAAGTCCCCCTCCAATCCTTAATGTTTTACATTTCCAGTGAATGCTCCTCTAACAGTGAATGAAAGTCATATAAATTATATTTAACTAGTAAAAGGTTAAAATCTGAGCCAAACTATCTAAAAAATATTAAATTCATAACTGGAAAGCTTTTCTCCTCCCCTCTGTTTCGGTATCCTGACATCTAAAAGTCAAAGAACTCCTCTGTTAAGACTGAAATCCCCAGGAGGAAGAAGGCTCAGATCTAGTCTGAGAGCACACAATGGAATCACAGCTGACGATGCACATCTTTTTCTAGATGTCTCCATATGCTTAGGAGTTTTTTTTTTTTTTTTTTTTTTTCCCTTCCTAGCCCGGCTTTGGAGGACTTGCTACTTAGACTCTGCCACCAAGAATCTGAGAACATTTTCAAGGATTGTTGTAGGGAATGAAGTAAAATAATGTGCTGCTCTTACGCATACAAAAGAGAGACGGGAACACGTCGGAGTGGCCATCACTAACTCAATTAACTAATCATGGGGGGGGTTTCAATGTTGTCAAATTTTGCATGTTTAATTTACAATATTTGCCACTCTTGGCAGCTAAATGTTTTATCCCCACAGTTTTTACTATTTTATCACTAAAATAACACCCAAAGGACTTCAGCAAAATGCAATTAATTTCTGTCTACATAAACACTAAAAATTATACTGAATTAAGAATTCACACTATAAATTTGAGGATGGTATACTACAGCAGAACACGTGTACAGTGTGGTAAATCCTATTTCCTAAAACCAGAGTTCCTCAATTCTTTTTTATGGTAACCAAATTTTAATAAAAGCTTGAGAAAGCAGTATAGATAAATACCACGCACCTAAGATACCTCCAAAAAAAAAAAAAAAAAAATCGCTTCCCAAGATTAAATTCATGGGCTACTTAACACAAAATGAATGAATTCATTCTCAGTTTCATTCTCTGAACTCCCAAAGATTTTTACAAATTCCAGTTGGGAAAAGGGGCCTTGCTGCTGTCAGCATGCACTAAACCTCACCAACAAAGAACAGGAGCACACATACACATAAAAAAGCACTGTAGCAGCTGCTGCCTTTTTAAAAGACAGCTTATTCCTGCGGAGCAACCTGTGCTCTTTATTGAGAACCAAAGACCTAGCCTCCCTATTCTTAAAAGTCAGGGAGTTGAGAAAGTCACTGGACGGAACCCAACGACCGACATAAGGCAACCAAAGAGGTCTCCTAACCTTGCATAAACCAGACAAGTGCCCACACACTGTTCAATTCAGCAGTGTTTAAGAAAACTAATTTATTTTTTAAGAATCTTTTGTGTGGGAGTCATCGAGCAAACTACACTTAGACTTTTTTTTTTTTCTCCCTGTCGACAAATATTCTTTGACTAGCTTTGCTTCTTAAATACCAACGCTTTATGTTCCAAACAGTGATGCTTTGGTTCCTAACTTCATTTTGTTTACTCAAGAAAGAAAGAAAAAAAAAAAAAAAGACACGCATACCATAAACAACTTTTTTTTTTTTTTTTAATGTCATCCCAAATGCCGAAGTTCCAAGTGCACTTTGGGTACTGGCGGTCTAATTAAACGAGGAACCAGCGAAGCCATTACAAACAATGATGCTTTACATTCCCAATAATCAACTGGCCGAAGACTATCCCGATGCCTTCATTTTCGGAGAGCCCTTTCAAATCCCCCGGCCCCACGCTGGAGGAGCTGAGGGAAACCGAGGCGGAGGTGAACTGGTAACTCCAGGACCGTCACCCGTAGCCGGCCGTGAGGTCCAGGGCTCCATCCCTACGGCACACATGCCATTTTAGAAGCGGGCCTCGGAGACTTACTGCCGCATACCAAGTGGCTTTACACTTCGCCTGGTCTAAGACGACGTCTCTTGCGGTAACAAGAGAAATACAGCATCTCGCGTAGAGTACGAGCCTCCCGGGCCGGAGCCCCGCTAAGTGACAAGACCGCACGGACCGAGGAACCGGGGACTAGGGATGGACGAGAGCGGCTGGCTCGGCGTCTCCATGGCTCCCCCGCCCCGCGTGCAACTCCGCTCTAACTGGTCGGGAGGCGACCCCGCCCCCTTCCTTCCTCCGCTCCCCACGATTGGCTTACCGACGCCCGGCAGGTCAGCTCCCCGCCTCCGATTGGCTCACTGCCCCATCAGTCACACGCAGCGAGATTCGGGTCGGAGGGAGGGGAAGGCGTTGGAGGAGGTGGAGTGGGAGTGGGATTAGAGGACGAGGTGGCGGAGGAGGTGTTCAGGCTCGGTCCCCGGTTTGGGAAAGTTTCCCCCGCCGGTGACAGACCCGCAGGGCGTTAGGCCCGGTCCAGCTCTGGGCCGGGGCAAGGGGGCCGGGTCCCCGATTCCCGCCCCTCGGTCCCGCAGGCCCCGGAAACCACTCGAGGGAGGGGGAAGAGGGAGGAACCATCGAACCAGGGACCGACCCACCCCCGAGCTCGGAAGAGGCGCCTCCGGGACTCCCCGGAGGGGCGAGGGGCGGGGGACGGGGAGCTCCAGCGCGGCGCGCCGACCCCGGCCCCCTCTCTCCCTCTCCCTCTCCCCCTCTCCCTCTCCCTCTCTCGCGGCAGCCCCCGGAGGCCGAGGGAGAAGTGTCCCCGGGCCCGGGGCGTGACCGTCGCGAGTCGGCCGGGAGGGCCCCTCCCGCTTCCCGCCTGGGGCCCTGAGGGGCCTGTCCCTTCAGGGGCGGGGAGACGGGGGAGAGAAAAGGGGGCGCTGGCGAGCCAACCCGGAACCTCCCGGCCCGCCTCCCGCCCCCAGCCCCGGCCCCAGCGCGCCTCCAGCACTCATGCCCGCACCCAGAAAGTTAAGTCAGGGGCGAGCCCAGCTCGGCGCCGCCGCCGCGGCCCGGCCCCCGGCTCCCCGGCTCCCCGGCTCCCCGGCTCCCCACCCCCACCCCCACCGCCGCCGGCCTGCTCGGCCCGAGCGCGCCGCCCGCCCCGCCCGCCGCAGCTCTTCCCCGGCCGCCCGCCCGGCCGCGGCGCCCCTCGCCCCCCGTCCCCCGCCCCCCGCCCGCGGCGCTGACACGGGCCCGCCGGCCGGCCCCGGCCCCAGCCCCGGCCCCTGCCCCGGCCCCGGCCCCGGCCCCGCGCTTCACCTTCACACACCCCCGAGCACTTCCCGGGTCCTGCCTCCCCGCGCCCGACTCCCACCCTGCGCCGCAGCCGCTCCGCGCTTCCATGAAAGAAGGCACCTTCCCGGGATCCACCTCCCCGTCTCGGCCGCTCCCTCCCCGCCGCGAGGGCGCCGGAGCCTCGCTCCCCGCCGACCCCGCGCCGCGCTCCCGGGCGGGGGCCTCCCCGCCGCGCCTCGGCTCGGCTCTCACCTCTCGCCGGCGCCGCGGGCTGCAGCCTCCGCCCGCCTCGCGCTCCGGGACTCGCCAAGCGCTGGAGCGCCTCCTTTCTCTCCCGGGGACTCCGCGGCTCCCCGCCGCTTCCCGCCCGCCCCACCCCCCGCCCCCCGGCCCCAGCGCCCCGGCCCCGCGGCGCCTCCGGGATGCGAGTCCCGTCCTCCGCGCGCCCGCGGCGGTGCCCGCAACACAAAAACGGCCCCGGCCGCGGCGCTCGGCTCCGCGGGGCTCGGCGCGCCAGGGGCAGCCGCGGCCGGGGGTGGGGACGCGGCGCCCCCCGCCCGCCGCCCGCCGCCCGCCGCCCGCCCTCGCGGCCCCCGGGGAAGGCGCGGTTACCGGCTCGGGTCGGTCACGCCGTCAGGTGCCGGCTGCCGTCGGCGCTGACCTTCGCCGCCGAAGCTGTGGCTGAGGCTGCGGCCGCCATGTTCCCGTGTTAATAACTGCTGCCTGGTTGTTTATTTCAATGGAGATCCTCCCCCAACTCCCTCCTCCTCCTCCTCCTCCTCCTCCTCCTCCTCCTCCTCCTCCGCGTCTCCGCACTTGCGGAGAGACACAGACCGCGCGAGCTCGCGAGCAGGGGAGGGGGCTCGGGAGCCAGGCCGTCCCTCCCTCCGCCTCCCCGGCCGCGGCCGCCGCCAAGTCCTGTCACTGGGGAAAGGACGGGGCGGAAACTTGCCTCCCGCGCCCCCGGGGGGCGGGCGGAGGTGCACGGAGGCCTCCCCGCGGAGCCGACCCCGGCCGCGGGGTCCGCAGCATCGCCGTCGGCGGGTCCGCGGGCAGGGCGAGCCGGGGGGGCGCGGGGCGACGGGGGACCACGGAGAGGGGACAAAATGGGGGACCGTGGCCAGCGGAGGGCGACCCGCGGGGGGCTGCGAGGGACGGGGGAGTAAACGGAGGCTCCACGGAGGGCAGAGGGCAGTGCCAAGAAGGAAAGCGGCGCGACGGCGGGACGGCGGGACGGGCCGGGGCTGCGGGGCCGCGGCGGTGGGCTCCGGGGCTGCCTGCCGACGGCGGGGGCGACGCCGCGGGCCTGGGGCGCCCCGGCCGGGCCCCTCCGCCTGCAGCCTGCGCCCCGCGCGCCCCGCACGCCCCGCACGCCCCGCGCCCGCCCCCGGCCCCCAGGGCTCCCTCCGCTCCCCGACGACTGGCGTCCCCGGTTGCAGCCCGCGCTCCAGGAGGAGGCCCGCGCAAAGGGCTGCCACCCCGCAATCAACCACACGGCGTAAACCCTAACCTGGTGGAGCATCCTCGTCCCGACGGGAATCCCAAAAGTTCTCTGTTGGAAAGTCCACTTCCTAGACGTCAGAAGGGGGGGGGGGGCGGGGGAGAAGGGCGGTGCATGGGAGTTGCACCAAAAATCCACGGAGAATTCTCAATTGAAGTATTACTTGGATCTGTTTTATGCTCTGGGAAAGCAAGCTCTTCCCAACTTAGATATAATTAGTGTGGGGGGGGGGGGGTTGGACATTTGCATAGCATTTCCTTACTTTTAGTCTTAGGAGAAAGGTCACTTGCCATATAGATAGTAATAGCGTTTATTGAACACTTACTATGTGCCTGGCACTGTACTGAGTAATTTATAGACGCTATTGATTTTGATCCTCCAGCTTTACAAGGTAATTACCATTTCTGCCCTTAACAAAGAAATTTAAACTTAAAAAGAAATGAAGGAATTTGTCTAAGGTCGTACAGCCAGGAGGCCGCAGAGGATCTGAGCCCAGCCCTGGCCGGCTCCGAACTCCACGCTTTTAAATATCTTCAACCTCAAATTTGCGGGAATACCACCAATTTTATTTTGGGAAAGAAAATTGTGTGTGTGTGTGTGTGCGCGCGCGCGTGTGAGAGAGACTATAGAGGGAAGATGGAAGGGTATTACAACAAATTGTTAGCACTGAGGAGTATAATAAATGGGTGTGTAATGGGGTACTTCCACTTTTATTTTGTCCACTTAACTACAATATTTTAACATGTTTGAAAAAAAAAAATGTTTGCATTGACGGTGTATTAATACTTAGTAAGTTACAAAGATTATTTTAATTACCTGGCATAACACAATTGTGTTCCCTGAAAACCCACGGCTCCCCAAAAAACTGAGAAAAGAAACAGGAAATGGAGAGTTTTTAACGGACTTGTCCTCTCCCACCAAATACTAGTCCATAGTATTCCTGCAATGAGGAAGTAGTCACCTGAGGTCTGTCACATTGCTGGGCTCAGATTTTCTTTCCTGTCCTCACCCCAACACTGAGTTGTGATCAAAGATTCTCTTTCTTGCTTTCTTTTTTTGGCAGAAGTCCTGAGTCCATCAGTCCTCTGCAACAGTATGTTTCACACCGTCAAAAACCACCCATGATATCTGTGCAAATAAATGACTCCCCATTGCATTTCCATATTTCTCAATAAAACTTTCTACATGCTTAAGATACACAACTGTCTCTGCTAAAATAAAACAAACAAATCTGACAGCGTGGCATAGTCAGTTCTATGTTCAGCTGCTACTCAATTGCCTGGAACCTTGAGGAATCCTGTAACTTCCGCTCTCCAGTATAGTCTCTGGTCTTTTTCAGCACTTCATGCTGTCGTTCTAATAATATTGTGTTGTACTGGAGTTGTTTATATATTAATCTTTCTCTTTCACTAGTTTGTAAGCTGCTGAAGGCTCTCAACCATGTCTTGTTCTAGTTTTCACTCTGCTCCTAACAAGGTCTCACATAATGTTTTTTTGTTTAACTGAATCTGTAAGACATAAACAATAATATCTAATCTCCATGTCCCCATCCCCACCTCACCCTCCAATACTTTGCTTTTAAAATATGGTTATAGGGGCACCTGGGTGGCTCAGTGGTTGAGCATTTGCGTTTGGCTCAGGTCATGATCTCAATGGTCCTGGGACAGAGTCCGCATGAGGCTCCCTGTGGGGGAGGGATGCTTCTCCCTCTGCCTATGTCTCTGCCTCTCTCTCTGTGCCTCTCATGAATAAAGAAAGAAAATCTTTAAAAAATATAAAAATAAAAAATAAAGTATGTTTATAAAAAATGTTTTCAGTATTTTTATAGAACTTAGATTTCTGTAAGACTTTAATTGCTACAAAAGCTAGCCATTAATGGATTATCACTGTGATAATATAAAATGGAAAAGAAGAAAAGGCAGTAAATAAGTTGACTTAATGATGCAAAGGGGGGGGGGGAAGCAAAGATACAGGAACTAGGTATATTACCAACAAAGGACAACCCAAGAAGAAAAAAAAAAATGTGAGTACAAATCATAAAGGGGAAGGAAATTATTGAAATTTAGTAGAAGCAGAAATAGACTGGATGGATGAGGCAAGTAGACAAACAAAAAGACAAATTATAAATGCAATATAAAATAGCAAAGAAAATAATTTACATATTTAACAATTTACCTAAGACAAATGAGAACAATGCGAATATTATAGAGCAAGAAATGTGTATTCAGAATAGAATGCCTTTCTCCCCCATTCAATTTCAAGCTACTCACTGTCTTCATACTTAAACTATATAAAAATGGAAAGTTCAATACCATTTTTGTATTATTAATACCACTAGCATGCATCATGATACAATGAGAGGTAACATGGTATGGTAAAAAAAAAAAAAACCTACAGAAGATAGGCAAATAAACATGAATTGCACTTTGCTACTTACTATGTGACCTTAGACAAGTCACTAAATATCTGTTTCTTCAACTACACTTGTTGCAAGACGCAAAGTGATATAAGTGAATGTACTTTAACTATTGAGCTCTTTATAGAGTCAGAAAGATATATTATGTTGACTAAATGTATGCATAGCACAGATTTTGGTGCGCTCTCCTTTCAAGTTGCAAAAGCAAAAACTTATAGTTCATTTTATTAAAAATGTAATTATTGGAGGGGAGAATCAGTTAAAACATTTGTTTTGACAATTTAATTGTTGAACAAAAAAGCTGTTTGTCCAACTGTTTCATTCTTATGTCCTTTCCAAATCCCTTAAATATTATAGCTACTATAAATGGGTCTATGGGTGCCTGCCTTTGGCTCAGTCATGACTCCCGGGGTCCTATGGTTTGAGTCCTGCTGAGCAGGGAGCCTGCTTCTCCCTCTCCCTCTGCCTGCCACTTCCCCTGCTTGTGTGTGCGCTATCTCTCTCTCTCTCTCTCTCTCTCTGTCAAATGGATAAATAATCTTTTAAATAAATAAATAGGTCTAATATAGGTCAAGCATATTACATATATTTTTATTTCTTTTTTAAAAGATTTTATTTATTTGAGAGAAAGAGTGAATGAGAGAGAGCATGAGGAGGGGGAGGGGAAGAGGGAGAAGGAGGCTCCCTGGACCTAGGATCATGACCTGAGCCAAAGCCAGATACTTAACTGACTGAGCCACCCAGCTGCCCCTATTTTTAGTCAAAGTAGGCATTATATGTATTATTCCTGTTTTACATGTGAGAAAATTGAGATTCAGAAAACTTAATTTATGTAAGATCATAGAGCTGACTTTGCAACATGGCTAACAGATTGTGCTAAGATTTTGTTCTCTATCACTGAATATCTCTACTACCTTAGACCACATATTGTCTTCACTTTTATTTCCTCAGTACTTATAACAATTCTTAAAACATAATACAGGCTCAAGAAATGACCATGATATAAATGAACAAATGAATGAGGAGCTCCCTTCAAATCATACTGGAAATTGTTACAAGGTTAATATTCCCACTTTTATTCTATTACCTTCCACTTGAAAATACTTAATCCTTCTTTGCCTACAGAATATAACTAAAATTCTTTACCTTATATTCTTCAGTATGACCCTATTTTTTTCTAGCCAGATCTTCTGAAGCAATAACAGCAACAAAACACTTAATTCACCTTCACTAATTCTAGGGTGTTCTGGAATCAGACTGACTGAGTTTCAATCTTGGCTCTTATGAACTATGTGAGCTTAAGAAGAAAGTTATTTAGCCTCTCTGCAAATTCTATCCAATGCAATAAGGTAAGAAAATAAAAAGGAAGGAAGTAAAACCATCTGTGTTTACTAATGATGTAAATAATGACACATGAAGTTCAAAAGAAACTATAAACTACTAAAATGGATGCAAGATCATAGATTATAAGGTCACATACCAAGATTAATTGTATTTCTACATTCTACCAAGAAAAGGTTGGAAAATGAAATTTTTAAAGACATTTATAAAAGCATAAAAAATATCAAATGCCTAGGAATATATTTAACAAAAGATGTACAAGATCTCTACATTGAAATAAAAAACATGCTGACAGAAATTCACAAAGGCCTAATTAAAAGGAGAAATGGATAGACAGTTTTGTCAGGATGTCAGCTCTTCCCAAATTGATCTATAAATTTATTACAATCCCAATCAAAATCCCATCATGTCTCTTTAGTGAAAACTGAAATGCTAATTTTAAAATGTATATGTAGGGATCCCTGGGTGGCGCAGAGGTTTGGCGCCTGCCTTTGGCCCAGGGCGCGATCCTGGAGACCTGGAATCGAATCCCACGTCAGGCTCCCGGTGCATGGAGCCTGCTTCTCCCTCTGCCTGTGCCTCTGCCACTCTCTCTCTCTCTGTGTGACTATCATAAATAAAAAAAAATAAAAATAAAAATAGGGATCCCTGGGTGGCGCAGCGGTTTGGCGCCTGCCTTTGGCCCAGGGCGCGATCCTGGAGACCCGGGATCGAATCCCACATCAGGCTCCCGGTGCATGGAGCCTGCTTCTCCCTCTGCCTATGTCTCTGCCTCTCTCTCTCTCTGTGACTATCATAAATAAATAAAAATTAAAAAAAAAAAAAGATTTAAAAAAAAAAATAAAATAAAATAAAATAAAATAAAATAAATAGTACAACCCCAGCCAAAAAAATAAAAATAAAAAATAAAATAAATAAAAAAAATAAAATGTATATGTAAATACATATTACATACATACAATCAAGAAAAGCCAAGACAACCTTAGTAAGTTTGGATAACTTACACTACTGATTTCAAAACTCACTATAAAGCTACAATAATTAAGACAGTGTGCTATTGGTGTAAGAAGAGGCAAGAGATCAATGGAACAGAATGGTGAGTTCAGAAACGGATGCCCAAATTTACAATTGATTTTTTTTACAAAGTTGTTAGAGAAATTCAATGGAGAGAAGAAAGTCTTGTCAATAAATAGTGTGTGGAAAAAAAAATAAATAAACAGTGTGTGAACAACTAGATATCAGTATAGAGAAAATGAATATTGACTCCTACCTCACAACATACATTTAAGATAGATCCTAGACTTAAATGTTAAAGCTAAAACTATAAACCTCCTCCAAAGAATATTGGATAATAAATATTTTACAACTTTAGGGTAGGCAAAATTTTTCAACAGAACATGAAAGACACTAACTAGAAAAGAAACATAAATGATAATTTGGATTTCATTAAAATTATAAACTTCTTATCAAAAATGCCACTAGGAAGAGAAAAAGCAGTTCACAGATTAGAACATATTTGCAATACACCTATCAGGCAAAGGAACTGTATCCAAAATAAGTAAAGAACACCTCCAAATTAATAATAAGAATTTAAAAAACGAATAACAAAATGGACCAAAGACTTAAAAAGGCACTTTACAAAAACATGTGAATGGGGCAGCCCTGGTGGCTCAGCGGTTTAGCACCGCCTTTGGCACAGGGCCTGATCCTGGAGACTCGGGATCCAGTCCCACGTCGGGCTCCCCGCATGGAGCCTGCTTCTCCCTCTGCCTGTGTCTCTGCCTCTCTCTCTCTTTCTCTCTCATGAATAAATAAATAAAATCTTAAAAAAAAAAAAAAAAGTATGTGAATGGTTGATAAACATATGAAAAGCTGCTCAAAATACTTAGTCATCAGAGAACTAATTCAAGTTAAAACAAGAGATACCACTTACACACCCCCTAGAATGGCTAAAATTATAGAGGCCAACAATTTCTAGTATTGGCAAAAATGTGGAACAATTGAAACTCCATTGCATTGCTTGCAGGACTATACAATCACTATGGAAAACAGTGTGGCACTTCCTTTTATTTTTTTATTTTTTTTTTTGGCACTTCCTTTTAAAGTTAAGTATACACTTACCATATGACCCAACAGTTGTCTCCTAAGTATTTACCTATGAGAATATTGATCTGGGTGGTGGTTCCATTTTAACAATGGTTTGTCAAAATTATTGAGTTGTATGGTTAGAATTTGTTCATTTAGCTGTCTGTAAATCATATCTGAACAAAATGCCATTGCCATCTAAAAAATGGAACAAGAGAATGTCCCCAATATAATGAAGTATGCATACAAAAAGCCAATAACTCAATGGTGAAACATTTACAGCTTCTCCCTCAGACTGAGAGAGAATTGGGGATAGAATGTCCACTATTACTATATTCAGTATTTTACTGGAAGTTCTAGACAATGTGATAAAGAAAGAAAATGGTATAACATTGCTAAGGAAGCAATAAAGGAAAAATAAAAAGAAGAAATAAAACTGTCATTATTTGCAAATAGCTTGAACATTTATGTAGAAAATCAAAAAGAATCAACAAAGTAGGGCACCTGGGTGGATCAAGCTTCTTGCTCAGTAGGAAGTCTACTTCTCTCTCCTTCTTCCTCTGCCCCTCCCCACTGCTCTTTCTCTCTCTCAAATAAATAAATAAAAGCCTAAATTAAAAAAAGCTGAGCATGTCTTCTTTACGATCCAGTAATTCTACTTCTTTTTTTTTTTTTAAGATTTTATTTATTTATTCATGAGAGACACAGAGAGAAAGAGAGAGAGAGGCAGAAACACAGGCAGAGGGAGAAGCAGGCTCCATGCAGGGACCCCAACATGGGACTCAATCCCAGGTCTCCAGGATCACACCCTGGGCTGAAGGCAGCGCTAAACCACTCAGCCACCCGGGCTGCCCAGTAATTCCACTTCTAAGTAAATATCCAGTAGAGTTCCTCAACAAGAAAATGAATAATAGTATTTTTGTTCAGTGGAATACTATATTGAAATGAAAAGGAACAAACTATAGTTCCATGAAATTACATGGGTGAATCATATATAAAAATAATCTTGAGGGCAGCCTGGGTGGCTTTTGTACATTTTGTACATTTTGCATACAGCTCATCCAAGATACACACATGTGTACCTATGTATGTTATACTTCAATTGTAAAAGTGTTACTGTATGCATTTACTGATGTCTCCTTAACTAGACTGCAAGTTCCTTGAAGACAGGGATCAGATTTCAGATTTCCTAATATCCTTCACAGGTTTTAGCATAGTGACTTCCTAAAATATTACTTTACCTAATATAAGTAGATACAGGTGCCAATAAAGTTTATTTGGTTTTAGTATAAGTACAAATAATAAGAAAAAAACAAATAATAAAGTAAAACAACATATATACAGATATAATCAATTTATGCATAGACATGGCCACCACGCACATGAGAAAATGCTCTGCATCACTTGCCATCAGGGAAATACAAAGCAAAACCACAATGAGATACCGCCTCACACCAGTGAGAATGGGGAAAATTAACAAAGCAGGAAACCAAAAATGTTGGAGAGGATGCGGAGAAAAGGGAACCCTCTTACACTGTTGGTGGGAATGTGAACTGGTGCAGCCACTCTGGAAAACTGTGTGGAGGTTCCTCAGAGTTAAAAATAGACCTGCCCAGGGATCCCTGGGTGGCGCAGCGGTTTGGGGCCTGCCTTTGGCCCAGGGTGCGATCCGGGAGACTGGGGATCGAATCCCACATTGGGCTCCTGGTGCATGGAGCCTGCTTCTCCCTCTGCCTATGTCTCTGCCTCTCTCTCTCTCTGTGTGTGACTATCATAAATAAATAAATCTTTTAAAAAATTAAAAAAAAAAAATAGACCTGCCCTACGACCCAGCAATTGCACTGCGGGGGATTTACCCCAAAGATACAGATGCAATGAAACGCCGGGACACCTGCACCCTGATGTTTATAGCAGCAATGTCCACAATAGCCAAACTGTGGAAGGAGCCTCGGTGTCCATCGAAAGATGAATGGATAAAGAAGATGTGGTTTATGTATACAATGGAATATTACTCAGCCATTAGAAACGACAAATACCCACCATTTGCTTCAACGTGGATGGAACTGGAGGGTATTATGCTGAGTGAAATGACTCAGTGGGAGAAGGACAAACATATGGTCTCATTCATTTGGGGAATATAAATAACAGTGAAAGGGAATAGAAGGGAAGGGAGAAGAAATGGGTAGGAAATATCATAAAGGGAGACAGAACATAAAGACTCCTAACTCTGGGAAACGAACTAGGGGTGGTGGAAGGGGAGGAGGGCGGGGAGTGGGGGTGAATGGGTGACGGGCACTGAGGGGGACACCTGACGGGATGAGCACTGGGTGTTATTCTGTATGTTGGCAAATTGAACACCAATAAAAAATAAATTTATTATTTAAAAAATCAATTTATGAAGTACTGACATTTTTTCTATAATTTTCCTCTCTCTTTGGGTTTATCTGGAATAACTCCAAAGCAAAGTTAGCTATTAAAAATAGAATCTTCCAAGTGTACCTGGGTGGCTCAGTCGGTTAAGCATCTATCTGCCTTGGGCTCAGGTCATTATCTCCAGGTCCTGGGGTGGAGCCTAATGTCAGTCCTGCTTCCTGCTCAGTGGGGAGCCTACTTCTCCCTCTCCCTCTGGCCCACCCTCCCACTCATGCTCTCTCTCACACACACTCTCTCTCTCTCAAATCAATAAATAAAATCTTTTTAAAGAAGTAAAAAGAAAAGAAAATCTAATAAATTAAGTGCAATAGAAGAATTGCAACTCATGTGCTCTAGGAAAAATTGGTATGTAGATCTACCAGTTGTTGATCTTATCTTACTTAGCGATGTCATGCAGGTAGGCTGATGAGGATCACAGAATACAGAAGCAGATTCTAGACCAGAATCTCAACCCATAACCAGTGTGACCTGGACATTTTGTTGTTTGATTAGTGGTACCTTTTTATTGTGGTGGAATATACATAACAAAAATTGCCAATTTAACCATTTTTAAAAGTACAATTCGGTAGCATTAGGTATATGCACATTGTTGTGCAACCATGAGCACTACCTATCTCCAGAACTTTCTCATGAAAATATTCTGGACATGTTATCAAATGCATCTAGGACTCTGTTTCTTACCCTACATTTTTAAGATCTTGCACAGCTCAGGAATACTGTATCAGGGAGATAAAAAGCACATTCAGAGGAAAAAAGATTCTTTTGGTTAAAATGTGAGATTCTTACAAAATACCTGGGTCTGAAGGGGGAACATTAGTGTTCAATTACAGCCAGGACAGAAAAATGTCTTCGAGAAAAAGAGTGCATCTGAATAACAGCTCTTTATCCTTAGTAAAAGAACCATCTTCTTACTTCTTTTGAAATAGGCCTTTGTAAACATGGACCACTTGACAAATAGTCCTACTCACCACAGAGGACTCATTCGAGCAATATTTCTTGGGCTTTAGAATATAAAACTCTGTTTTTATTCAAAACATTTACAGGGTCAATCAATGTTATATTTTAATTAGTCTATTATTTATGAATGTCAGTTTTTGACATGCTTGATTAAATAGCTAGGCTCCTGGCTTGTTTTATTTTTGGTTTTTCCCCAAGATGATTATGAAATTCTAGACACACAACTACCTGAAAGATTGCAATTGTTCTCTTGCCCCATCCTAAGCCCTGTTAGATGATGAATGTCTAAGTTTTTTTTTTTAATGTCTAAGTTTTAAACTGAGTGGTAAGTATGTGAATATTTATTGTTTTTAATAACTGTCACACCTATTAAAAATATTCTGTGTATATTCAGTATTTAAAAAAACAACTTTTAAAAATTCCTTCTATGATAAATATTGTACTTAAGCACATTCTTTTGTCACAAAACAATAAAAGCTAATATTTAGATCTTGCTTTTCTTTTAGACTAAGTTTTGAAGTTCACTATTTTCTAATACGCTCAGTCGATGGGCACTTTCTAGTAAATTCAGTCTGCTGATTTATACATGGCCAACCAACCACGTAAGATTGGCAACTGGAACTTCCTTCCCTTTCTGCCTCTGCCTGGAATGTTCCCCACTCCTGTTTCCTCTTCCCCCTTCCTATTTATAGGTTTGTCAGTGGTTTCTTTCTCCCTCTTAATAGTGGTTTCATTGACAATATCACAGTTTCTTCATATCTGAGACCCACTCCTTTCAAGAGTTGATTGTTTCCCTTCCTCCGAATTTCTGCTGCCATTTTGAAGATAAAATACCAAGCACAAGTGAGTTTCAGTACTCTCTGCAGCATACTCACAATTCCTGAGACTCCCCATATTACTCTAGACGTGTTTACCACAGTTCCTATGCAAGTGCAGCAGCTGCAGTTGAACACACACATGATGGTTACATGCTGTGACCAATGCAGTACTGTGTGGGATGTCACAGGTTTTAGGAAGGCAGCTCTGAGGACCTAAACTCCTTGCAAAACCTTGATGCTATAGAAAAACATATTCCATCTCACAACCAATCAATGAAAAAGGAAATTTTTGAAATAAGCCCATGAGGATTGCCTGTACTTTATATCTAAGACTTTAAGCCTTTCACAAAAACATTGTTTTCCCTAAAAGCCTTTATGACACAGTTGTTTAAGAACTTGCTATATTCAGGGGCACCTGGGTGGCTTAGTTGGTTGAGCATCGGCCTTCGGCTCAGGTCATGATCCTGGGGTCCTGAGATCAGCCCCGCATCAGGCTCCCTGTCTAGTGGAGAGTCTGTTTCTCCTTCTGCCTCCCTCCTGGCTTGTGCTCTCTCTCACTCACTTACTCTCTCTCTCTCAAATAAACAAATAAATCTCAAAAAAAAAAAAAAAGAATTTGCTATATTCACAAGTAAGACACATACATTAACAAACTTTGGACACAAAGTGTAGGAGAAAATGCACAAATTATTACCAGTGGTGTTTTGGATATGCTTCTTTCCACTTATTTATCCAACACAAATTTATTGAGTTCCTATTCTGTGTAAGGCCGTTACTCTTAGCATTGAAGACCCAGCATTGAACAAAACAGGAAAACATCCCTATCTTAATAGATTTTACAGAGGATGTAAATACGAGGCACTTAAATATTTGTTGAATGAATGATTAAATGTGGCTAAGAAACCCATTAGACTATGATATTTATGTTTTATAAAATTCAGTGAAATCAGTGAACAAAAGGGTTGCAGAACATAAATTAGGGGAAATTTGTTCCAGCAATCAAGGTTAAAATATTTCCTTATTATAATGAAGCAATATTGGGTGGAAGTGTCGGATGATCAGAACCAGAAGACCAGCACCTCTACAATGCACATGGCCTGACTTTGCAGAGCACTGGTTAGGAGACAAGGGCCATCCCAACACTACCTCCATAACTTTTTGCAAATTATAACTTTGAGACCAAAGTTTATTTTATTGACATGTAATTTCAAATTATCATCTTAACTGCAAGGACTCAGTGTCATTTTATGGTAGCACTATAACAACAGACAAAATTTTACCAAATACAACAGAAACTTCACTCTACAATAACTGGGTTGCATTTTATTATTTATTTATGTATTTATTTATTCATTTTTAATTTATTTTTTAAAAGATTTTATTTACTTATTTAAGACAGACACACACAGAGAGAGAGAGAGAGAGAGAGAGAAACACAGACACACAGGCAGAGGGAGAAGCAGGCTCCACTACCCTGGGCTGAAGGTGGCACCAAACTGCTGGGCCATCGGGGCTACCTAATTGGGTTGCATTTTAAATCCTGTCTTCATAGATAACCATAATATATTTTTTCCTTATGGTGTTACCTATGATTGCAATCCCTGAAAGGGGATTATCCCTAAAGGGGAATATCTACATATATATATATATATGAGAGAGAGAGGAGAGAGAGATTGAGAAAGAGAGAGAGGTGAGGGGGATTTATTTGAAAGAACTGACTCATGCAGTTGTGGGAGGTAGCAAATCCAAAATTTGCAGGGTTGGCCAACAGGCTAGAAAATCCAGTAGGAGTTGATGTTGCAGTCTTTCTGAAGGCAGTCTAGAGACAGAATTCCTTCCTTCCTTCCTGGAAAACCTCAGATCTTTAATGCCTTCAACTGATTGGAGTGGACCATCCACATTATAGAGAGTAATCTGCTTTACTAAAGTTACTGATTTCAATGTTAATCACATCTAAAGAAATACTTTCACAGGAACATGTAGACTGCTGTTTGACCAAATAACTGGGCACCACAGCTGAGACCCGTTGACACATAAAATTATACATCACTGTCTATTGCTTACCAACTTGATTTTCGTATACATCTCCTTAAACCATACTTAATTTCCAAATAAAGACAATAACAAAGTCATACTTCTACCTAGCATGATACAACGATCCTTGTGTACAACTGAAAACATACTAATTCTTTCTCTTGAAGAGGTTCAAAGTCCTTGGGTCATGTTCACTCTTTTCCTTGATATCTAGTAACTTAAATACTATAATGTAAAGTTAACAATCCTTAAATACTATCATATAAAGTCATATATGTCTTATATAATAAGGGAATAAGAGAGGGAGGAAAACAGATATAGAGATAGGTACATACGCACATACGTATGTATACACACAAACACATTCATCACAAAATAAGGAAGAAATATTTGTAAAATTATGGTCTTCATTCTGTAACTGGTCACATGGTCATAACTGATCATTATAACTACTTTCTTCTGTATTCCCCATTCCATATTTTTTTTGCCGTCAGCAAGCACTTTGGTTAGTTATAGTTCCTTACCCAGTAGTGTGTCCCAAACCCTCATTTAGGAAGAATGTGGGCCATTAACAGTCCAGCCAGAATTCGATCATTATAGTTTTCCATTGACTTAAATCCAGGGCATACATAATGCTAAGTGAAGCCCTAAGGGATCTCCTGAATTTCAGACATACTCTTCCTTACCTTCATTGTGTGGTAAGTCACCCAATTTGCCCTTGGTAATCAGGATCAATCAGTTCCCAGCATAGTAACTCCCTTTTTTAACTGTTAATTCAGAGGAATGAGAAGTCCCAAGTGGCCAGGTGGCAGTCTTAACTTCCAGTCCGCGTAATCACTGCTGTGTCTTCTGGATAGAAGCAGTCCTTGCTTTGGAGCTAAGACCTCTAGAACAGAGCATAACGTCACATGGACAAGAAGCAAACATTTTGCTACTGGATCACTGGGTTAGTATTAAGTGGTGCCACACCAATTTTTGTCTCTTGATTCTTGGACCCATCTAGCCTGTTTACGGAAGAAACAGCACAGTATATTGGCCACCAATTTAAAGTCTAAACAGCTGCCTGGAGACAATGATCCAGCCTTGCAAGGTTTTTTTTGTTTTTTGTTTTTTTTTTTTTTTAAGATTTATTTATTTATTGAGAGAGAGAGAGAGAGAGGCAGAGACACAGTCAGAGGGAGAAGCAGGCTCCATGCGGGGAGCCCGACGTGGGACTCGATCCCAGGTCTCCAAGATCACACCCCGGGCTGAAGGCAGCGCTAAACCGCTGCCTTGCAAGGTTTTGCCACTTAGCTGGTTCCATAACTGAGTCTTCAAAAGGCCATTCCTCTATTCTATCAAGTGAAGTGCTTCAGGATGGCAGGAAACATGGTAAGGCTGGCAAATTTTATGGATCCATTACCCCACTTCATTTGTCATGAAGTGAGTCCCTTGATCAGAAGCAATGCTATGTGGATAATAGTGGATAGTGGATAGGATGACCCATTCTGTGGCTCCCAATCCACCTCACTCCCCACTGACTTTTGTGGATTCATGAACAATGCGGCCATGGAGGCAACATAGACTTCCATTCACCATGGCTGACCGGACTCTGGCCCCCACTGAGTGCCCAATCTGCCAACAGTAGAGACCAATACTGAATCCCCTCTAGGGACAGCACCATTCTCCAGTGTGGTCAGACACCTGGTGGCAGGTTGATTATATTTGACCATTTCCATCATAGAAGGGGCAGCATTAGTTCCTAATAGACTGGACACTCTGGATATGGATGTGACTTCCCTACATGTAGTGCTTCTGCCAAAACTATATTGTGGACTACTTTGCTAAGGAGCAGTATCTCTTTACAAATTTTTGTAAAAGAATATACCTAGCACTGAAACAGTTGTTACAACAGCCTAACTCAGCTTTCTTTTGTGACCAAAAATCTGTACTTTATTAGCAATATAGCAGTTTAATATACTTACAAATGCAAAAAAAAAGTCTTATTAATAAATTGTTAGTAGTATAAACATACTATCAGCAATGTGGTATAATATATCTGTGGTACTAAGGTGAGTGTTACATTAAGTAGACTTTCCATCAGTGTCTATAATGGGGTATCACTGCCAGGCTGAAAAGCTTTAGAGATCCCAGGCATAATTTCAGGATCTCTTTATAGTAGAAATTGGTAGAAGTTTGGAGGAATTTTGGAGGATTTCATAAAGAACAAGTTACCCCGATTCTTTACTGAAATTCTAGTACATTTGACTTGATTTCACTGCTGGCTTTTTCTTGATTTTTACTATGTTAAAATTTTTTTTTTTACTATGTTAAATTTTAAGTACAGATATTTTTGTAATACTTTAAAATTTTTTTTAAGTTCTATTTATTTAAGTAATCTCTATACCCCTTGTGGAATGTGAACTCACCACCCAGAGATCAAGAGTCACATGCTCTTCTGACTGAGCCAGCCGGGTACCCCTTTAAGAAGTTTTTATTTTCAGGCTACTTACTCCTAAAATAATGGTTCTTTTTTTTTTTTTTTTTTTAAGATTTATTTATTTATTTATTTATTTATTTATTTATTTAAGAGAGAGCTCGAGTGAGTGCCAAGCAGGGGGAGGGGCAGAGGAAGAGGGATAGAGAGGATCTCTAGCCGACTCAAGGCTGTGCATGGAGCCTCGCATGGGGCTCAATCCCAGGACCCTGAGATCAGGACCTGGGCCAAAATCAAGAATCAAATATCCAGCGGATCCCTGAGTGACCCAGCGGTTCAGTGCCTGCCTTCGGCCCAGCGTATGATCCTGGAGACCGGGAATCAAGTCCCACGTAGGGCTCCCTGCATGGAGCCTGTTTCTGCTCTGCCTGTGTGTGTCTCTCTCGCGAATAAATAAATAAAATCTTTAAAACAAACAAAAAAAAGAATCAAATATCCAACCATCAGAGCCATGCAGGCACCCTGAAAATAATGTTTCTTAAATGAGCTAAAAAGGTATATTTTATATAGCATTTTTTAAAAAGATTTTATTTATGTACTCATGACAGACTCACAGAGAGAGAAGCAGAGACACAGGCAGAGGGAGAATCAGGCTCCATGCAGGGAGCCCGACGTGGGACTTGATCCCGGGTCTCCAGGGGCACACCCCTGGCAGAAGGCAGTGCTAAACTGCTAGGCCACTGGGGCTGCTATTTTTTGGCAATAGCAACTATTTTTAACGGCTGTGCAATTATGTATAATCTGTTTTCCTTAAAATTTGTCATTTTTTTCCTTCCCTTTAATTGATCATTCTGTTATTCTCAACTATATTTTAATTCTATTTTGGAATAATTATGCTTTCTTCGTGAGACAGTCTTTTACTTTGTTTTTCCTGTTCTTTTTCCCTTCCCTACAGATTGTCTCTGTTCTATTCTTGGTCTGTCCTATTGGCCCTTTCTCCTGTATTTTCATTGCTTATTTGCTTTCAATCTAATTCTGTCACTATCTTTTCATTGCTTATTTGCTTTCAATCTAATTCTGTCACTATCTTTTCCTTACCATTCTGAATAATTTAAGTATCATCTACCAAAATGAGTTTGCTCTATCTTTTATACCAATGTTTAATGTCTTAAACCAATGTTTAAGTTTTTGTTGTTTCAAGGCACCCTTAAGTTTGACCTCAATTTCAAACTTTCCATTTGCTATTGATACAACTTTCCTATAGTTTCTAATTACTACATTTTAAAAACTTGATTTAGATATATTGTGATAAAATATATTCTTAAAGATTTTATGTATTTATTTACTAGTGAGAGGGCTGGTGGGGAGAGGGAGAGGGAGAGAATTTTATGCAGACCCTGGCTGAGTGTGGAACCTGGCTTGGGGCTTGATCCCAGGACCCTGAGATCATGGCCTGAGCCCAAGCCAAGATTGGACACTTAACTAAGCCACCCAGGAGCTCCAAAAATATATTCTATTAATATGCTTGAAATTAGATTTTAAGATATTCTCTCAGAGGAAGCATGTCCATGCCTCTAGCACAGTACATACGGTGCTTCGCCATGTTTCCTGATATACTTTTTCTCTTACTACTAGGTTGTAAGCCCCTTGAAAGCAGGGACTATATGCAAATCTCTAGTGTTTGGCATAGTGTAGGTTTTTAATGAAGGAATAATTAATTAACAAGAACATGTACTTGTACAATTTCACTGGTCCTGTCCAAAAAGACACTTCCTCCAGCTCTGAATGACACCAGATAAAATTTCTTTTACAAAGGTCAAAACTTTTAATTTCCCAATTGGACTTACTTTACAGCAAAAAAATCCTTAGAAAAACGCACTCATTTTAACCTATTCATCCAAGGCAGAGGTTGTCAATCTTGGTTGGAGATGAGACTCATGTCCCTATCTCAGTAAAAATAAATTAGGAGCCCCCCAAGTGACTCTAAAGTGCAAGCAAGGTTCAAAGCTGCTATGCTAAGATACATGTAACTGGTGGTAGCTTCTAAGGAGCAAGAGAAGGTTTCAGAAAAGTAAAGTAAGATCCTTAATGACCTGTGGCAGAGAATTATTTTATTTATTTATTTTTTGATTTTTTTTTTTTTTTAATTTAAATTCTAGGCAGGAATTCTTTACTGGGGGAAGGGGATGATAGGTTTGAGAGAAGCCCAGCTTGTCCTTCAGGAGGGCTGGGGAGGGAAGTAGGGATTTTTAAAAGTAACTATTGTCTTGAAAAATTAAAAGGAAAGATTCTAAGTACTTTCTAAAGAGGCAAACTTTGAAGAGGAAAGAATTTAAATTTTAAATTTAAAAATGAGGTCAGAGATTCCAACAAATGCCAATAAAAGGGCCCTTTGAGTTTCTTGGGCTTTTTACAAAAATATTCCACAGGCTCGCAAACACAGCACATGTATTGGGTACACAGACGAAGAGAAAAGCATAAAGAAGAATAAAAGTTGACATAGAGAAACTTGGCCAGAGGAAAACTGTTTTAAAGGATTAGTAGTACTAAATATGCATTTATACTTTAACTGCGATGGCATAGCAGCTATCTTTGAATGGGGGGGTGGGGAGAGGATTTAAATAATTTGAATGTTTTAGGGTTTTGAATTTGAGGCCTAAAGTTCTAGTTCTGCACTTTCTTAGGCTTCACTTCTCTGAGGCTCAGTTTCTTTAGCTACAAAATGAAGGATTTGAAAGCTTGAACTAAATGGGTGCTCCCTACAAAGCTTTTCTAAAAAACTAACCATGCCTACCCCCAGGCTCAGTGTGAGGGTAGCTGGAATCACCATACTGCAAGTCCAAATCTTTTTAAAGTTTCCTGTTTTGTTTTAAAAGTCTGTGTCCTGGAATATGAATTACATCTCAATAAAACCATTTTTTTAAAAAAACTTCAAGTACTATTTATCCCTTACTATTCTTTTTGTGTTTTTCCCTTTAAATATACTTGAGCTTGTATTGGATAGAAAATTTATATTCTGCTTTTTTTTTTTTAAGATTTTATTTATTCACAAGAGACACAGAGAGGCAGAGACATAGGCAGAAGGAGAAGCAGGCTCTCTGAGGGGAGCTGGATGTGGGACTTGATCCCAGGATCCCAGAGTCATGCCCTGAGCCAAAGGCAGATGCTCAACCACTGAGCAACCCACGTGTCCCTATATTCTGCTTTTTTTTCACTAAGTATTATATCTTTACATTTTGCATGTGTCATTAAAAACACTGTTACTTTTCTTTTAATAACTATATACTATTCAGGCACCTGGCTATACTATAATGTATTAAACTGGCCCCTAATTTGAGATATTCAGGTTACAGCACGGTGTGTTTTCACCACCATATTCCCTTAATTCCTCCTGCTTGACTCCGTGTAAAGGCTGAGATTTCTTTATAGTTTCTAATTGAATCCTCTGAAGTGTGAAGATTATAAGATGAAAATAATTTTTTTCTCTTATTACTGCAGTGTGTTAACTGGTCTCGTGGTGACGTAAGTTGTATTTCACTCTCTAAGATCTTACTGCTAAAGAGGAAAAAAAGAAACTAACACTTACTGCAGGTTTATCCATACAGGGTCTTTTGTAAAGGTTATCACATGTCATCCATCCAGTAAGGTAATGATTCTATCCCACTTCATGTAATAATAAGCTGAGACTCAAAGGAACTGGGTAACTGGCTAATGATGTGTAGTACAAAGGTTTAAATTGGGTCTGATCTCCCTCAGTACTGTCCCAGGCCATCCTGTTCGGCACACTTTGGTCCCACAGCAGCCACAGAGGGAGCACACAGCCACCCCGGTACTTCCCTCACCCCAAATCCCACTGGCCAATCCCTTTTCTTAGTCATACAATGGTCTCTCCCGTGATTAACATCTTGCTTTTTGATGAGGGTCCTTTAACGCACAGCAGATAGCTTTTTTCCAAAGGATAAATAAATTAAAGATTATTTTAATGCTTCCAGCAGGAGTCAGTAAACTTTATCTATAAAGGGCCGGATAGTAAATACTTCAGCCTTTGCAGAACATGTGCTCCCTGTCTCAATTTCTTGACATTGCCCTTGTAGTGGGAGAGAAGCTAGCCACAGTAACTGACAAATGGCATGGCTGTGTTCCAATAAAACTTTATTTAGGGACACTGAAATTTGAATTTCATGTAGTATCCACTTCTCACAAAATATTATTCTCCTTTTGATTTTTTCCCCATCCATTTAAAAATGGACAAACCATTCCTAGCTCATAGGCAGTCATAAAAAGCCCTCATGGGCCACAGTTTACCCCGTCTCACCCCTAAGTGGGCAGGGTGTTCAACTGTAAGGCTGCTGTGGTCTGTAGCTCTAGGTGAGTGAGTCATGAGTTAGATGGGGGTCATGTTCCACTTGGTCCATTGGGAAAATCCTAAAAGATACAGATAACATAGATATCTCAGCCAATAAGTCCCTATTTGTACATTAACCTATGTTGATACTAGGTGAGTGATGTCACAAATGCCATCTCCTAGAGACCAGGCGATAATGGATCCCTCCATGGAAGTGGTGCAGTTATCCCTCTTCATGTCCTGAAAGGCATCTGGCACCGGGGATGAAAGGTGTTGTTATTCCCACCTCGCAGTGTCCCTTTAAAGACTGCCCATCACGGTGTCAGCCACTTCCTCCTGTGGCCCTACTGTACACTTGAAACTTAAACTGGCTCCCCTCAGAACCCCTTGCCATCCACCTCCATTCCTCCACTTTCTTACCTTTTTACCTCATTTCTTTTACTACCTCGATTCCAGCAATCTTTCCATGCCATTAGAACTCATCATCAATTGTCTCTTATGAACGATCTCTTTCCTTCACCCTCACTCTCTTCCCTCTGCAGCCTAAACTTCAAGGTCAATCCTGACGCTGTCTTCCTCGCTTATGACATCAGGGGCTGATTTTTAGCAAGCAGGTGGTTTTTTTGTTTTTGTTTTTTTAAGATTTTACTTATTTATTCAGGAGAGACACAGAGAGAGAGTCAGAGACCCAGGCAGAGGGAGAAGCAGGCTCCCCATGGGAAGCCTGATGTGGGACTCGATCCCAGGGCCCTGGGATCATGCCCTGAGTCAAAGGCAGACACTTAACCACTGAGCCACCCAGGTGTCCCAAACAGGTGGTATCTTTAACTCAGGAAACAATGGAAAAGAAGTGGAGGGTAGCACTGTATGTTGGGAAGTTGAATTAAAAAAAAAAAAAAGTGGATGGTAGCAAAACAATGAATTAAACCTCACACCCTCCCCCAGCTTGCACTGTGCCCGAGGGCAGCCTCTTTTGCCAAAGTCAGCTGGCCTGGTGGTGCTTCAGTGCTAGGGGCCCCGTGTGCCACTCTGACCAGGAGCGTTTCTCCGGGACAGCCTGCTCTCCAGCCTGTGTGACCCTAACTCCACTACTCCTCTGCTCTCCCAATCATCAGGCCTAGGCACAATCAGAGGAGAGAATGTAAATGAAGCTAGACTTTCCAGAATTATTTGGGCCTTTGTCTCCATTTCTCTCAGCTATATCAGGTCTATTTCTCACGGAATAAATCTGAGTCGAGAAAAAAAATTAGATACCAGATACACAGAAAAACTCTTCTCTCTATAGTTGGATAATTTGTGCCTTCTGGGTCAAGAAGACAGATGACCTCATACTTCCTACTGGGAAATAACAGGTTTGGGAAACAGTCTAGCGATTCTCCTCCATTATGACTGGTACGCTGAACTCACCTGCTCTTAAAAACCCTGAACATATGTCAGAGCAAGCAAAATATATAAATGACATACACTATTTTGATGATCAATAAAAACATTCATGCTAAAAAAATCAAAGGAAAAAAATTAACCACTTTTAAACGGAACTATAAGACGAATAGATGAAATTATTACTCTTTATGTGTTTGACTTCTGTAAAGCATTCATATGGTTACGTGAAGTTTTACTGAATAAATCAATTCAAACTGACTAAGTTATGGGCACTAGTAAATAAATTAAGAACTGATTAAAAGAGCAGCAGAAAATGTGGTCTTGCTTCAGGTAATGGTATGCACCGTGAACTCTCCAACACCCGACATGCCCTTGACTACAAAGCTTTGGTGTGTGACTCTTTTAAGTACCCATTTGATATTATTTGATGCAAGTTCTTAGAGATTGGAGTCTATGCATGTGCATCCATTTGTTATTTCATTTGTTGTGCCTAGTATACTGCATAGTACATAGTAACCTCAGTAACTATGGCTGGAATGAATGATGATTGAATACGGTGGTGAGAAACAAGCACTGTGAAATTAATTTTTTTCTTGAGATTTTCTATTTATTTACTTGAGAGAGAGAGAGAGAGAGCACAAGCAGGGGGAGCAGCAGAGAGAGAGGCAGAAACAGGATCCCCATGAAGCAGAGCCCTATGCAGGATTGGACCCCAGGACCCTTGGATCATGTCCTGAGCCCTAGAAGGATGCTCATCCAACTGAACCACCCAGGTGCCCTGACACTGTGAAATTCTGAATTGGTTTTTAAACCATTGAAGAAAGTGTAAATTATATGCAGCATGTCATATATTCTAATTACTTGAGTTTTGCTAATCTGCTCCTGTGTCAAATGGTAAATTCTCAATTTAATGTGATACTTTTATTTTCTCAGTTGAGGATTAGAGTTTACAGACATATTATTGGATGGTAGATTCAAAGTTAATATTTTTAAAGGTGACCTTGATGGTAATAAATACCCTCAGTTTTCAGGGTGAAAAATGGAGAACATTTTATCAAAACAGAGAAACGAGTAAAACTAGAAATAAAGTGAAAATTAACCTTAGAGGTATGAATCTTTAAATACATGACTTTTACTTCAAAAAGGAAGATTAAAATATTGTCAAGTGTAGAATTATACTGGAGTGTAACTAGTGATGTGCTCATATGAATGCTTTACTAAAATCATATATATAAAGTACAGGTACAATACCTTCTTTTCACTTATTAATCTCACACTTCTGTTTAAAAGCAGATGATTCTGGGCGCCTGGGTGGCTCAGTGGTTGAGTGTCTGCTTTCAGCTCAGGGCATGATCTCAGGATCTGGGATCGAGTCCCACATCAGGCTCCTTGTGGAAAGCCTGTTTCTCTGTCTGCCTGTGTCTCTGCTTTTCTCTCTGTGTGCCTCTCATGAATAAATAAATAAAATCTTTTAAAAAATATATAAAAGCAGGCAGCCTGGGTGGCTCAGCTGGTTTAGCACTGCCTTTGGCCCAGGGCGTGATCCTGGAGACCTGGGATCAAGTCCCACGTCAGGCTCCCTGCATGGAGTCTGCTTCTCCCTCTGCCTGTGTCTCCGCCTCTCTCTCTCTCTCTGATAAATAAAATCTTTAAAAATATATATATAAAAGCAGATGATTTTTTCTCAGATTAATTTTCTCTTAGTATAGATATTTTTCTTGGTCAGCAAGATAGTGTCATGTCATATAAACATTTTAGCACTAAAGAACAAGCAAATAGTCCAGTTACCTACTGCTTCAATGTTCTGAAGCTCTTGTAAACTGTCTTAATGTCGTAAGAAGTTGAGTAGAGGGGCACCTGGGTGGCTCAGTCAGTTGGGTGTCCACCTCTTGGTTTTGGCTCAGGTCATGATCTTATGGGTCATGTGATCAAGACCCCTGATGGGCTCCACACTCAGCAGGGAGTCTGATTGGGGATTCACTCCCTCTGTCCACTCCCCCACTGCCACTGCTCACACTCTCTGTCTGAAATAAATAAATAAATAAATAAATAAATAAATAAATAAATAAAAAGAAGTTGAGTAGTTATTTCCCACAATTTGCACAAACAGCTATACCTTCCCTGAGTTCCAGGCCCCTGTCTATTTCTCCCAACTTACTGAAGCAAACTATTTGTACCAAAAGTCAGTTGTAGGAAGAAGATGCTATGAGAGTAGCCTGTGACCCCAAATTTTGTGACATGCATGTAAATCTCTTTCAACATAATGCTAAACCACTGGTTTACATTTACTTTGTAGGAAGTCAAACCAGGCAGGTTACAAGCAGATGTTGTGGCTTTTCCAGCTTGCTAAAGTGAGGTACTTAAGTATAGACAAAATCACAAACATGCCACAAGTGCCAATCAATGAAACCTGTGTATACTAAAAAGTTTCAGTGTAACTGGAAAGCCTAAGATCATTAATATTTTTATTTTTTATATTGTCATTTATTTATTTGCGCACGCGAGAGAGAGCATGAGCAGGGAGGAGGGGCAGAGGAAGAGGGAGAAACAGACTGCCTGCTGAGCAGGGAGCCCAATGTGGGGTTCTGTCTCAGGACCCTGAGATCATGACCTGAGCTGAAGGCAGATGCTTAACCGACTGAGCCACCCAGGTGCCCCAATATTTAAAATAAAATGGATTTTGATATCAGTTTACAATGATATAAAATATGGGGAAAGTAGTAAGAAAATTAACATAGTTCTCATCTAGTATTGATAAGAATGTATTTTTCCCTCCAGAATTTTCTTAAGAATACTTTCGCTGGGCAGCCTGGGTGGCCCAGCAGTTTAGCGTCTGCCTTCAGCCCAGGGCCTGATCCTGGAGACCGGGGGTCGAGTCCCACATCAGGCTCCCTGCACGAAGCCTGCTTCTCCCTCTGCCTGTGTCTCTCTCTCTGTGTCTCTCATGAATAAATAAATAAAATTAAAAAAAAAAAAAAGAATACTTTTGCTGTTGGGGAGCCTGGGTGGCTCAGTTGGTTAAGCATCTGTCTTCAGTTCAGGTCATGATCCCAGGGTCCTAGGATGAAGCCCTGCTGAGCAGGAAGCCTGCTTCTCCTTCTCCTTCTGACTCATGCTTTCTCACACTATCTCACTATCTCTGTCTCTCTCAAATAAATAAATAAATAAAATCTTAAAAAATAAAATACTTTTGCTATGTAGGCACCTGGGTGGTGCAGTCAGTTACATGTCTGACTCTTGGTCTTGGCTCAGGTCCTGATCTCAAGGTCCTGATCTTAAGGCCCTGATCTCCAGGGTTCTCAGATAGAGCCCCGCCTCCAGCTGGGCACTCAGTGCAGAGTCTGCTTATGTTTCTCCCTTTCTCTCTGTTCCTCTACCCCACCCTCCTGCTGGTGTGCTCATACTCTCTCTAAAAGAAAAAAATAAATCTTAAAAAAAAAAAAACTTTTGCTGTTTTGTGTATAAAATATTTTTTTAAGGAAAGCATTATAATGTATCTTGAAATCTTTAATTTCTAGCTGTTCTACTGTCAATGATGATGGGAAATAGAAATTTAGTTTAGTACTTTGCCTGAAGCAAGGCAGCATAGCAACTATTCTGTAGGGCAAATTGCTCAGCAAGCAATATGCCCTCTGTGTGGAATCCAGCATGTGCCATGCTGAACTAATTTGCTAAAAAAAAAAAAAAAAAAAAGATCTAGAATAAAGATTTCACTATATCTCAGTTACTGTGGGAAACTACTGTATGTGTTTTGGAATTTTTCGGCTTAATATAAGAAGAATAAAAATTTATTGTGGTTGATGTCAGTATTTAATCATTTTGATTCTTTGCATTTCAAAACCTTAAAATTTCAAAATTCCAGTTTGCAATTTTACTGCCTTATGCTAAGGCATATTTGGCTGGGTCAGGCCAAGTATGATACACATCAGTTTACCTTAAGGAATTATAAATGCACGATTTTAAGATGTTTTGTTGCAATGCTGTAACAGGCACGGTTTTTCCATATATGTTGAAGCCTGATAAAAATATGTGTATAGTGGTTGAGGTATAAGGCTGAACACATCCTCTCAGATTGCTCCTCCCAAATGAAGGCTCTCTCTCTGGCAGGGGGACCTGCTTGTCCCAGAAGGTGACAAGCCTTTCAGTTAAGCCGAACTACTTGAATATGTCCCTATAAGAAAGTAGGAGTGCTGTACATGTGTTACAATTCCGCTTAAGTTACCCATCTTTCTTTGTACTCCCTTTTCCCCTTCTCTTTCATCTTTTCTTTCTCCCTTTTTTTATTTTTAAATTTATGCTCCTTTCTAGACTAAAGTCACTTGATACATAATGAGGGGCAATTTCTCCCAGAGTTGTGACAGTTGTAAAGTCATCCTTAAGAATCTTGTTTGACATCTCACTCTCTTCTTATCCAGGGAAAGACTGAAATTTATTAAGTATGTATAATGGAAATATGAAACAATCATAATTAATCTTAAGTGGGGAGTATAAAAAATAATAAATGTGAGGTTTTAAATTTTAATCGCCAAACTGAAGAACAAAAGAATCAAAGACCAAGATCATAAAGAAATCAGCAAAAGATGATTTGTGAACTCAAAACAATGTATGACTTTAGTGCATTTCTAAAGTTTTTGGTTAAAAGTCCTTTGCTTTTGCATTTTTAATGCAATTATGCATTATAATAATAGAAAACAAGCAAAATAATACATAGAAAGCTGTGCATGCCTTAGGTAAGCTTTCCTGCATTTTCTAATTTATATCACAAATAAAATGAGGTAGAGGGAAAAACCTTTTACACCTTAAGGAACATGGCATAAACCATCACTTGAGAATTACTTTTACTTTAAATTGTTTTTAAAGATTTTATTTATTTATTTCAGAGAGAGAGAGAGATGGTGAAAAAGGATGAGTAGGGAAGAGATGCTCCCTGCTGAGCGGATGTGGGGCTTGATCCCAGGACCCTAGATCATGTCCGGAGCCGAAGGCAGATGCATAACTTACCGATCTATGCAGGCACCTCTTTTTTTTTTTTTTTTTGATAATTACTTTTACTTTTATAACAGAAATACTTTTTTCTTTACAGCTTTATAAAGGGATAATTGGCAGACAAGACATCGTGATTAAAGTGTACAATTGGATAAGGGCTGACATCTGTATGGATCCCTGAAACCACCAGCTTGATGAAGACAGTGAACATATCCATCACCTCCCCAAGCTTCCTTGTGCCCTTGGTGGGTGATTTCTCCCTCCCTCACCTTTATCCTACCTACCCTCTGTCCTCAGGGCAACCACTGATCTGTCTGCGGTCACCAAGGATTTGTTAGTTTAGCATTACTTCTAATAATCTACAACTAAACTAAAATCATCCTTCTCATGCAATTAAAAAAAGAAAAGATTTGCTTTGTTTCCTGACGGGAAGAAAAAGTAACAATGCTGGAGCAAAGGGTGACACACAGGTCATTAGAAAGCACTTTTAATTGAGTAATGATTGTGCAGATTCTCTTTCATATTCTACAGCCTGATGCTAATTGGATTAAAGAGTCAAGAATCCAGGAAATGAAGTAAAAGAGGAGGTGTGTTGATTTTAATAAATAGGGTTTTTTTTTTCCTGTCTCATCTGTCAGCTTATTTCTAATTAATAAATGGATCTTCAAAACCTGGCCAAAAGTAAGCACTGTTCAAATAAATTAGATGGCTCTTAAAAAAAAAAAAGGCAGCTCTATCTTGGAGTTCTATGTCAATAATAAAGCGAATTGTTGCAGATGACATTAAAACACTACCTAAACTCTACCTTGCAAAAATAAAAGTTTATTTTAATCCATCATTACAATATGTAAAAATTATGTTGGCATATAAATAAAGGCTGGTTGAGAATGTTAAAAACCATAGCAGTTCAATCTTGGGGGCTTTGTGGAATTATGTATTTTGGTTTTGTCTTTAAATATTTTTATAATATGTATATAATAAATAATTTATTTCTATCCCTTTCCAATACATATTATAATGTTAAACTTGAAGATGTGCTTTCCCATTCTGAGAGTGCTTTTGTAAGATGCGATATTTAAAGCAAACTCAACACTTCATTTTATAAACAGCACATTTTTCATTCTCTTGACATCATGGAATACGAATGCTGTACATTGGAACATAAAACAAAAACAGACTCAACTTAGTTGGAATTATAATATATGTAGCACTAATGCTACTTATTGATTACCACAAAGGTGTTTGCTTTTGCTTATTGCAGCTTTTCCATGATAGAGCAAGAACTAGAAGTACAGTATTTGTGAGAGGTGGTTACACATAAAATGTTTTCATGTGGTGAAGGGCCTATTCCATACTTTCATAAAGCAACTTAGTCTTTCATGATGAATGAAGTATTAGTGCTTTGGACTATATTTATTTCAATCCTTGAAAATGCTTAGATAATTTTAAAACCAATAAATCTATGGAGACTACATGGTCTAATATATATTTATACATGGGTCTGCATGTGAATTTTAATTAAAATATGTTCCAAAGAATCTAATCATCCCAACCACTGTTTACAGAGTTTTGAGAGATATGGCAGTAACTAGCCTAATTTTACAATTTACTGAAATATTTTTATTCATGTATTTCTGATTTAAAAGATATAGAGGTATTCCCAGATTTATTCACATATTAAAACACACTTTTTTGAGCACTCTGAACATAGCATCAGACTAGAAATAAAGGTATATTCAGACAAAATAGTAAATGGCAAACGGGAGTGTGCCCTTAAGGTGGAAAAGAATAATCATGAACTAGTGGTTGATAAACATAAGTGTAGATGGGCATATGGAGAAGTCCTTTATAGGTACTGTATTTACATTACTTGCTAATGCTGATAACTGCAAGAATTCTGCAAGTCCAATTTTATTACTAGTTTCAAATTTTCTAAGAATTTTCTAGACACCAAAGTGGATAGTTTTGATTTACAAATGAAATATTTCTGTGGATCTGGTACAACGGGAATTTCAGGCCTTTAATTAGTAAAAAAAAAAAGAGAGAGAGTAAGAGAGCAGATAGGATGTATTTACTGTACAGGATTTCGTAAGATAGGGTCTTCATTCCATGCTGGTATTAGGCCAAAACCTGGGCCTTTGAACTCAGAAAATCCTGAGATTCCCTCACAAAACAAAAGAAATATTGGTCTCTCAAGAATTAAAATTATAATGTAAATCATTTTTAATGATAATTACATGTTTATTTGTATTTATATCTCTTGTAATGAATTTAGATTTGGTAAATATGCTTGAAGCTACTGGGTAACTATGATTCAATGTATTCTTTTTCCTTCTAAAATTAAAATATATGTTTTGGTTAAAGTCCCAAATTTTTAGCAAAAACAGCTTATTCTCATTAATTTCTTTCAGAGATTTATGTGTTTCTTGGGAATTCTGTTGTTTATATATTGATTACAAGCTATAATTGCATTAAGTAAACTGAGAAAGCATGTCACAAACTGGTTTTAACAATAGCTATATTTTTACATATTTATCTTTTGAAAAAAACAGCATGGATATCTATATTTTACTTAGTAATATCTCAATTTCCTCAATAAGTAAGTCTGTAAATTGAATTTATAGTTTATTTTGTCTTTCCTCCCATCAAATTATGTGAATAAGAAATACTGTGGTCTCATAACATAATTTTATTTCCAAGAGAAAGAACATGCAAGTCTGTAAAATAATAGTCAATAGTGACTTTGTTAAAATATATTTATTGAGCACCTACTACATGTAGGGCACTGCAGGAGTGATAGAAATATATTTTGTCTAATGTCCTTGCTTTCAAGAAGAGCACAATTTAAAAAGACAGAAGGGTACACTTTAGATAGGAATCCATGCTTGAGCAAAACAAATAAAGACCGTGTTTTCTTTTCTTTTTTTTTTTTTTCCTCCAAGTTTTCTGATCTATATAACAAAGGTAACTGGTGGATCCATATAAGCCAATTCAGGGCCTCTGGATTTAAACATTTTCAAAGTAACAATATTAAAAATAAGTAACACATTTCAAGGGTTCAGGGCTTGAGTGATAATGGAATGGTGTGCCCAATGCAGATAGGTACGCAGAGGCCAGGTCTAGAGGATCTATATTTCTTAAGCAATGGACAGCTATTCAAGGGTTTGAAAGCCAGGAGCAGTTTTCCAGGCAGAGCCGATGAGTCTACATTTAGGAACAAGAGTTTGACTAGAGAGGAAGGTCTAAGAGATACTAAGGAAGCATAATTGTCAAGGCTTGGTCACTGGCTGGAGGTGACTTGGTGACAAAAGGTTTGCAGATTTCTAGTTTAGGTGACTAGGTGGATGCAGTCATCACCCCTGAAAGAGAGAAGCCAAGACGAGAAGTACATATGGAAGAGATGACTACATTATGGATATGTTGGGTTTGAAGTGATTTGGGGGACTTAAAGACGAAATGTCTCCTAGGCAGTCTGGTCCTTTGGAACTTCAGGGGGGAAATCTTTGCTAGGATTAGAGTTTTCAGATTCATTAAATAAATGAGACACATTAGCATATATGTTGTCACTAAAATCATAGGAGTGGATGAAATTGCAAGGGGTACTCAATAAATGTTTATGGGTCTAATGAATAAATGAGTAAGAGGAGGAGATGAAAAAAGAGAGAATTAAGAGGGGGAATGATGAGTTGCGAGGTAACAGAGGAAGTGCCAGGATAAGCTGTACTAACTCCATAAATTTCCCTAGAATTATCTTTGGTCATAGGAACATATAGTCATGTAACAAAGACAAATATTAACAGAAGTATTACTTCTGTGTATGCAGTATATTCTGTTTTATTTGAGAAATGTGTAATTGATTAATTGGAGATAGCTAAACTAGCTATTTCAGAACCACTACATTTTAGCAGATTGTGAATCTACATTGTTATACGGTTCATGAACCCACATTATTAATGAAATGTAAGTGTGACCCTGTCAAAGTGTTGTCTCAGAAAAGAAAAAATGTAACACAAAGATTGCAAGGCATTGTTGCATGGGAGTTGACAACACAAGCTCTAGTGTCTCTCAACCTTGTTGTTTCTTTTTAAGATTTTATTTATTCATGAGAGACAACAGAGAGAGAGGCAGAGATAGGCAGAGGGAGAAGCAGGCTTCCTATAGGGAGCTGGATGCGGAACTCGATCCCAGGACCTTGGAATCATTACCTGAGCTGAAGGCAGATGCTCAACCGCTGAGCCACCCAGGTGTCCCTCAACCTTGTCTTCATTACTGCCCCCCACAAGGAGACCTTTTAGATTTATTTTCCCTAACTGATTCCCCTCATCCCATGAAATGTTAATACCATGGACTTCCTATATGTCTGTTTATGTACTGTGTGGCCCTTTGGAAGCCCACAGACCATGGTAATGCCTAAAATTGTCTAACCCTCCACCCCCAAGAACTAATTTTCACCCCCGTTGAGAATGCAGGCTCTGGACAGCCACAATATCTAGCCCCAAATCCTAGGTATACTGCTTATTTGTTGTGTGATGTTGTACAAATTATTTAACCTCTGTGTTCCTACATTATTTACATTTTTCTCTCTTTCTTCGGTCTTTTTGGTCTATTTTCATTTTACCTTGCTATATTGGTTTTTGTGAATGGTCACTTTGTGTTTAAAAGTTGTACTCTTGGGATCCCTGGGTGGCGCAGCGGTTTAGCGCCTGCCTTTGGCCCAGGGCGCGATCCTGGAGACCCGGGATCGAGTCCCACATCAGGCTCCCGGTGCATGGAGCCTGCTTCTCCCTCTGCCTGTGTCTCTGCCTCTCTCTCTCTCTCTCTCTCTGTGACTATCATAAATAAATAAAAAAAAAAAATTTAAAAAAAAAATAAAATAAAATAAAAGTTGTACTCTTTATAATTCAGAGGACAGTTTATCATTAATATCATTCATGATAGTTTTTCTTTTCTTTGGCACATAAGAATGACTTGAATTCATACCATTTAACTGAATGGTGCTTAATAAAGCCATGCTCTATTTTTTTAAAAAAGATTTTATTTATTTATTCATAAGAAACACAGAGAGAGAGGCAGAGACATAGGCAGAGGGAGAAGCAGGCTCCCTGCGGGAGCCCGATGTGCAACTCAAGCCCAGGATCCCAGGATCACATCATACCCTGAGCCTAAGACAGACACTCAACCACCCAGGCGTCCCTAAAGCCATACTTAATTTTTTATTTTATTTTTTTCCTAAAGCCATACTTTAAAAGGGACAAGAAATAATCATTCTTTTCTCAAAAGCTAAGTACTAGTCTTCAGGGACACTGATTTTATTTCCATGCCTCCTATGGTTTTTTCTGTTCTAGCCCAATGCCTAGACACTGATTATTTACAAGTCTTATAGAATTGCTTAGAGTTATGTAGCCATTGTTCTTACATATGTGGAAGTTGGTCCTGGTTAAAGTGAGCACCTGCCTGTAGAGGTCACCTGTATTCAGGATCACATGGCAATCCCAGGAAATTTCACAACATGCTCAAAGCTGCCAAGCCCCATACAAATGTAGAGGGGGACCACTGAACTGTCAGATATTTCCTGACCCTCACATCTCTGAGCCATATCTCCAGGTATATGATGTCTCCAGTTTACCTTAGATTGTCAAACACTTTGCAGACAGCACAGGAGTACTGTTGGCTTTCACTCACGCTTTTGATAGTAAAGAAGCAGGGACGCAAATTGTTGAACGTCAATCAGAACCAGGAGCCCTGATCAGTATGAGGAGCAACCTATTCAAAACACTTATTGAGCACTTATTACGTATGTGTGGAATATGAAGGTGAATAAGCTCACATCCCTGAGACTGTGTAGTGCACAAGGGAGAAAGGTATGTGTAAAAATCATAATACAAGGCAGAAAGGGATAGATGAGACAACACAGATATTATAAGAGAGCTTTGGAGCATAGAGGAAGGGAACAACATATTTGGCTGAAAAAAATGGGGAAGGCTTTTGGAGGAGGTAACTTTTGAGAAAGGCTGGGTGGGATTTTGAAGACATTCACTGAAGGGTGGGGAGGGACATTTTAGCATATGACAAAATGTATTAATTTGATTTGGAAGGCCCTTGCAGGGGACATAGTCTGGCTTCTACCTTGTTTCTGGAGCCTCACCTGAATGCACCCCTATCTTTCTGGTCTAGTCAGACATGTTGGCCTGTCTCCGTTGCAAATACCCTCTCTCCTGCTTTATGATCTCTATGTAAGCCATTCCTTCTGCCTGGAACCATTTCCACTGTCTGTTCACCCAGCTGACTCCTAGTTATCCTTCTGACCCCAGCTCAAGTGCCACTTTCTCAGGGAATCCTTCCCTGAGATCCCTCCCAGCCTCCAACAGAGGTTCTCTAGCTCTCATTCATAGAATGACTTGATGAATATCTATCTGTCCCAGAAGATCATAAGCTCCATAAAGGCACCAACTGTGTGTGTGTTTATGTCTTTTGTTACCTGCATCCAGCATGGTGTCCAATACCTATCATGTGCTTAAAGTTGTTAAAATAATAAATAAATAAAATGGGCCAAGGAAAACAGATGAAAAAGCACAAGGTATTTGGAAACTGGTGAAAATCTGATTTGACTGGAGAAGTAATCCTCAAGGTTATTTATTTATTTTTTTAAAAGATTTTATTTCTTTTTCAGTGACCTTCCCACTTAACAGGGCTCAAATTTACAACCCAGAGATCAAGAGTCTCATGCTCTATTGACTGAGCCAGCTAGGCACCCCAGTGATCCTCAAAGTTATGCCCTGAGACTATGAGGATGAGCAAGTTATACAGAAATTTTTTTTTTGTTTTTGTTTTTGGTGGGGTAAAATTAAATAATGGCTGTATTTTCCCAATGCAAAAAAACCAATATATTCATGAACAGATTTTTTTTTTTTGCTAAAAATTTCTCAGATACATATATCTTAAATATTTGAGGCCAGTTAGGGTGTTTGTTTTTTCCTGCTACTAAGCAGTAGTGAAGAACAAAATAAATGAATGTGCAGCAAATAATATTAGAAAAGTTAATAATGATTAATTTGACAGCATGACCATTATGGACATGTGCTTATGGCTATTGTATTATGCATACATGAGTTAACTTATTCCTAACTGATATGATTCCATTTCTACTGCAAAGATGTAGAAAAGGTTGGCCAGAATGGAACACTCATGGGAAAAATATAAGTTCATGAAACCACTCAGATAACTTGAAATATTACAATTTTGCAATTGTATAGACAAAATATCTGAGTGATCAGATGAGTTTTTCATTTTATACCCAAATGTTGGGATCCCTGGGTGGCGCAGCGGTTTGGTGCCTGCCTTTGGCCCAGGGCGTGATCCTGGAGACCCGGGATCGAATCCCACGTCGGGCTCCCGGTGCATGGAGCCTGCTTCTCCCTCTGCCTGTGTCTCTGCCTCTCTCTCTCTCTCTCTCTGTGACTATCATAAATAAATAAAAAATAAAAAAATATATACCCAAATGTTTTAGAGTTATACACTCCTTCAATAGCCTAATATCAATATGGTAACTTTCCTTGCATACATTTTGCTTTTGCTATATATTAATTATCTGAGAGTAGTTTGGGATTTACAGATCACAATTACAATACTATTTTCTATCTGTTCAGAGAACTTCACTCTGTTTTTGTATTGTTAAGAGAGTTTTGAGACACCTGGATGGCTGAGTCGGTGAAGCATCCGACTCTTGATCTCAGTTCAGGTCTTGATGTCAGTGTTGTGAGTTCAGGTCCCTCATTGGGCTCCACACTGGGCATGGAGCTTACTTAAAAAAAAAAAAAAGGAAAGATAAGAAGAAAAGAGAGTTTCTATTTTCCTGACTATTTTCTTATTTAAGAGCTTCTGCTAAGGCTATATTATAATTCAAAACTCTAGTTTGTTCTAAAAAATTCTTTTGCCCACTTTATTTTCCTAAAGTATTCATTTTATTCTTTTTCTTCCTCTCTTTTATTTAATCATTAAATTATCTTATTTTATTTGGCTTTATACTAAAATAACCCAATATATTATACTGACCTCACCAAAGCTAGACATATGTACAGCATTTACTTAATTGAACCTTTCTGGCTTGTCTTGTTCTATATTTAAGCCTCCATTATGCAATGCTATTTGCTTGATTTATTGGGTTTGGCTTACATGTTTTATAAATTGTGACTGTTGGGAAAATTTTAAAGAGATTGACTTGGCCTGATTGGGGAGTTTTATATTGAGGATTCATTGCCATGAAGTTACATTTGTTTAAAAAAAATCCATTATAATAAGGATCTTGATCTAGGAGTAAATAACACTGGCTTTCAGAAGCTAAGACAAAGGATTTCTTCCAGGTTTAGATTTTATTCCCCAGTGTTTGAATTTGGTTCAAGTCTCCACTTTAAACTAAGTCTATGTGATACCAAACAGCAGGGTGAAGGGTTGGAAACACAGTCACTGAGATGTTGCAGAAGATCTGAATAGAGGGCATTATGTAGGCCCTAAATTTAAATGGCTTTCTATGTTGCCTTCTTTCCATCTAGAAATTTGGGCTCCCGCCTAAATCCTCTTCTAAGGGCTTATACTCCTTTTCCAAGGCTGCCTTTATGTAAAATAGGTACTGTAATAGTTACCTTGTTAACAAAGTTTAACAAGCATTACTCGTCAAATAATTTAATATCTTTTAATATCCTCTGATGAAAGGGACTAATTCAATATAAAATACTGCTTTTGCTTTTACCTGTGGTTTCAATTCCTAATTTTGTAGGGCTTTTGCTATCCTTAGTACTATATGGCATGCTGTTATGTGCCAAGCACTGTGCTAAGTGCTAGGGAGTAAAAATTAAATGAAACACAGTGCCAGCCCTTCAGGAGCTCACAGATACTCGATGGAGTAGTGGTGACAGATACCAAGTGTAATGGGGACATCTGAGAAGGGTGGGGGGGCCCACACTGCCCAGCCAGGGGAAAGGAGGATTAGGGTAAACTTTAAAGAAGAAGAGGTAGCCCTTGAGCTGAGTCTTAATGAGAAATTTGGATCTCATCAGTCAGATGGATGGGAAAGGCATTCCAGCAGAGGGAACGGCACAAATAGAGATGCGGTACCTCCTCATCGTTCATGAAATGACTCAACAAATATTTACTGAGAAAGTTCTATGAGCTGCAAGTAGAAGGCATGGCTCTGCCTCAAGAAGTGTATAATGAGAAAGGAAAGATTCAAGCAAATAATGTCATTACAGTACTGTTAGCATGATAATAGGGGGTCTCGTTGGGAAATATGGAGCTTGAGGAAGGTCTACTCACCCAGATTCCTTGCCCAGCTTCATTGAAGGCATCACCCCATTTGGAGACTCCTGCTGCCTTGCTCTGAGGTACAGCCTCCTGGGTCCAGTGTGAGTTGACCATTGATTCCGACCCTTTACTTTGGTTGTCAGGGTTACTACCCCACGTGCCTACCCTATGCTGTGTTACTCCCTGGCCCTGGCCCCACTTTCCCAGTTGTCCCAGGGGTCCCAACATGCTTTGTGTTCAGACCTTGAAATTAAGACAATGTATTGAGACAGCAATCTCTTTTTTTTTTCTTTCAAGACAGCAATCTTGCCAAAGACTCAAAGGCCTGGAAGAGCTATGGGAGACTGTTTGATAGTGTAGCTCCTCACCATCTCCAAACCAGCAGCAGCACCTCACCTGGAAGCTTGTTAGATACGCAACATCTCAGACCTTTCTCAGACACACCAATTTTTAACAAAATCCTCAGGTAATTAACATTCCCATTAATGTTGAGGGTCACTGGTCTAGTTCACACATTCAGGTATGATTCACGTAAGCCATTCTAAATGAATGGAAGTCTATTTCTAGGGCTGAACATTTACCAACTTCCTTAGGTATCTTAATCTTCACTTGGATATATATATATATATATATATATATATATATATATATCCCTCAAACAACATACCTAAAACCTTTGTTCTAACCTCAGTGGAGATGGAAATAGATAGTCATCATTCTTGTATGGTAACCTTTCACACATATTTTTTAAAGATTTTATTTATTTATTCATGAGAGACACAGAGAGAGGCAGAGACAGAGGCAGAGGGAGAAACATGCCCCCTGAGGGGAGCCTAGTGTGGGGACCCAATCCCAGGACCCCAGGATCACGACCTGAGCCAAAGGCAGATGCTCTACCACTGAGCCACCCAGGCATCCCTTCACATATTTTTAAATTTGAAATAGCTATCATTTGCCCAAAAAGGGAAATACCTTGGGTTAGAAAATTTTGCAAACTTAAATAGCATATGCTTAATTGTGAAATAGAGGGTCAAGTTTCTCCTCCAAGCAGTATTTATTTTCTCATAATAATGCCTTGTCAACAGCTACTGACTTCAGTTTTGCACCAAGGGTCCTAGCATGTGGTGGTCCTGACATACTAAGGCTTTTTCATTTTCCCTGAACTCTTTGGTAATTGCTCTGTCCAGTCCTTCTGCTGGAGAATGATTCCAATTTGCCCTATGGGAGGCATGGCTCTCCTTGTACCTCTTCAGAGGCACTGCTATGCCTAGCACAGTAAGATGCTCAGAGACAGGATTCCAGGGGCCCGCGTTTTACTTTTTTATTTTATTTTATTTTATTTTATTTTATTTTATTTTATTTTATTTTATTTTATTTTATTTTATTTTATTTATTTTTTAAAGGCCCACGTTTTATTATCTCAGAGTACCCCCACATAAAAGCAGTGGTATTGACTAAGAAGGGGCATTTCTGGCTGAGCACCCTATGTGGTCCATTCTATAAAAAAGCTTAAAAATTCCTTACTTGCAAAAACATAGTAAACGTCAAATTTGAAAAAGACATAGACATGTATTATAATAGGCATAATGTATTCTCTTTATTCTGTAACTTAAAGGAATCACTATCTTTAGACAGCAGTGACTTTCTGTACTTCTTGTATATATTTTTGTAACTTCTTCAAGGACATGAACAGTCTGCCTCAGGCAAATTACTCTGTTCCTAGTTCTTTGAATCCGTCCTACGCATGCCTACTCTGTACCTTTGGTTTATAGTTTCCCCTGCCTGGAGGGCCTAACCCCTGACCTCTCCATTTTTGTATATGTATGTTCTTCTTTTAATGTTTAGGTCAAGTCTGAACACCTCCAAGAAATCCCTACTCAATTAACTGAACTCTTGGTAATTCATCCCTTTGCTGGGTTCCATACCTTTCCACTAATTTAGCTCTTAGCCTATGCGATTATGGTTTTGTGAAGGTGTTACTTCTTCAGGCATTAACTAGATCATTTGCAAACCCCATGTTGTAGGAAGGATGATGAGGTAAATCTGCTGTAAGGGTCCCAAAAGCTCTTTATTTCCCACCTAAGAGTTATTCTTTTATGGACAAGACTACTTATTTATTTATTTATTTATTTTATTTTTTTCAAGACTACATTTTTAAAACCTTAAGTTTTCAAGTTCTGGTTTACTCCTTATCTTTGACATAAACTTCACATTGCCAGATTGATTACTCTGATAGGTTTCTATCATATTAATCTCATATTCAAAAGGCTTCCTTATCTTTTAATTATCCAAATCCCAAAGGCCGAATGCTGGCCTGACATCAGATGCCACAGCATCTGATCAAAGGCACTGCCTGGTGTCACCACTCGCTAATTCCCCACACAAACTTCTGCTCTAGATGATAAAATATTTTTCTTGCTTTTTAAATTTTACATTTCTTCTTTTTATTATTATTTTTTTCTTTTTTTTTTTAAAGTAAACTCTAAACCCAACATGGGGCTTAAACTCAGAACCCCGAGATCAAAACTTGCATACTCTACCTACTGAACCAGAGGAGCACCCTCTGCTTCCTAAATTTAAAATGAGATATTTTGGGGCATTTGGGTGCCTCAGTCTGCCTTTGGCTCAGGTCATGATCCTGGGGTCCTGGGATCAAGTCCCGCATCAGGCTCCTCCCCGCAGGGAGCCTGCTTCTCCCTCTGCCTATGTCTCTGCCTCTCTCTCTGTGTCTCTCATGAATAAATAAGTAAAATGTTAAAAAGATGAGATATTTTGCCTTTGCTTTTGCCTTTGTGAATGAGGCTTTCCCTCTAGCCCTCTGCTATGCAAATCCTTATCATGCCAGGTTCAGCTCAAGTCTATGCCATGTGTGACTCTTACTATACATGACCTTGTTGTGCTACTTACATCATTCAGTGTCCAGCATGTAACTAAAATGCAAATTCTTTGAAGGCAGAGTCAATCTTCTATTCCCTCATTGGGCTTTGAGTCTCTTAAAGACAGGGCTAGTGTTCTAGTCTTCTATGGATTTCTGATGCATAATATAATTCCTGCTATACAGTAGGTGTTTAATAAATGTTTTGCCTGAACGAACGAATGAACTCTTCTAAAGGAATACGAGGCTCAGTTAGGTCTCCTTCTCTGAGTAGTCTGAAGTTGAGAGGAAGGGAAAATATTACAAAAGTGTCTCTTATAACCTGAGACTGGGCAAAGGGTCTCTGTTGCTAGAGAGACTACCCTGGCCCCAGAGGGTCTTTATACACGCATAACATTTAGCAATGTTGAGCAGCTGCCCCACTTCACCATACTTGTGGAGTGGCTCTGCTCTATTTTTCTTTCTACCTGGCATAGTGCCTGGCACAGTGTTAACACCATAGTGGGCACTTACACATATTTGAATTAAGGGCAGATATTGAATTATTCATAAATAGTCAAGCAAGTTGCTCTTGAGATGTACAGTACTATATTTTTATTGCTCAAAGAATAATATATATCTTGACTGTAGCAGTGAATATGCTGATCTTAATGTGACAAAATTGCACAGAACTAAGCGCACGCGCGCGCACACACACAGGAGTAAATGTAAAACTGAATACTGTTGCTGGCTTGTATCAGTGTTAATTTCCTGGTTGTGATATTGTACGATAATTATGCAGGAAGTGGCCCTGGAGTAAAATTGGGCAATGGGTATGTGGACTCTGTCTTATTTCTCACAATGTTTGAGAATCTACAATGATTTCAAAATAAAAAGTTTTTAAAAGCGTAGCAATTTCTCTGAACTTGGAGCCGTGTTAAGAATTACTATAACAGGGCAGCCCCGGTGGGGCAGTGGTTTAGCGCCGCTTGCAGCCTGGGGTGTGATCCTGGAGACCCGGGATCGAGTCCCACGTCGGGCTCCCTGCATGGAGCCTGCTTCTCCCTCTGCCTTTGTCTCTGCCTCTCTCTCTCTCTCTCTCTGAATTAAAAAAAAAAAAAATTTTTTTTAAAAGAATTACTATGACAAAATATGTAATGCAGATCTTGAAAAAGCTTTCTCTTTGTGCGTAAATCATTACTGCTGTTTTTAATTCTGAAGAGGGGAACCTCAGCATTAGGCTTTACAATTCCAAATTACACCAGACTGGTGTACCTCCTGTTGATCTTACCTTTTAAATTTGCAATTTAGGGTTTGATTAATTTCTTTCACTTATTAGTGTCCACTAGTTTTGCTAACAACTTCGGTAAATGTTTCTACTACTTAAGAGATCTTGTGTGAGACGCTGAATGCTGTATTATGGGTGCTCTCTATAAATACTGTTTAAAATTATATGGCAAAGACTTTCAATTTACATCCTGCCAACTGCTTCACCACACTTTTTTTCTTGCCTGTTTGCCTGCTATGTTATCCTCTATAATGAGTGAGTTACAGTAATTGTAGCTGGAAAAATCATCATGCAAGGGGAGGGGGGAGCTCAAAACCTGCCTTATTTTTAAATCAGTAAAGCTTCTGTCATTTTTTGGCCGAGTTACAGCTTCATAGCAAAGCCAAAGAGCCAGTGGAGTAAATGCCACGTGGGGGAAAGCCTCTGTTGAAGCATAAATTAACTGTATTTCATTTTCCCTTAATAAAGAATTTCAGTTTTTCCACAGTTAACTGTATAATCAATTTGCTCCCCTGCTGGTTTGCTAACTTGCTGTTGGCTTCACTTCAATAATATTGAGCCTAGGCTGGAATGAGAGAAAGAGGAGGAGCTGATCTCCCTGAGAATACTCCTCTGTGATAGAACATAGTTTCTCCTTCTGGAATGTGGCTGGGCCTTGTCTCCTTAAAGAGCCTAAATGTGTTGCCCCCGAGATCCCACGCTCGCCTGGTCACCCAATTCCTCCATAATGATATCTGGTATACTCATTGAGCTGCTTTCATCAGGTTTTGGTGATTGGATGATTTTAGAGTCTTTTTTTTTTTTTTTTTTTAAGATTTTATTTATTCACGAGAGACACAGAGAGAGGCAGAGACACAGATAGAAAGAGAAGCAGGCTCCATGCAGGGAGCCTGATGTGGGACTCCATCCCGGGACTCCAGGATCATGTCCTGGGCTGAAGGCAGGCACTAAACCACTAAACCACTAAACTACCCAGGGACCCCCTGATTTTAGAGCTTTAAATCCTCAGTGTTTTGCCACTTTGGGCTTTCCATCCTTTGAGTGCCTCTAGAAGACTTTTTATCATTTTTTAAATTATTATTGTTATTTAAAAAATCACTTAATGGTGCAAGAATTGAGAGTTCTGAGTAAGAACGTATTTCAAGTCAAGTTGCTTCCATGAGTAATGCAACATAACTTTATATCAAATGCTGCTGTGCAATCAGCACTTTAATTGTAAAATTATCCTACTGGAAGGGCTGGAGAGAGCACAGAAAAAATACATTCTATCATAACTGCTGATTTTGTCTTTCCTGCCCTTCCCATGCCTAGAAATTATACCCTATAGTATGGGTTTGTTCACTAACTTACTTGTAATTCCACATTTTTTTTTCCAGCTCTCTGGATTACAAGACACAAGTTAAACATACAAGATAAACAAATATTATCTTTAGTCACAGAATCACCAGACAAAAAGCCCTTCAGAGTGAGCGGTCTCCACCCCTCCACGCTGCTATTTCTGCTCTTTGGTCCTAAAGCAGCACTTCGATCTGAGGACAGGACGCTTGGTAGAATTGGGAGAAGCAGTTACACACCGAAGTCCAACTGCCAACAAACCCCTTTATCTGCTTCAAGGCTGGGGGCCTAAATTTGATTTGCTCCTCAGTTAGTGTCATACCCACATTAACCCAGAGGGCTGTGGAAGAGTGTAGGATGACAACAACTTCATAGATTCTTGGTATAGAGATACACACAGAACTTCCCTCTCTCACCATTGGGTATTTATTTGCCTTCTGGTGATAGCTTTCAGGGCAAGAGAGTTTTGGATTGTGATTCTCATTGCTCTCACTCCTGGTTCATTATCACATAATGATTTGGGATGAGGTTCTTTCTGCTTGTTTGTTTTCTTCCCTAAACCTATTGTAAATCTCTGTTTTTTTTTTCTCCCTGCCTTTACCCAGAGGGTCCCCAGAAGTATTCTAATTAACTGAACAGTTCCTCTATTTCACTCATTTTTTCCATCAGAAGGGAAAGCCTAGGGATCCCTGGGTGGCGCAGCGGTTTAGCGCCTGCCTTTGGCCCAGGGCACGATCCTGGAGATCTGGGATCGAATCCCACGTTGGGCTCCCGGTGCATGGAGCCTGCTTCTCCCTCTGCCTGTGTCTCTGCCTCTCTCTCTCTCTCTGTGTGACTATCATAAATAATAAATAGAAATTAAAAAAAAAAAAGAAGGGAAAGCCCATTGAAATGGATTTTTCTGAAAGAAATGATTTCTTTTCTGCCAGCTTTTTGAGAAGGGGTTAAAAAAAAAAGGAAGAAATAAAATATATGCCTTTTAATACAACTTTTGCCCCTCTGGAGTCTTTAAGGTTCAAGGTATACCCTAAACTATGCCTAAAATGAAATGAAGCACTCATTATTGTCCTGCCATCTGAACATGACTCTAAGGCTGCTAAACAATGGTAGGCTTCCTGAAATTTTTCTTTTTTCAGTGAATTGGCCAAATCAAAAATAAAGCTAAATTGGCTTGAACTCAGGGAAATATCGGAAATTCAAACACACTACAGTGATGGCAATTCATCCCTGTTTTATAGACTCCACAAGAAAATTTATATAAAGCTAATTTTGATTGAATTTCTCTTTAGTCGTCTTTAAGAATTATCTTTTGAAAAAAAGATATAATTAAGAATGGCATATTTATTTGAAGAAAACAATCCAACAAACACATTGTCACCAAAACAAGATATTCTGGTTAAAGCTGTCCCAACTGCCATTTCTCCTCATGATCTTGAACAGATTAGGAGCATAGTCTGTCTCATCAAGGCTCAGAACAGCTGGATTGGGGCAAAAAAAGCACATTGAAGGCAGTTGTTTGACTGCTTTGGGACAAGCCATGACAAGCCCAGGCAATAATTTGAGAGAAACTTTTCCAAAAGGTCATGTACCAAGCTCCTAATTTAGAAAGCAGTAGGGATCGTGTCCAGTCAAATAATGGTGGCCACACCCATTGTGCCCAGTCAGATAACCATCCAAGTGTGACTCACTTGGAATCCACCAAAAAGATGTTGCACAAATGTTTTCTCTGAGCCTTAAGTTTTTTTATCTTCTAATTCCTGATTGAGATCGAATCTGTATTTCCACTGTCATTTTCTTCTCAGCACTTGCTGATGGTCACCATGTCTTTGGTTTCTTAATTCAGTATCACTGATCTTTGATAATCTTTCTTATTCTCTTTCTAGTCACATTACTTGGTTAAAAAGAATCTGCAAATATAATGGGCATATTTGTTATTTCTGATAGACTTTTTTCTTCAAGTTTATAGAAGCTCTGCCACAAAGGGGAAAAATGAAGGCTAATGCTACAGCTCTTTCTCCTTGCCATCAAGAAAATGAGAAAAGAGGGACCCACTTAAGAAAGCAAAGCAAGTTTTACTGGTCTGTGTAGGGCAGGTAAGTATGAATATCTTGCTTCTGTGAGAAAGCTGGTAGTCTAAAAAGAACGTCTTTTTAGATATTTGGGTGGCTTAGTCAGATTCTTGGTTTCAGCTCAAGTTGTGATCTCGGGGTCATGGATTGGAGCCCTGCGTCTGGCCCTATGCTCAGTACAGAGCCTGTTTGAGATTCTCTCTCTTTCTCTCTCTCTCTCTCTTCCCCCCTCCCCTCTCAAATAAATAGTCTTTTTTTTTTTTTTTTTAAAGAATGTCTTTGGATAAGCATGCTTGAAGGTAAAAAACTCCTCTTTATTTAGCATGTCTATGCTGCGCGTGCGCACACACACACACACATGCATACACACCCATAAACAATCAAAATAGAACAGAAAATCAGAGTGAACAAAGTGAAGGCAAAATTGAAAGAGGTAAGAAGACTAAAGTTAAAATTTATTGTACTACACTCCAGGGTTTTTTGTTGTTGTTGTTCTGCCCTGTGATCAGAAGCACTCAGCTAATAACTGGCAAAGACAGAAATCGGAATAATGATGAAGAAAAAAATTGCAAGAAAAGGTATAGGAAGTTTTTGAAATGAGAGAAAAAAGAAAAAATATCCTTTTCTCTTTTTCCTTTGATACTAAATTTACAATGTCATACACATACACACACGCACAGCATTTACATTGTATAACTTAGAAAAAATAAAATTAAAAAAATAAAAATGTCCCTTGTTTCCACCTCTACATGCTTTTGCTAGACATACAGAAAACAATATACTTAATTACTGTGGTGATACAATAAAGCAGATTTGTCATACAATGAGATATATTACTTGATATTTTAAAATTAAAAATAGATTTCCCAAATAAATTAATTTATACATTAAGTACAACCTGAGAATTTATCAAGGCTATCGCCATTATAAAAAAATCTCACCTCTAGAGGCACGTAGGTGGCTCAGTTGGTTAAGTGTCTGCCTTCAGCCCAGGTCGTGATCTCTGGGTCCCGAGATAGAGCCCCAGGTTGGGCTCCCTGCTCAGCAAGGAGTCTGCTTCTCCCTCTGCTTCTATCCCTCCCCCCAGCTCATGCTCACTTGCTCTCTCTCAAATAAATAAATAAATAACCCTAAAAAAAATCTCACCTCTACCCAAGTAACTGGCAGGGGAAATAAGATGGAAGCAGGTACTCCCTATTTATTCATTTATACATTTTTTCATTTGTTAATTATGCAACAAATATTTGTTAAGCACCTACTAAAGTATCAGATACTATGATGGATTTTATCCATTGGGGTCCTACGGTTAAACAGATAGCACATTCAAATTAGGATAATCCAAGGGAATTTATTTATAAGAGTGTTTAACTGTGAAGGTTTGGGTAGAGAGGGATTGTGCAGGAACCTAAGGCTAACATCAGCAGAGTGATTATTCCCCCTAGGTTCTGCAACCAAAGCCAAAGGAGGGTGAAGGAGCCCAGCCAGAGAGGTTTGCAAGGAGCAAAGGACCTCATAGGAAAGGAGCCAGGAGAGCCTATATCCCGATCTCACTGTCTTTCCTCCCTCCAGTCTCCACCCAGGGCTCCCCACCGACTAACACAGCAGAATCTGGAGAGCATGGAGCTGGTTGACAAAAACCCCAAGAGGACAGCCACTAGGAGGTGAGAGCAAGGGGAAGCAGTGTGGATAGGGGGTGTGGATGGGTGGAAGGAAGACCCTGGTATAGCTGCAGACAAGAACATAAGAAAGCACCTGTCCTCACAGAGTTTACTCTCTTATTAGAAAGGGGCTATGTTCATGAGTAACAATGAGAGCCTTAAGTGCTGTTAGGCAAGTACAAAGCCAGGGCTAATTTCCAGTGGAGGCAGTATGACATTCGATGAGTAGCAACAACATTAAGTCGAAATACTCTGAACAACTGCTATGTTTCTTTGAGAGTAGCCTCTTAGGGGTGCCTGGGTGGCTCAGTCGGTTCAGCATCTGCCTTCAGCTCGGGTCAGGAACCCAGGGTCCATGGGGCCCCTGCTCAGCAGGGAATCTGTTTCTCCTCTCCCTCTGCTTTTCCCCCATTCCTCCCCACTCCTGTTGCTCTGGCTCTCTCTCTCTCTCAAATGAATAAATAAAATCTTTAAAAAATCCCAAAACAATAGCCTTTTAATAGAATCCTAAGCAGGACTGTAGAATAATGTGTATGTCTGTCATTTTTAGAGTCCTTGGTGATTAGAAGCTGGAAAAGGGAGACCAGAACCATTGTGTGAAACATATACCCTATATTCAATTTTTTCTCTTACCATAGAAGCATATATGAGGTTGCTACATGCATACCAACTCTCTAACAACACATGTCTTATACATTTATTATGTCCCCTTGGTAAATTCTTTAAAAAATATAATTTCTCTTGATCTTAGTGGTCCCTATTCATCAAGGCTGAAAGTTCTCTGAGTGCTCCAATACTAATTTCTTCCTTATTAGCTAATCCTTACTTTATTAGTTATTTGTTCATGTGTATGTTTCTTCTGTACTTTCATCTTGACCTTAAATTGCTTAAAGGCTTATGAATATTCAAATATTTCTTTAAATTCCTTTCCACAGTAGCACTACAGGTAGTTCAGGGAGGGTACTTAGTTTGATTTATTACATTTGATTATTTGGATAGGTAAATTGTCCCATTAAAATTAACGTATCATTTATTCTTCAACCTGCTTGATCAAGATCCTCAGCAGGTGGCTTGATCATACCCTGTTGTGCCTAGAACAGTGTCAGAGTATGCCTGTATTATCTGAATAAGTATTAATAGCTCTCTCCTTTCATTTATAAATGTATTACAAATTATAAATGTATTACAAATTATAAAAGTATAACAAATACACTTATAAATGAAGAAAATATTTGTAATTCATATACAAGGTAAGGGGCTAGTATCTGCAATACATAAAGAACTCTTACAATTCAACAGCAAAAAGACAAATAACTCAATTTAAAAATGGGCAAAGGACTTGGATAGACTTCTCTTCAAAGAAGATATACAGGGATCCCTGGGTGGCGCAGCGGTTTGGCGCCTGCCTTTGGCCCGGGGCGTGATCCAGGAGACCCAGGATCGAATCCCACATCGGGCTCCCGGTGCATGGAGCCTGCTTCTCCCTCTGCCTGTGTCTCTGCCTCTCTCTCTCTCTCTCTCTGTGACTATCATAAAAAAAAAAAAAGAAGATATACAAATAGTCAATAAGCACATGAAAATATGCTCAACACCACTAATCATTAGGGAAATACGAATAAAAAAAACTACAATGAGAAACTATGTCACATCCACAAAGATGCTTATTATCCAAAAGAAAGAAAGAAAGAAATTAAGTGTGGTGAAGAGAAATTGGTACCCTCATAAATTGCTGGTGGCAGGGACACCTGGGTGGCTCAGTGGTTGAGCATCTGCATTTGGCTCAGGTCATGATCTCGATGGTCCTGGGATGGAGTCCGCATGAGGCTCCCCACAGGGAGCCTGCTTCTCCCTCTGCTTATGTCTCTGCCTCTCTCTGTGTGTTTCTCATGAATAAATAAATAAATAAAATCTTATAAAAAAATTGCTAGTGGCAATGTAGAATGGTGCTGCCACTGTGAAAAACAGTGTACTAGTTCCTCAAAAAGTAAATATGAATTCTCATATGAGCCAGTAATTCCATTCCTTGTTAAATAATCAAGAAAAATGTAAACAGATACCCACATACAAAAACTTGTATGTGGATGTCGGTAGTGGCATTATTCAGAATAACTGAAAGGCAGAAACAAACCAAATGCCCATCAACTAATGAGTAGATAAACAAATGTGTACAGCTATATAGTGCAAGAGTATTCAGTCACGAAAAGGGAAGTACTAATTCATGCTCTCACAGGGATGAATCTTAAAAATATTATGGTAAGTGATTGAAGTCAAAAGGCCAAATATTATGTGATTCTATTCATTTTTTTATGTGATTCTATTCAGATGAAATGTCCAGAATAGGCAATTCCAAAGAGACAGATGAGTGGCTGGTTGGGTTGGGGGAGAGAGGAATGAGGAGTGACTGCTGACCGTGTATGGGGTGCCCTTTAGGGGAGATGAAAATGTTTTGGAATGAGACAGAGGTGATGGTTGCACAAGCCTGAATATAGTAAGAACCACAGAACCATACAGTTTAAAATGGTGAATTTCAGGGCTCTGGGTGGCTCAGCAGTTGAGCGTCTGCCTTCAGCTCGGGTCCTGATCCTGGGGTCCTGGGATTGAGTCCTGCATCGGGCCCCTGGCATGGAGCCTGCTTCTTCCTCTGCCTATGTCTCTGCCTCTCTCTCTCTCTCTCTCATGAATAAATAAATAAAATCTTTAAAAAAATAAAATGGTGAATTACATTTCAATTTTAAAAATTGCCAAAAAAACTGTAACAAAACAAAATCCCAATATGTCCTGGTTTGGGCAATTAATTATACAATCACCCTCCTCATAGGGCAATTGCTAGGGAGTAAATGGGAGAAAGTAAAGATTACCAAGATTGCGAAGACCTGGGAGCTGAAGACTAGAATGAAGGTCTTTTTCAAAGATCCAATTCTCTAGGACATAGACAATGAGCATTACAGGTACAAAGGTTTGGTTTTGTATTTTCAATCTGTTATTGTTCAGGATCAAGGTCAGACTGAAATTTTAAAGGTTCTCTTGAAGAGTAAGAGTTAATATTCCTTAGTACAGAAGGTCTCCTACCTAACAAGCTTTTAACTTAGAACTTTCAGATAGAGAAGCAAAACCAGAGGTTTTTTAGCCTCAAGTTAATTCAGCAGAGGGCTAGGAGCATAAACTTCAAGGCTAAGGAGGGCCAAAGTACTACTGTTAAAATTTTTTTATCAAGACCCCACTAGCGCTTGGGTTTTATGGCACATTCTGATGAGCCCGGAGCCAGAGTCAGTGGCAGGTACACAGCAAGGAAGGTCCTACACGCTGCTCCTGCAGAGACATCCAGAAGAGGAGTTGCCTCCCTCCTTCACATGTGGACATGAAACTAGTCCATTCTGCACAAAGAGAACTGATAGAATGTGTGTTAACCCGCTTCTAGAGCTGAAAAGACGAACTCACATTCCTATTCAGGGGAAATGCATTTGAGAACTCCAAGTTTATAGCCTGTCTGTAAGTAGAAAGCTATATGGAATCTACTCCTCTCCTTTATTTTAACTCATGTGTTGTGTTTTGTTTATTAAACAAAATGCCCTGAAATCTCCATAAGGCCCTCTTAGATGGGCATTTCTCCTGCCTTAGTTGGCCACACCATTGTCCTGCCTCTTCCTTCTAGTCTCTTCTCCCTGGACTTTCATTTCAAGGACTTTCTCTGGACTTAGCCATATAAAGAGCACACAGAAATAAACCTGGGTATTTGGCCTCCGATACATTATGTCCCAGTTGGAGAGACAGATGAAATACACAGAAAATGCCAAATGATGTTATGCTTTAAATAACGCATGAGCATGTCACCAAGTAATAGATGATGAAATTCTAAATGAGTGGTTTAGGAACAAGTACTATGAGTTTAGGAGGGTGAGATCACCATGGGATAAAAAAGATTGAGAATAGTTCGTGTTTCATTTAAAGTAACTCACATTTTGAACAACTCTTAAGGATTTTCCACTGACAATTGAAATATGTTGCCCATTGACGAGGGTTTGAAAATAGTTTTGTTTCATATAATTGTAATCAGATTTGATGTGTACTGTAAAATTCTAATAGAGTCTTCCTTCCTAACTCCAAATTGGATAGCCTCTTAGCATTTGCGGTAACAGGATTTGACCTATAATACATTGTGTTTATATAATCCCCTATATTTAGCATCAAATGGAAAAGTTTTCCAATAATGAGGTTTTGGAACACAGTCAATTCATAGGAATCAAGTCATGTTCATGACAGCTCAGCAGCTCTGAACTGTTCTTGAGAAGAGAGTGAGTGACAGGTTGCAAAACTAGCAATTGTGCAAAGAACAGAGCTGCTCCCTTCATCAAAACTTGACTGGAAACTTTCCTTATAACGGACTGTTTGGTTGTTTGACCTTTCTCTGGGGAAACTGTCCTTAGTGTCCTTGATCCGCCCACCCCCTCCCCCTTAAAAACCTTTTGTTCTATCTCAAAGGTACTTCTAGACCATCAGCTAAATTATCTTGGAATGTCTGCAGGCTCCAATTTTTAGCTTGACAATTACTTCAATGAAGCATGCTTTTTTCTTTTCCTTTCTGAAAAAAACAAACCAATCCACGACAAAACAATATTTACCAAAAATGCCAGCATCCCTGCCAATAACAAACAGCCCACCTCTCCACCCCCCCTAAACAATAACAACAGAAACGTTCCAAAAGACAAAATTCCCTGGCCGACCTCACTTTGCAAAGATTTTAGGGACATACTTTGTGAGCCTTCCATGCTGAAAATGTTCTGGCACAAAGAAAGGAGAAGTTTTCCTGTTTCAGGTGTGGTTTTTAGGAATAGAATTTTCCATACTGGATTAGATCATTTTTCCATCAAGGCCAATATCCTGTTAGCTGACATGAAGTTAATGATGGCAAAATGCTTTGAAAACATAAATACCACATACATACAACAATAATGAGCCTGCATACTAGTAACTTTATGACCCTAAGCCCTGGTTCATGAAAAGAACCTGAGATGCATAGAAGAGACAAAGTATTTAAAGATTCACTTCTTGCTTTTCTTCACATTTTACATGCCTTGAGGAAGTAAATAATTTTTCTTTTTAAACCTAGAAGTGTCAACAGTTAAGGGTGTTTTCAGAACCAGTGATGCATGTGTTTTGTGATCTTCCTTACAATGTGGAAGCATTTCTTGGGCCTGGCTGTGAAGAATGGAGTTAAGCAGGTTGCATATAACCATAGGGCTCGCTGCCTAGAAATGATTATTTTAATTCTATCTTCTCTCCTGTTGGATAGGGAATAGGAGGGGCAATAACTTTCCCAAGGAATGATTCTTAAGTTGTATAGATTTGCTCAGAGGGAGGGAGCCATTTTATTTTAGATCTTTTTACCTGGTGTTTTTTTTTTCAGATTAGTTCAATCGGGTGTCAACCTTTAAAATAAAGAGTAAAGTTTTTTGCTTTTTCTACTTTAAGTGTTGTTTTTTGAACAGCTTCTTAGATAAGCAACAACTGAAGAGTATATGGGATTCATCCATGAATTATGCTTGCTTTGCTCTCTACAAAGGCTGTTGCACCCAACAGACTTCTTTGTTCTTTTTGTTACTTTTAGAAAGCAATCTCAGGGGCACCTGGGTGGCTCAGTGGTTAAGCATCTGCCTTTGGCTCAGGTTGTGGTCTTGGGGTCCTGGGATCGAGTCCCACATCAGGCTCCCGAAAGGAGCCTGCTTCATCCTCTGCCTGTGTCTCTGCCTCTCTCTCTGTGTCTCTCATGAATAAATAAATAAAATCTTTAAAAAAAAAAAAGAAAAGAAAAGAATAGGCATTGTTGGGAGCAGGCTTCTCAGTGCTCTGGCGAGCACTGGATCTTGTTGGGAATAGCATAGCATCAGGTGATCTGAGCTTGCATGCATATGTGTGGGCAGGCATAGACAGGGATGTATGCAGAATCAGAAGTTCCAGTCAAGGGGCACCTGGGTGATTCAGTGATTTAAACATCTGCCTTTGGCTCAGGTACATTATCCAGGGTCCTGGGATCAAGCCCTGTGTTCGGGCTCCCTGCTCAGTGGGGAGTCTGCTTCTCCCTTGCCTTCTGCACCTCCCCACAGCGTGTGCTTGCTCTCTCTTTAAAATAAATAGATAAGGGCAGCCTGGGTGGCTCAGTGGTTTGGTGCCTGCCTTCCGCCCAGGAATGATCCTGGAGTCCCGGGATCGAGTCCCACGTCAGGCTCCCTGCATGGAGCCTGCTTCTCCCTCTGCCTATGTCTCTGCCCCTCTCTCTGTGTGTCTCTCATGAATAAATAAATAAAATCTTTTTTTAAAAAAAGATAAAACTTAACCAAGAAAAAAATTCTAATCTACTCAGTGAGAAAAAAAGGAAACCGCCAGTCAGGCCCATTGTTTCCAGCCATGTACACCTAGTAGTCATTAGATTCGCAGAGCTTTCATATTTTTGTTACCTTACTTTTGACTTGCTTTTCTAAAACCAGCATAACCTGTTAGAAGGTTCATAGCTACAATTGTACACACATGGTGCCAAGCAATAAATTAAACGTTCTTAGCTTCCACATGAACTGATCTTGCCTAATCATACAATTAAAATGTTTTCTGGTTATAAAAGCAGCACCTATTTTACGGAGGAACATTAGAAAAAGTTTTTAGAAACTGTAAGTAAAATAGAGATCAGCTATAATTCCGCCATCCAGAGAATGAAAATGAATACTCACTTTAAACATTTCAGTATGTTTCCCTCTGAATTCCTTTCGATGGGCATATACACAATTTTTGTTTTCAAAACTGGGATCACATTGTGTACATGGCTTTAAACCTCTTTTTTTTTTTTTCTATTAAGCGGATACTGGGAGCACTTTCACATCACAAATGAACTTAAATAGTAAGCTGGTATTTAATCCTGATGCCAAACATCTGGACGAAAAGTAAAAAGTCTGTCAATTATCTAGATATTTTCAAGTACCCAGATGTTTGGCATCATATCGACAAAACATTAAAATCCTTGACCAAAATTTGCAGCTTTCACACAGATGTCTGGCATTATGTAGTCAAACTCTCTCTGAACTGACTGGACCTTTTTGGCAGAAGAGAGGCAGAGCATTTATTACATGCTTTAGGTCAAAAGTTTTTCAGCGTGTAGCTCATGTGTACATGGGTAACTTTTGCGTTGTTTCATAATGAATCAGTGGCACAAAGAATATACACATCTTAGGAACCCTTAATTTATTTTGGTAAAAGTTGGCTAACTACATTTTTAATCATTTCTCAGCTGATTTGACTATTCACCCCAAGAGCTTTGCATAAAGTTGTTGCTTCATCCCAATCTTGGTTTTGAGGATTTGTACCCTATTTGGGGGTTTGTTTTGTCTTTTTGCTCTAATTAAGAAAGTTCATTCTGGCTGCTAATTTTATTAACAGATTGCTCTGAATATTTAAAAGTGATGTTAACATGCCAATATCCCTGACAACAGTCCTCCTTAAAATATATTAAGGTTTTTTTCCAAAAGATATTTTTATGATTTCCTAATTATCATGTTCCTTGGGTCATGGTCTTCCTTCTGTATTACATAGTTCCACATGTATGCTAATTTTTTATTCCTGAAGGCGTCATTTATAAACATTCAACGAAGTTCAGTGTTATCCACAATTGTGTCACACCAAATTATGTATTTGAAAGCATATTTATACTTATCTTTGATAATATAGCCTTAATATATTTTTCTACTTCTTGACATTGTCAAGTGTGGTTGTCTTTCATTTGCAACCTATCTGGTGTTCTCTTTGTTGGTGTTACTATGATTATATCTACTACATGTCTATTAGTGTAAAAACATTTCTACTTCTAGTTGCTGAAATGGGGGAAAAAAGAGAACCTATCCAAGTTAGCCAAAAAGAGCTATGTACTAATAATTCAATGCATGAGACAATTAGTAATGGGAACTAAGTTCATATCTTGCGTCTCACCTACACAACGTTGTTCAACTTGTCCTCTATGTTCTCCTGGCTCTGTTGTCAATTTGCTCAATTGCCATAGGCAGGACATTTGCTGGGGCTTTGTCCAGGTTCTTCATCCATAAAAAAAAAAAATGAGACATTCCCATGTTAGTTTGTTTTGTGCAATAATTTGTAAAGGTTCTTTGACATCATAAATATCAAATATTGTTGCTGTTGAGTAACTTGATTTATCTGAAGGAAATGCATTAATAAGCCAGGTGGATAGGTTTTTTTTTTTAAAGATTTTATTTTTTTAAGTAATCTTTACACCCAACATGTGGCTCGAACTCACAACCTCAAGACCAAGAGTTGCATACTCTACTGACTGAACCAGCCAAGTGCCCTGTTTTTTGTTTTTTTTTTTAAGATTTATTTATTTGAGAGAGAATTTTTTTATTTTTTGAGAGAGAGAGATTGAGAGAGAGAGTATCTCAGGCAGATTCTCACTGAGCACAGAGACCAATGCCAGACTCGATCTCACAACCCATGAGATCATGACCTGAGCCGAAATCAAGAGCCAAAAGCTTAACCAACTGAGTCACCCAGGCATCACCCTCCCTTGTTTTGATTAAAAAAAAAAAAAACTTAAACCACCCCACACTTGAGGACTGATTCTTTGTTTCTTACAAGGAGAGTAATTGCCTCATTTTCAGTTTTAGATCTGGGTCTATGTGTGTTTTGCTATCATGAATATTTTCTTCAGAAGTATTGAGTGTCATATGTTTGGTATTCTTGCCCACTTGCAATTTACTTATGATTTTACATTCTAGGGGCTTTTCTGGGATCTGAACAGGTCTAAGTAAAGCAGTCACTAATGAGGTGATATGCCACTGCTATTCTGGGATATCTTCACATGATTGCTATGTTTCATATGACAGCAAATCTTTGGATAAAAATGAGAAATTATAGTTCCTTAGCTAGATAGTTGAGAGTCTCTAGATGGTATCTTCTTTTCATCCAAAGTACTATGGTGCTGGGCTGTAAAAACAGTACCCTTAGAGTTTTGATCTAGTGTCCTTCAGATGTAGATTTCTACCTGGATATGTAGGTTGTATATATAAATAAGCAAAAAGATAGACATGTGGCCATACATACAAAAATTATTGAAAGAAATTGTAGTTTCAGTTCAAGCATTTATTTGGCACTTGATTATTAAATTCAGTCGCTAATCAGTTGCTTTAAGGTTAAAGTAGTTGTTTGACAGACTTCAACTTTTATACCATATTACTGGTGTAAGCATGTATCCGAGTGCACATATCCCTAGGCAGCTGAATTTTAGTGACTATTGTCTGATATCTGCCACTGATGAGAAAGATCAGACTCCTCTATTTCTCTCACATCCCTCATCCAATCCACCAGCAAGTCCTGTGGCACTACCTTCAAAATATATTCTGAATCTAACCACTTCTCACCATTTCTATGACTTCCACCTTAGCTTAAGCTATTGTCATCACTTGTCGGAACTAGAGAAATAGTCTGGCTGGGTCTCCGTCTTTCCAATATTTTTTAAATTTTTTTTAAAGATTTTATTTATTCATGAGAGAGAGAGAGACACAGGCAGAGGAAGAAGCAGACTCCATGCAGGGAGCCCGATGTGGGACTCGATCCCGGGTCTCCAGGATCATGCCCTGGGCTGGAGGCAGCACTAAACCACTGGGCCACCCAGGCTACCCCTCCGTCTTTCCAATCTTGTGTCCTGTAGGATCTCTTCCTTCCACCAAAGCCAGAATGATCTTTTAAAAATGTAACCTGGATCATGTTACTTTTCTGCCCCAAAGCCCCAAAAGCTTTCCAAGATATTCAGACGACATAACCCCCTGCATAATCTAGATCCTGCTTCTCACTCTTTGTCTCTTTCACCACCCACACAGGCTTCTCACTGCTCCTCTTCTATATGAAGCCAGCTTGTGTCTCACTGTATTGTCCTCATGGAAGCGGCTTGCATTGTAGAGTCATATATATTAGATCTGTTGAATGTTGCCTCCTCAGAGAGACCTTTGTGTGCTGTGTTCTCTAAATTAGGCTGCTGGCCCCTTGTCATCCTCAAAACCCTTAACCTGCTTTATTTTTCTCTGTGGTCCTCTTCAGTATCTGAATTTATATTAGCTACACTTCACTTTATAGTTTGTTATCTCTCTCACTACCACCATTTAATCTTCACGAGAAGGAATTTTGTCTTATGCCTTGACGTATCCTGGCACCTAAACTGGTCTCTTAGTATATGCTCATTAAATATCTTTTCACCCTAAGAAATGACTTAGGGTTGACTTTAGACCTTGGTTCTCTAGATTTACATCATTCTATTACATACTTCTTTTTTTTTTAAGATTTTATTTATTCATGAGATACACACACACACACACACACACAGAGAGAGAAGCAGAGACACAAGCAGAGACACAGGCAGAGGGAGAAGCAGGCTCCATGCAAGGAGTTTGATGTGGGACTCGATCCTGGGACTCCAGGATCACGCCCTGGGCTGAAGGCAGGCGTTAAACCGCTGAGCCACCCAGGGATCCCCCTATTACATACTTTTGAGTTTGCAAAATTATCATGTTTCTTGGAGGCATCATTTCAGCAATATGTTTCCTGGACAGTAGACCTGAAGGAGTCTATATGATATGAAGAGATGGTTGAGTCAGATCATCACCAATTGATTAATAACCTGATTTGTTTTTTCAGTTGTGGTGGTAATTTCTGCCAAATAACCAAGACATAGGTCCTGTTGGCTTAAAGCATGATTGGGGTTAGATGTGCCATCCTCACATGCCATCTGGGGAATGGGACTTGCATACCCACTCTGTGTGTTATTAGTGACAGTTTTCTTTCTCATCTTGGCTCACCTCACAAATCATTGAATATTCTGATGCCATGGTCATTTCCTATGTTGTTAAGAGCATTCTCTTCTCACATTATTGAAAAATAAAAAAGACAAAAGTTGATCTGAAAGGCCCAGCCACCTGAGCAGAAATTTCCCCTTGTATGAGTACTTGTGGTTAGTTCCATAACAAGTACATGCTGAAATCTTTCCAAGTATCAAATCGTGTGGAGAGCACTAAGAAAAAGCAAAAACACAATACCTTTCAATTTCTATCACACTTTTTTATAGTTTTCACAGATATTCTTTATCAATATTATTATTAAGTAAACTCTACCATCAATGTGGAGCTTGAACTCATGACCTGAGACCAAGAGTTGCATGCTCTATTGACTGGGCCAGCCAGGCACCTCCCACATATTCTTATTTATCTCATTTATAGTCCCTGCTCTCAAGACATTTATAATCTATTTGTGGCTTTTAAAATGTAAAATAATTACAGACTAATGCAAAAGTATATAGTTAAAGGCTAAATTGCCCAGTTGGAATAGATATTATAGGAATTGAGGGCTGTGCAGGCTTGGACTGGATTGGACCTTCCAGAGAAGCTTCCAGAGAGAAGCTTAGGGTTGATCTGAAGCTTTGTCTGACTCCCTCACTGGATCATTGTTTATACGATTATAAGATGTGTTTCATGCTCCCAAAGATCTTATAATCTAGTAGAAAGGTTAAAAAAGTGACATTAAAAAAAAAGTTGAATTTAGTACTAACATAAGAATGGTATAAGTGAAACAGAAAAGGACATCAGAGGAAAAAGAGATAGCTTCCAATCAGGCTATCAAGGAAAGCTTCATAGAGGGCCCAGTCTTCAAGGATGAGGACCATCACTGCAGGCCCGTTAAATTCACTCCACTGACAATGATTCAGCATCAATTGGGCCAACACTATCAAAACATTTTCCATGTGTAGCTATAACCTAAATAACTTCCCAGATAAATGCATCCTTTAGGTTTACAAGGAGCAATATTGCTAAAGTCATCAATGTTGTGGGCACCTGGGTGGCCCAGTGGTTGAGCTTTCAGCTCAGGTCATGATCCCGGAGTCCTGGGATCAAGTCCCGCATTGGGCTCCCCACAGGGAGCCTGCTTCTCTCTCTGCCTATGTCTCTGCCTCTCTCTCATGAATAAATAAATAAAATCTTTTTTAAAAAGTTGCTGGGCAGCCCAGGTGGCTCAGCGGTTTAGCGCTGCCTTCAGCCCAGGGCCAGATCCTGGAGACCCGGGATCGAGTCCCATTTTGGGCTCCTTGCATGGAGCCTGCTTCTCCCTCTGCCTGTGTTTCTGCCTCTGTCTGTGTCTCTCATGAATGAATAAATAAAATCTTAAAAAAAAAAAAGTTGTCTATGTCAGGAAGCTACTCTAGAAAGCAATTCAAACCTACACACAGTTAAGCAAGAAGAATGGAGGAAAATACCTATGTTCAGTCAAGAAGCTTTTATCTACTCCCCAAATCCAACAGAACAATACTATTTGCTCTTATAAATACAAATCTTAGTGCTAAAAAAATAATCAGAATATTATGTTGCAATGTAAATTCATGCAGAATGATAAAAGGAGATGCATCAGATAACGTGCCCTTTACACATAGGATTGGTCACTCTCTTGCTTAAAGAGGTGTGAGGCTCAGGAAGGTTAATCAAACACTCAAACTTCCATAGCTCCTAAGTGACATGACTACTGGAAACTGAAGACTACTGGTCTGTCTGGCTCTGTCACAACACTGTGAGCTGCCTTAGAGAAAGCTGGTGAGAAAGCAGACTAGACTGAAGCACTAGCACTAGACACTTTACTGTAATCCACAAAGTGAACTGCTCCACTCCTGCCCAATAATTTGCAGGGTGCACAAACGGATCCTATGCACTGTCAGTCCAGAGTGATCACCTGCAGCAAGTCTTGCTTTTAATTTTTACAGCACTTCAACTGTTCCTAACAATAATTTACTTTGACCTTTGAGTTTTCTGTATTTACAATGACTTTCACATCAAATTTACCTGTCAGCAAAGGAAGCACTTTGACTCGATCCCAAACAAAACACAAAACAAAGGTCTCTGATGGGACGCCTGGGTGTCTCAGTCGTTGAGCATCTGCCTTTGGCTCAGGTCATGATCCCGGGGTCCTGGAATCGAGTCTCACATCAGGCTCCCCACAGGGAGCCTGCTTCTCCCTCTGTCTATGTCTCTGCCTCTCTCTGGGTGTCTCTCATGAATAAATAAATAAAATCTTAAAAAAAAAACAAAGGCCTCTGAGTCAAGAAAGATGGAACTGGGGCAGGAAATGGGGCTGGTGAGTTACATCCACGGGTAACAGGGGAACACAGCGGTCTGTCAGGCAGCACTGGAAGGCAGAGGGTTCGGGACTAGACATGGGATAAGGAAGCGAGTCAGTTTTCCAATTCTCTTGACTTATGCCTCCACTTAATTTTGTTTGAATTTTGAAATCAGATCAGCCCATATGTAAGTGTGTCTTAACAGAAGCACATCTCAAAGCCAAATCTAAGTGACGTTTACATCGGCCACCACTTTACATTACTCTTAGGCAGTGTTCCCTTCCATTAGTGATATTAACTGAATGTTGGCTGGCACCTACAATGCAATCAAAACATAGCATTTCGTGCTTATCGCCCTTGACATATCTTGAAAGAGAAGTGACACTGGATGTGACGATTCAAAGAAATTCCAATATGGTGCATCACCTCTGCCTCCAATTTTCCCTGTATCTTCAAACAGAAGTGCTGGTTTTTAGTTCTCATATTACTGATTTGTTGGTTCTTGCCTACAGGATGGGGCTGAGTTCAGTAGATTGCCCTAGTGGTTTGGAGGAAGCAGGAAGAGCAAGACCTGCCAAGCTTTTTCTGGAGGGAGCACCAAGGAGAGAAAATTGGCAGGCAGAAGGATGGAATGAGGTACCAGGAATGGGATAGGACAATGGGTTCAGGACTCATGGGTACCCCTTAATGTGGCACGTTGGTGGCATAAGTCCAGATTTGAGTTCCTAATATTGGCACCAATCCACTTCACCCATGCAGTAATTATATCAAGGCTTAACTAGTATCTGATTATTTTTTTCATTTATATGCTATACAGATACAGATATAGTTATCATAAGATAGTTTTCAAAATCCTAGTGTTAGTATAGTAATCTTTCTATTTGGTCTTAGGCCACTCTCACCAGTTCTTTTTTGTTTTTGTTTGTTTTTTAAGATTTTATTTATTTATTCATGAAAGACGCAGAGAGAGAGGCAGAGACATAGGCAGAGGGAGAAGCAGGCTCCCTGTGGGGAGCCCAATGCGAGACTTGATCCCAGGACCTGGGATCATGCCCTGAGGCAAAGACAGACAGCCACTGAACCATCCAATCATCCCTACTCCTGCCAGTTCTAAAAACCAGTAGAATAAAACCTGAGGTCCTAAGACATACTTTATTTTTTTTACTATTTTCTCTCATTTGTTATTTCAATTAATAGTCACAAAAGAACACAGAAAAACCTTCAAACACAGTAGGGATATGACAGTGGGCAGCACTTGGGGAGTGCTGGCAGCCTTTACATGTGGATTATATTACCAGGAAACTTACTATAAGTGGAAATAAAGTGCATCAAATATTATTTTCTCATCGAAACAGTGCTGTAAGCAAAGGGTAAAGTTCCTGACCTAGGTAGGGCCTTATGCCAACTTTTACCAAATGCAGGACTTAATAAACTATAAATGATATATTTTATGTTTCAGAGCATAAAGCTTTCTAAAGCACGCATAAATCAATTAAGTGGTGCTACAAGTAGTCAATAAACATAAAATCCATTTAATATGATGCACTCTCTTTGACCACATTTTCCTGCCAAATATTATACCGAAGCAAAACAACTCTAAGGAGCAGACTTATTAGTTTTATGGATCTCAAGATGATTTCCTTGAGGACATTTTGACCAGCATACTGAAGGAAAGTTTGGGGCAGTGATTTGTTGCCATTTTGGAAGAGAGGAAACGAACTCAGTGTTCTTATGGTCAGTTCCCTAGTTTTCTTACAGTCAATTTTTCTGTCATAAAACCTCAGGATTAGAACTAATCATGGCCTGCTAGTGTGCAAGAGGTTGGGATTCATTTCCTCAAAAGGGGAGAAACAACATATGTTCATGTGAGAAACTGCCTGTGTGAGTGTCAGAAGTTACAACATGGGTGTAATTGGCAGAGGGCTGTACGTGTGAATTGCTGTGAGTACAAATCACCAGAAGGATTGCTTGCATGATTTCCCCCTCTCCATATACCACTGAGGGGAAGGGACATTAACTGGGAGGCTTTGAATCTTATCACCCCAGTTAATAAATTCGAAGTAAAAATAGGAGGACTCTGAGAAGGTCTAAGGGTTCTAGACTAGACCTTAGAGTCATCTCAAACATCATTACCTTAGATGTTCTCATCCTGCGATGAGAAATCCTCCATTATCTTATATGAATCCCATAAATGTTGAGGGAAAATGGATCTCTAATAATTATTCTTCAAATCTTGCAATAAAATACTGAGGTTTCTGCCAAGCCAGTCTGTGTGACAGGACACAGTGAACAGTACAATTTGTTCTAATTCATGTAGGGGAGAAAAGGGAAACTATTCATTTAATCTTGTATTACATCAAAATTGATTTGGGAAAAAAGTCACAAATTAGTTCTGTCATTTCTGACAACATGATTTTTATCCGATGACTAAAAGCTTAGTTAAATGCTGGGATGGGGGGCGGCAGGGGGAAAGATTTTATTTCAAATCTTGAGAAAAAGACCCTTGCATCAAAATTATTCAACTATCATTTGCAGATAGCAGTGATCAGAATAACTCTCCTATAGCTGTGTTTCTTTTTTGCAGAATGCACTCTTTGTCAGCTCCATTTATCTTAAAAGGCCCAGTTATTCCTGTCCTTCGTGTACAACCAACTCCACTAAAGCTGTGTTTATCTCTGCTTGTTTCCTAATCTAGTGGAATCAAGGAGGCAAGATGGTCAAGTATGATTTTGCCTTGAAATGGAAACTGCTGTTTACCTAGCATGTTGCAAAGCAGTAGTCTTGTTTTCTAAAATCACCTAAAACACAGTAAAAAGCAAGAGGGGTCTTTTCCAAAAGCTGGTAAACACAATGTCACAAACCAACCTCTCTGGGATAAAGGCACTAGTGTCGTTCAGAACTTGTCTTTCAGGGACATTTTCAGGTTTGAAAGGAGGAGAGCTACTATCTCCACTAGGCTTTTCTAAGTACACACACACACACACACACACACACAAATGTAAGTGAAACAGAGATTGGTGATCAGTTTTGCTTCTTTAGCAAATCCAGCTTTCTTTAGACTGTTTCTCTTTTGCCTTCGTAACCATGAGTGAATTCCTTTGAAACAAGGAGGCATTTCTTTCAAGAGCAACTTTCTCTCCCTCTGATCCCCAAACCCAGCCGTTGTTTGACTTGACAAGTAGGGGAATGAATGCAAGAAAACTGTAGAAGCCGCAGATTGGAAAAATAAGTAAACAAAAGTGTCCAAAGAAGGAACCCTGGTATGAGAGGAGTGTTGAAGCCCTGCAGTGGGCTTACAATGGTGGCCACCGGTGGTAAAGACATGAAATGCAATGGGCCTCACCAAATTTAAAACCTGTTTCAATGTCAACACACACTGAACAAGGAGATAAGTTCTTTAAGCAAAACAGTGAAACTCATTAAGAGGTGCCTGTAACATTTAAACTGAGAAAACTTCTCTCAGGTGACTTCTTGGGGGGCCAGAGTGGCTCATCATCAGCCTTACAGAGGGAGTTTTGACATTGAGCTGTATTAAGGATCATAAAATAATAATATCCACCATTTATTGAGCTCTCATCTCACACCAGGTGCTTCACATATCTCCTTTGACTCACATAGCAGCCCCGTTCGTTATTATCATTGCCTCCACTTTAAGGATGAGCACTTGGCTACCTCCTGGCCAGCAAGAGTAACAAAGCTTGAAGCTAGAACTTTATGCTTTTTCTACTACATGAAGAGATTTCCTTCAAAAGAAATAAGCAATGAAACTGCTTTGTAAGCAGTAAAGTTCCATGGTATTTTATCGTTAGAGCTTTCCTATTCTGAAGTCTGGACGAAATTCAAAACAGAACTCTGTTCTGCAAGGTGGCATGAGCCTGGGTTTCGTTATCACTCACTGTCTGCATTAGACTTGCACCACGTTATTTATCTGTCAGAACCTCAATTGTTTTCATTTGGAAAATGGTGATGATAGTAGCTGTTTAAATACTGTTTGGAAGAACAAATGAGATAATATAGTAGCAAACTGCCTGGCCCATAGTAGGCAAAGCTGGCACTCAATAAATGTCCCTTTATCCTCTTTCTTTGTAACTGTTCAAAAATAATAAAAACTGTTCTCACTCAGTGAATGCCATTTCTCATCTATTTAGTCACCTAAACTGTAGACCTTGAAATAATCATTCATTGATCCATTCCAAAACATACTTTGTGAGCACTTTATACCTTGCATTGTTCTAGGCACCAAGATCAAGAAGTAGACAGAACAAATGAAGATAATTTAACTACTGTTTTCCATCTCCCCAACTTTTCAACCAAAAAACCACCCAAGTCCTGCCTACTGTACAACAGTATATTAGAAAGTGAGATCTGATCTTGCTAGAACATCATAAAACTGTCCTGTCCTATTCTTTCCTACTGCCACCTCCCAAATGAGGAAGTGCTTTCTCCATCACCTGTCCTAGGTTGGTGGTTCTCAAACTCTAGCGAGCATTGGAATCACCTGGAAGGCTTGTTCAACCCCAGGTCGCTGGGACCCACCCCCAGAGCTCCCAGGTGACATCAGTGCTGTTCCAGGGATGATACTTTGAAACCCACTGACCTGGCTGATCACCTAGTTTACTTATTCTCACTCCACTAGTAACCTCACTGTCTTCTAACCCAGGGGTCAACAAACTTGATTCCTCAGGCCAAACCTGGCCCACAGCTTGTTTCTGTAAATAAAATGTTATTGGAAAACAACCATGCCCGTTTGTTTACACATTGTCTCTGGCTGCTTTCATGCTACAGGCAGATGTAAGTATTTGTGACAGAGACACACGATGTATGACATATGACCCACAAAGCCTAAAATATTTATGATCCGGCCCTTTACAGAAAAAATGTGCTGACCTCATCCTTAGCATCCTATGAAAATGGTCTTTCCAAAAATAAAGCCCATCTTGTCACCTCCTGATTTAAAAATTTAAAAATCAGACAGCTCTTCATTGCCTACACCGTCGAATCCAAAGTCTTCTATGATGTGACAAGCTGTCCAATCATGGTTTGCCAAACTCTTTGCACCCTATCCAATAATTAAACATCCTGGATGGCTTAGTTTTCTCTGAGCATGCCAAGATCCTCTCCCATTGCCTGGCCTTCCTCATCTTGTGCCCCTGTCTATAGCACCCTTCTCCCTTTTCTTCACAGGATGAGCAGCTACATAAGAGGTGAGTTTAATTTTTGAGAATTCAACTGTACACTCTACAAAGAGATACAGAGAAGTGGGACAATTCTACTTGCCCATTCTACTTGATGACTTTGTGCTTCTGAATGAGCAGGAGATGAGAGACTTGAATCTACTGTTTCTTCAGTCTGCTCGGATCCCCTGTGCCTCTCATATGTTAGTGTGAGTATCTCACCACAGAGGGTGTAATCCCAGTGTTTAAAGATAAGTGTTTTTCATACAACAGAGCCAATAAACACAAGCCAACTCTTCATCTGGTCCTCAAAGAAGAAGTAACAATCTGTTCTAAAGTAGAGGAAAATCTGGCTGTGTGGGGCTTACTAGACACTGGATATTTAGATACTATATATGTAGATACTGTACCTTATGGGTGATTTAAAGGGTCCACTTTATTTTTATTCATTTAGGATTTTTAAATTTTTTATTATTTTTAATATTTTTAGTTATTTATTTGAGAGAGAGAGAGAGAGTGATAGAGAGACCGCAAGCAGAGAAGAAGGGCTGAGAGAGAGGGAGAAGCAGACTTCCTGCTGAGCAGGGAGCCCAATGCAGGGCTTGATCCCAAAACCCTGGGATCACAACTTGAACCAAAGGCAGACACTTAACCTACTGAGCCACCCTGGTGCCTGTAGGATTTTATTTTATTTTTTAAAGATTTTATTTCTTTATTCATGAGACACACACACACACACAGAGGGGCAGAGACATAGGCAGAGGGAGAAGCAGGCTCCGTGCAGGGAGCCCGATGCGGGACTCGATCCCAAGACCCCAGGACTATGCCATGGGCCAAAGGCAGGCACGAAACCGCTGAGCCATCCAGGGATCCCAGGATTTTATTTGTAAGTAATCTCTATACTGAATGTGGGGCTCAAGATCAAGAGCTGCATGCTCTACTGACTGAACCAGCCAGGTGCCCCTAAAAGGTTCACTTTAAACATTAGCACTTAGACCCCAAACCCTAAATAGGACCTGGTTCATTCTTTGTTTTGGGGGCAGTAGTTATACCATTTTTTTGAAGTATAGTTGACACACAATGTTACATTACTTTCAGGTATACAGCATAGTATCAGGAAATCTATACCTTACATACACGTATTTTAAGGTTTATTTATTTATTTCAGTAATCTCTACAGCCAATCCTGAGATCAAGAGTCACATGCTCTTCCAACCGAGCCCTCTAGGCACCCGTCTATACATTATATTATGCTCGTCTCAAGTGTAGCTACCATCTGTCATCATACAACGCTATCACAATATCATTGACTATATGCCCTCTGCTGTATCTTTCATCCCCATGGCTTACTCATTCCACAACTGGAAGCCTGGACGCCCCCCTCCACTCTCCTTCAGCCATTTTTCCTGTCTCCCCACCTACAAGACCTGTAAGCCTTAGCTCAATGTCATTTCTTCTCATTTCCTCTGATGTGGGGTCAGTCTTCCTCTTCGCTCCCATAAGTACCTTCTGTCGTCTTAGCAATTGTACATATCTATATTATAACATTGGATGGTAATTATTTATTTCATTTTCAGTTTCTCTCCATTAGACAATGAGCCATTCCTGGACAAAGGCATATTTTAGATATCCAGTGTCTCTGTCTTTCTCAGTACCTAACCTAAGTATCAATGTAGCAACCATTTACTGATGAAATGGATGCAGTCCCTACCTCCAACTGTAGACCACTCCCTTTTCTCTGAAATGATCATGAACTCCCACTGAACTTTCCATTAATGCTGTACATTGAACATTTCAATGCATTTAAATTCTTCCAGTATTCATTTTCTTTTTTCAAGCAGATGTATGCTTGTTCAGGGAACAACCTATATGTTTACAATAAAATGATAGTTGTTAATGGATTGATTGCTAATTTGAGTGTGATATGTTAAAAACAGAGATAAATTAATCAAATAGTTTTTACTTGGCCAGAGATTTGTTCATGCCTGCTCATCTAAGTTATAAAGACCTTACTATAGAGTGAATGTTTTTGTCCACCCACTCCCCCTCCCTGAATTCATATGTTGAAATCTAGCATCCCAGATTGCTCCCTCACCTCTGCCGTCATGTGAAGACTCAGTGAGAAGATGGCCACTTATGAATTAGGAGGTGGCTGGTCTCAGACACCAAATCCACCGGTGCCCTGATCTTGGACTTCCTAGCCTCCAGAACTTGAGACCTGAATTTTAGTTGTTTATAAGCCACCTAGTCTATGTATTATGTTATAGCAGTCCAAAAGGACTAAAACAAGGCTAAATATGGCTCCACATTGAGTAGAGATCATTTCTTCTTATTTCCAGAGTCCATATTGGCAAATGATCCATACCCACTTTGGTATTATTGTCTGGAGTTGCCTAACCTGTGTCCTCTGCCTGGAATGCTCTTCCTCTGCTGGCTGGCTTCTTTCTCACCAGCTGTGCCCAGTGCTGCTCCCTATCCCTTCATCAAAAGTTGCTCTCTTCCATGATCCAGTTTATTTTTTTTTTCTTATAGCATTGTGAAGAATGTAAGTTAAAGATTCCAAGTACATATTTGTCCAGTAAATGTCAAGGTGTCACAGGTATCATACTAAAAGTGGAAAACAGCTAAGTTGTTTGGCCCTGTATTCAATTTTTTTTACTTATGGTGAAAAACATTAAGGCTGAAGCAATAGAGAAATGGTTATTCAAAAGTTAACCAAACTTGAAGACCAACATGCAAGGTATTTATTATTCTGGAGTATTCAAATGACATTTGGGTCTCACTTACCAGGGATTTTCTGCAGACTTCCATTTCTTAGAATTCTAAGCAATATTTCTTTTAAAAATAATCATAATTTATCACACAGTTTTGAAACTACTTCTGATAACTCTAAGAAACGTAAGAAAATATTTTCCTTTCTCCTGCATCTTTGAAAATGAAATAGAGGGGCACTTGGGTGGTTCAGTTGGTTAGGGGTCCAGCTCTTGGTTTTGGCTCAGGTCATGATCTTAGGGTGATGAGACTGAACCTTGCATGGGCCTCTGCGCTCAGTGGGGAGTCTGCTTGAAGGTTCTCTCTCCTTCTCCCCCTCTCCCCTCTTGCACTCTATGTCTCTTAAATAAACAAATCGATATAAAAAAAAGAGAAGAAAGTGAAATAGAAAGGTCAACCAATAAAATTACGCCAAAAAGTTTGAGACTAAGTGAAGGAAGGTCCCTATCCTGGCAAGTGTCACTGTGAGATGGTTGGAGTTGCCTAACCTGTGTCCTTTACTGGGAATGTTGGTGGGTGGCTGTGTGTTTGTTCATTAGTTTTGGGCCTGGACACTTAAGGCTGAGTCCATTTAGAAATTCCAGACTTTTTGCCTAAAAGCCAAGGGGAATAGAGGAGAGCAGATTGAAGGACTAAAGCAGGTTGTAGGGCTTCTGCCTCTGTGTGTTTCTCTTTTCCTTGATTTATTTATATAGATTTGTGTTGTCTAACCCTTCATCCCTTCCACATTTCCTTTCTCTTCTCACACCTAAACCACCAAGATTAAGAACTAAAGGTAGAGTTTTAAATGTTGCTAGCTACAATTATTTTTTAAAAATACTTCATATTTTCTGATATGGTTTTTCATTTATTCCTCTACTATAATGTTCTTTCACTCAGGTTGATTTTAAAGAGAGTATTCCAACCTTCTTTGCTTGCTATTTTTAAATGGTCTGAATGAGTCAATAGTCCAAAAATGTGCATTTCTTTGACCCAGAAACTTTGCTTCCAGGAATTTTTATTAAGGGAATAATTAAACAGGTATGTGAGGACATTTGTATAAGGCTATTTATTCTAGAACTGTTCATCATATTGAGAAATTGGTACCAATAATAATGTTGCTTAAATAAACAGGTATATTCAGACAATTAAATGTTATGTAGCCACTAAAATTAATTATGTAGATAAATATTTATTCCCATGAAACATATATGCTATATAGTTAGGTGATAGAAGTAGTTTACCAAATGATGTGTTTTATATGACTATGCGTAGATACACATATTAGAGAAAAATAGCTGGAAGAAAATATGGTAGAAGTTCAATATATTATATAATAGTTCTAGTGATGTGATTGTGGATTTTTCTTTTCTGTTTGCATGTAATTTCAAATTTTCTTACAATTAGAAAAACTTCCTTCTATAATAAAAGTAGTTTATTATAACTAGCAAAATTTAGTTTTTATTCTATGTAATAGTCAACGAATTTGTATAGGAAATGGCATCCATTTTTGTTCTAATTAATTTTACAATCTTGTTCTCTCTTTTCCTACTTTTTCCTTCTCTGTCCCTTCTCAATTAAAGAACTTCTCATGTCTGGGAAAATCACTGGTGAGCAACCCGTGAAGGCCTCTGGAGGCTAACCGTGCCTTAAAGTTAAAAACAGATAAAATGAAAAATTCACGGCTCAAGGGAACTGTTCTCTGATGGAAATGTTCTTTCAACGACTAGGATTTTCTTTCAATCTGTTTGACTTTAATGGGTTTGCAGCTTCAAGATGCCTGGGGGTGGGAAGAGGTTAGATTTCCAAGGGATTTAGTTCAATGTAACCTCCTTACCTGGACAAGTACTGACATTTAGTCACTGTGAAACTGGACATTTTTAGGGGGATATGTACATAAGCAAAGTAAACTGGAAATTGAGAGAGTTTTCCAAGGCCTCAAACTAGTTTTCCCTGACCTATTTGTTTTTTTCCAGACAAACGCCACCTTGCCCTGAATTATCCTGTAGTTCTGCATTTTGCCTTCCAAAGTTGGAGGCCCAGGATCCTTCCCTCTCACCCTTTGTCAATGGCAAAGCCAGTGCCCTGGCTTGTCTAGTGGTAGCAATAAGCTCCATAGCAGAAGAGAAGCCATCACTCCAGAAGACACATGGACTTCTAATGTCTTCTAATACCAGGACCCCAAATGTGAGGTTAAAGGAGCTGAGTGAGGAATTAGGACCTGGCAATTGCATGTGCTATTTTTAGCTCCTGTGTTTGGTTCCAGGTCATGTGGGGAAGCGCGCATCGTCTCTGCTCATTGGTTTCCAATTGACAAAATGAACAGTGTGATATTGTAGGCAGGGGAGCTGCTTGGTCAAAGGCAAGAGAAAGAATGCCACGAACACAGTATTCTCAGCAGAGTGAATAATGATAGGGGAGACCAGAGATCTTTTCTAGATTTTATCTCTGGTGTGTCCCTGAGCACTTAGGCTATTTCTGTGACCTCAGCTTTCTCATGCATAGACGGGCAGTAAGGCTCTGTTCTCTCTACTTCCATTATATGGGCACTGGGAGGATAAAATAGCAAGTTAATGAGATTTAAAATAGGAAGAAAATGTTTTTTTCTGAAGCCTTCAGAGCAGTCTGAGATTTTCAGGTCACGATTAAGCAGAAGGTATTGTTTCGAGAAAAATCTGTACAGTTCGTATCGTGTACATATTGTTGGCTTGAGTGCTATATTTATTTGACAATTTATTTTTTATTTCCACACAAATATGAAGGGAAAACAGAGGCAAAGTAAAATAATAAGAACAAGCAAGCCTGAAAATGAAAGTTGCCAGTCATGTTGAGCCTCGGACCCACTATCTAACTGATACTAACGTTTAAACTCCCCTCTGATAGATTTGCAAGTGTGCGTTTAATGGGGTGACTGAAATGTCCACCCTGGCAAGTGCATTTCTCACGTGGAGAAATAGTGCGATTTTCTCTTAGGAAAATGCTGAGAACACATTTTTTGAACACATACAATACTGAGGACATTTCCTGGAAAACTATTGGCCTTTGCCTGGGACAATTGCATCACACAGAAATGTTTGCGGTTCGGATTTATAAGCAATGAAGGATCTGAAGCCAACATATGACTTTTGCTCAGTACAACCAGGGGGCCAGATCTAAAATGCTAGGCATTTTTCTATTTGTACTTAGGAAAAAGCTTTCCAAATTTTGCAGGATTCCTCTTCTACCTCCCTAGTATGTCAGCAAATCTAAACAACAAGCTACCTTCTTCTGAGGCAGACGTTTATTTAGTTGACTCAGATTTTAATGAGAATCACTTGCGTGCATTTTCTTTCTCTTGTTCTAAAGACACCTCGGAAAGGTCTGTGTGTGGGGGGGAATGACAACAAATGTTAATTATGTTGTCTACTGAATTTTATGTCAGAAACATTTAGTTTGGAGTGTGAACCCTGAAGGAAAGGGTTCTTTTCTAAATGTTATAAAACTGTCTGTTCATTCTGGAAAGGCAAACAAACTAATGGCAATGATCACCTGCTTTGGAGTAACGGGAAGTGGGCGGGAGACTCCACCTTTTCATAGTTTTTGATGTTTGCACCTGTGTTAATTATCCATACCCAAGTTAAAATACTAGTAAAAAACATCTTTACCTATGGGGAAAGAAATTGGCAGTGGAGAATGAGGAGTCGGAAAAATTTTTAATGCAACCATTGTGATGTATTTGCATTTTTGCAGTATGGATGAATAAATAAATGTGCATTCGTTATTCAAAAGAACCAACATCGGGGAAAAAAACAGAAACAAAAACAAAAACCTCTGGATGCCTCACACTCTGAATAAGAAAGGATGAGCCTCCTGCTATTTTCTTTTACGCTTGGATATCTTTTCCATGTACCAAAGAGCTATCCCATGGTCCCGGGATGAAGGGAAAGGACAAAGTCCATTTTAAAGTCCAAGCCAAAATGTGATTATGTAGCTTTCTCTGTACAGACATAATAGGGTTATACATTCCCTGTGAAAAAGCTACAGACAGATTACACCAGTCAACAGATCACCCTGCACAGAAACTGTAAAGCCATTTTAACACTTACTTCAGATATTATTACATGTGACAAAGTATTTGAAAGATCAACCAAATAAACTGTTCCTAGGAAATGTTTCCAATAGAATACTTCTAGAATAATGCTGCTTTCCTTAGGTCACTGGGAATTGAATTAAGACACTGAAACATAGACTCAAGATAAAAACCTACATTTTTAGCTGAATACTTTTATAGAAGCCTCTGGATACTATAATATTTCTCAATCCTTTTTTGGCATCTAGAAAAACGGAAATAGATAGTCTGCTTTACATGGCAGAGAATCTATATGTCGGTATTATAAATGTGACAAGATTTCAAATTTAACAGGACATATCTGTATAGCCATTTATCCATGCGTTTACCTATCAGTCATTTATCTTACCACGTGTGAGGCCCACTAGGAGATGCTCTGGAGATAGAGAAATGAAGAAGACCCCAAGGGAGGAGGGGAAGCTGATGTAAAAATCAGCTGGTATGATAGGGAAAGTGGACTGTAAAGCACAGGTGATGCTCTGGAGTCAGGGAAGGAAATAACACTTCTCCCAGAGGAGGGTTGGGGGGGGGGGCATAAAAAGAGCAGAGCACAGAAAGCACTGAGCCCAAACCTGACACAGAATAAAGGATTACTAAGTATTTGCTATTATGGAGAAGGTGGCAGAGTTATGGAGTATTTGGGGGAATAGCTCCGAATATGTAACTCAGCCTGAAAGTGGGAGCAAGGGAGGAGAGATTAAGAGACAGAGAGAAGGAGGAAATATTAAGAGCATGTACTTTAGGAGCTAGCTGATAGTTTTTAAAACCGCATTACACTCCTAAACAAGTTGACAGTTCTACATCAAAGGGAGGTTGGAGTTTTGTCATGAACTTGAGTTAAAGCAGGGGCACTTCACCTGCTATGCTAGGAACAAAAGAGGCCAAGGTCTCCCATCCTTGTCACCTATGGGCACTGTACACTGGATTACTCTTTGCCATGCAGAGTTGCTGCGTACTGTTAAGATGGTTAGCAGTATCCCCTGTCTCTACCCCCTGGATGCCAGAAGCAGTCCCCTGGTTGTGACAACCCAAAATGTGTCTGCCTTTGTTAAAAGTCTCCTAGAGGTCAAAACCTGTCCCCACTCTCCCACCTCCACCCCCAGTTAAGTGTTGTCTCAGCGGTTTAGCATTGTTCAGCCCAGGCCCTGATCCTGGAGACCCGGGATGGAGTCCCGCATTGGGCTCCCTGCAGGGGGCCTGCTTCTCTCTCTGCCTATGTCTCTGCCTCTCTCTCTCTCTCTGTGTCTCTCATGAATAAATAAATAAAAATCTTTAATAAAACAAAACAAAACAAAACTGCTGTCTCAGACCAAGATAATTTCATTAAGTATTTATAAAGTTTCATAAACTACTAAGCTGCAAATGGAAAATTCAGGTTGATAGAGAACCAACTTAAATATTTTCCTTTTATTTTGATGGCTGCTAAATGTATTGTGACCAAACTATCAAATTAACGTGTCTAGAGACTGGTTTATTCTCATTTCCATTTGCCAGTCATAACAGGGTCTGAGACATAATCCAGGAAAATGGCTCAAATTTGACACGGGCATCACTTACTCAGGGAAGTGAGAGCCTATCCTAGCTTCCAAATGCCTTTATTAACTTCGCCCTTCTTTGCAGCAAGTGTAAAATAGGGTGTTTTTAGTCATCAAGACCACCATGGCTCCCAGACTGAAAGTTGGGGACTCTGATTTCCTGAAACCTCTCCCTGACCTGCTGGCACAAGGTCCTGGAGTGGTGACCCATCTTTTTGATCATCTTCTTCAGCACTGGAGGGAAAAATGTAGAAAGTGAAGGTACCCCAGAGGCTGCTGGGAGATTCTTTGTTTACTTGCTGGAATAATTCCATCTTGCCTTTCTACTTTTAACTACTCCAGCAAAATTATGTCGTAAACCACGATTAACTGGAACATACTATGTAAAAGGTTGAAAAGTCTTTACTTTTATCTTTTTTGAAAGAAAAAGGAGATTGGAAGAGGCATGTTTATACTTGAAATTCATTTTTTTAAGATGAAAACTTTAGGATAAAAGCTGGATATGGGGGGAGCCCGGGTGGCTCAGTGGTTTAGCACTGCCTTCAACCCAGGGTGTGATCCTGGAGTCCCAGGATCGAGTCCCACATCAGGCTCTCTCTGTGGAGCCTGCTTCTCCCTCTGCCTGTGTCTCTGCTTCTCCCCCCCCCCTTTGTGTCTCTCATGCATAAATAAATAAAATCTTAAAAAAAAAAAGCTGGTTATGGGATAATGAGTCAAGGACATCCTTCATTATATTTTATTGATCAGATTGATTCTGCTGCCACTATCTAAATAATCAAAGAGTTCTTTTTCTCTTTAGAGGGTTTACACCATTTTTACTTCCAAAATGATATTAAGGGTTTTCCTGAATAACCACATATACATACACACACATGTATATGTAGGAATGGCCCTCTGCTTTTAATAAGACCAAATTAGAGCATATTCTACACATTTTCCTCTAGATTGCATTTTTTTACTTAACCGTATACTGTAGAGACTATTCTATATCAGTCCATAAAACTGTAATTCAGTTTTTTAAACAGTTTCATGGTATTCCATTGCATGAACATACCACAATCTATATAATTAGCACCTATTGATAGACATGTAGGTTGTTTCTAGTGTTTTGTTGCTAAAAGTACTGTAATGAATATCCATATTCATCGAGGCTTTACGACTCTTTAACACTCTTAGAAGCCAAGCTGCTGGGTTAAAGATGTTAATTTTTTAAAAGATTTTTATTTATTTATTTGAGGGAGAGAGAGAATGAGAGCATGAGTGGGGAGGAGCAGGGGGACAAGCAGACTCCCCACTGAGTGTGGAACCTGATATGGTACTCGATCCCACAACCGTAGGATCTTGATCTGAGCCGAAGCAGATGCTTAACTGATTAAGCAGATGCTTAATTTAGTCACCCCTAAATGTTTTTCAACACTATAGGAAATTATTTCCTATAGAGGCTGCACCAATTTATTTTCTTATACTGTATGAGAGTGATTGTTTCCCCAGATCTCATATGGCATAATATATTATAAAACTTACCGCAGGCTAAAAATATTGTTTTTAAAATTTGCATTCCTTTAATTACAAGTGAAGATGAGTATAGTCTCTTGTGTTTCAACAAACATGTACGTCTGCAAACAACTTTTCATGTCTTGGCAAATCTGTTGCTTCCTCCGCCCTCTCCCTCCTTTTTTCCTTCTTCCATTATTTTTCTGTCTTGGTCTCATTCTTTTTCCTTTCTAAGGACTCTTGGAAATTAGCCCTTTATTCTCTTTTTAAATATTTTTAAAATTTAAGTTCAATTAATTAACATATAATGTATTCTTAGTTTCAGAGGTAGAGGTCAGTGATTCATCAGTCTTATATAACACCCAGTGCTCATTACATGACATGCCCTCCGTAATGCCCATCATCCAGTTACCCCATCCCCCCACCTCTCCAGCAACTCTCAGTTTGTTTCCTATGATTAAGAGTCTTTGTGGTTTGTCTCCCTATGTGATTTTGTCTGGTTTTATTATTTTCTCTCTTCCCCTGTTATCCTCTGTTTTGTTTCTTGAATTCCACATATGAGTGAGATCATATAATTCTTTCTCTGATTGAGTTATTTTGCTTAACATAATACTCTGGTTCCATCCATGTCATTGCAAATGGCAAGATTTCATTTTTTAAAAAAATATTTTTATTTATTTATTTATTTATTCAGAGAGAGAGAGAGAGAGAGAGGCAGAAACACCGGCAGAGGGAGAAGCAGGCTCCATGCAGGGAACCCGACGTGGGACTGGATGCAGGGTCTCCAGGATCACACCCCGGGCTGCAGGCGGCACTAAACCGCTGTGCCAAGATTTCATTTTTTGATGGCTGAATATATTCATATATATATATATATATATTTTATATATCCATTAATCTGTTGGTGGACCTCTGGGATCTTTCCATAGCTTGGCTATTGTGGACATTGCTGAAAAATTAGCCTTTAATCCTATCATTTCTGTTGCAAATATTTTTTTCTGAGTTTGATTTTGCTTTTCAGTTTTCTTTATGGTAACGCTTCACATAGAAATAGTTAATACATGTAGTCAAATGCACTCATTTTCTGTATGGCTTTTGTATTTTCTTAATGTATTTATTTTTAGAGAAAGAGTAAGCAAGAGGAGGGGCAGAGAGAGAGGGAGAGAATCTCAAGCAGGCTCCAGAGAAGAGATTCCCAATGCGGGGCTCCATCTCACTACCCCAAGATCATGACTTGAGCCAAAATCAGGAGTCAGAAGCTCAACTGAGCCACCCAGGTGCCCCTCAATGGTTTTTGTCTTATGCTTATAAAGTCTTCCCTTACTTTGAGGTTATAATGAAAAAATTATTTCATGTTTTCTTCTAGTACAGTTATGGATTTACTTTTCATCTTTAAATCTTTGGGCTATCTGGATTTTATCTTTGAATAAGGATTGAAGTGGAAATCCAAGCTTTATTTTTTTCCATATGGCTAGCCAAGTGTCCCAACACTGTTTATTTCTTCTTCTCCATATGGAATTATCACCTTATTATCACCTTTGTTTTATAGAAAATATTCATGTTCAGAGCTATCTCAGAAGACTTTTTTTTTAATCTCAGAAGTCTTAATTCTTTCCCATTTATCTACATCTCTTCATGCACCAGTAACAAACTGCTCATAATATGTTTTAATATATGCTTTTTGTTTACTATTTTATTTTGTGTATTTATCAATATCTCCACCTAACAATATATGTGATTTATGTCTAATCCTGTAACAAAGGTACAGGGTGTTAGGACACAACCATTTTTATAGTGAGAACATTTTTTGATATTCATACTAGTTTGAGAATTCCCAAACTTAAGCCATGGAACGTTCAGCTAGTTTTTATCATCTTGCAAACTCTGAACATTACCTTCACTCATAACACCCAGTTTATCTTTCTCATCTCATGTCTCACCTCAAGAGTTTGAAACAAAAGTCAGCTTATGATTACAGTGAGGATGAGGAGTGCTGGAACAGTAGGGTTGAGGTAGTGACTGCAAGGAGGTGAAAGTCATAGTGAGAGTCATCCAGAGAGCTGCAGCCTCCAAGCATTGACAGCTAATGGCCATGTAAGAAGCCTGATACCCCAAGCTTATCATTAATGGGGACCACAGGAACAAAATTATCAGGTAATGCAAACGATTGTTTGATTGTATCAGAATTAAAAATCCAGACTTGACAAACAGGATCCTGTACCCAATTCAAACTCAATAGAGCAAGTAGTACTGGGCCCTCAGGCAAGTTCCAGACACGAGTTCATTAAAAAAATCAAAGGCACTCTTACCAAAAGGCTAGTTACCTTTAAGGAAGGTAAGTATTTATTGCTATAAAATCACAAATGTATATCATGAATCTTCCTCCTAGTTTTCCCTTAAAGAGACCTACCCAGGAATGCTCCCACTGGTCACATGAGTTTAGAGAGGGCTTTGTAGATTAGGATACTATGTGGAACCCATAGGAAATCTTCATGGATGATCTTGGAGATGTTGGAGGAAGTCTACGCCCCCTGAAACCATTCTCTTGTCCATAGGAGAGAGCTCCTAACTCACAGGGGTCACAAGTTGCTCATGGTGGGGAGGGGGATGATCTTCCAGGGTTCATATTTGAGTGTGCTGACATCACATGGATTCCAGATCTGCCACTTCCTAGCTGTGTTACAAAGGCCGGTACTTGGTTTCCCTAAGCTTCAGTTTCCTTTTGTGTAAAGTGGGTTTTACAAAATTCCCAGGCTCATCTCCTTGGGTTGTTTTGAAGATTTTACAAAATCCCTAGGCTCATCTCCTCAGGTTGTCGTGAGGATTAAATGAGCAAGGATGTATCATGTACTTTAAATATGAACTGGCACATAGTAAGTTCTCAATAAATATCAGGGTCATTAATTGTTATTATCATTGTTATGGCAACCATTTTGTTAAAGAGCAGGGTTCCATAGGGTGCAAGCAGAAAATAACTTTATTGAGGGGAGGTGGGTGGGGGGAGGAGGTAACTGGGTGATGGGCATTAAGGAGGGCACTTGAACAAAAAAAAGGAGGGCACTTGATGTTATGAGTACTGGATGTTTAGACGCAACTGATGAATCACTAAATTCTACCTCTGAAACTAATAATACACTATATGTTAATTAAATTGAATTTAAATAAATTTTTTTTAAAAAAGAAAATTACTTTTTTTCCTCTACTGCCCACTCAAACCCACTCTAGAGGGCTAATATTTCCCTGTCCCTTGGATGAAATCTAAAGTAGGTCCTACGATATCTCCAGGCATTCTTTGGAACTCTAAAGTTCTCTGTCATGTGTAGTCACAGAACAGTCATATTTTAGTAATTGAAATGTCCAGTTCTGTGTAAAAGTCTGAACTTGAAATTCATTTCCCCTGATGTCAGTCCTAATTCATTATGTGGGTCCACAAAGAGAAAAGGGGTTAATGGGCTTTGGTTGGTTTTCTCTGTCTCTTTCCAACCAGTGCCTGCCCCCTTCTGTACTCCCTACCTCACCGTCACCACCAGAGTAGCTGACCCTGCTGTGATTTTCCTTGACTAACACTGGTGTTAGAGTTCTCTGGATATGACAGATGTTCAGTAGCACTCTCCCTTTTATGGAATGTTTCTGCACACCTCTTAGAGACCCCATTTGGGCTTCCTCACCATGGGCCCAACTCCACTTTGCCAAAGGGCTGCGAGAGGTGATTGAGAAGGACCTGCTTGCTGATATCAGGGACCCTGGGCATCCAGTGCCCCACCACCCTCCATGACAGCTGTCTGAGCACTCAAATCTGCCCTGGAAGGCACATTCAGGACTCCAACACCTTTCATCCCCTCCCTCATACCCTCACTATACTGTCCTGTCTAATCCCCAGTGCCACAGAGAAGACAGGGTTTTAAGCTGTACCCAGTTCAATTCCATAATCAGTCAATGCACCAATTACCATCCATCTGTCCTCCCTGTGGGCTGTCCTGAGCTCTGCTGTGTTCCAGTGAATTAAGGGAGGGGGCCAGGCCCCACAGTCAGGAATAAAGTGCTAACTACCACCCCTCCAAATGGACAGACCCTGAGCATGGGCAAGGTCTCTCTTGGGGCTGGTCACTTATAAGCCCTGCTGACCTCCCACTTACTGCTTATAGTCCAGGGTCCCCTTTAAAATGACCCTCCCAGGCTTGCCCCTCCTGTTTTGCCATCCTGTCCACGGAAATCATATGTCTATGACCTGCCATCCCTGGTAGGTCAACCTGCTCCTAGCGAAGGTAACTGTCATTGCTCTACCCACACGTTGAAAGTCCCAGTCCTTTAGAATTTTCAGAATCATATGGCATGCCCCTTTGACCCCAAACTCCAGGAGACACAGGGCAAGCTCTCAACGAATCTCATGCTAGGTTTAGGGTCAGGAAAACAGTCCTATGCTCTTCCTATATACAATGTCCTTGTCCAGAGATGCCCTCTCTCTCCTTGCCTCTTTAACCTAAGGGTCGAATCTGGTTCTTAGCTACTTTCTTTGCATGTCCTGCAGAAGGTGGTTAGCCTCTCACTCTTGAATGTGGGCATTCTTGCTAATGTTTTGTTCTCAGCTGAAATGCAGACTAGAAGGAGTCCCTTTTAAGCATCATGTTATATTATCTGTGTCATCTTCATAGGGTTTGTTATGCAATTTGAGTGAAATACATGTAAAATACTTAGCATGGTGTCAAGCATATCGTAAATGCTCAATAAATGTTAGGAGGTATTTATTTAACAAACATTTGTATGGCATTAACTGGATAATCTAAGTACTTTATAGGTAATAACTCTTTTGAACCCCAAAACAACCCTATCAGCCTCATTTTATAAATAAAACTGATGCACAGAGAGGTTTCATATCTTGCCCAGTATTAAACAGCTGGTAAATAATAAAGCTTGGATTCGAATCCAGACAGTCTGGCTTCAGAGGTCATCATACTGTTAACCACTGTCTATTTCTCATTCCTAATAATAGCTGTTGTTATCCTCATCCTACTGATTATTTGATATGTATGCGACCAGGCTTGTGTAAGCCTCCAGGCCAAATCAGTTTCTGAGCAAGCTGTTTGAATGTACAGTTTGACTTCATCTAATTGAACTACTCTCCCTCCCTAGACCAGAGCCAATGGCTGGTTTGGTTTTTTTCCCAGTAAAGCGTTGACAGAGGATGAATACACGTGGGTCTGTCTGGGTGATAGACAGCTGTGTTCGGTATTTCAGCACATTCCAGAAATTGATTTTAGCTTTATGGATCCTGAACAATAGTGTGGATGTTCCTGAACAACAGTGAAGATGAGGATTTCTCCTTCACCTTACCGTCATACTAAAAGGAGGGTTGGCCTAGATCGAGATTTATAGACACTTCCGTTTGGCAATTTTGTTTACAAAGAAGAGACCTGTAGATCCTGTCAATGAGTGAATTATAGCAGAAATAGAAGACCAATGAATCATCTTCAGGGTGTAGTACAGGAATAAAAAACTAGAGACACCTGCCAGCAATGATTGGATGGATTCCTTTGTCCTAAACAACATCTCATCCAGTGTGGCTGACTCCTTTCCTCTTGACTTCCTATGTATCTTCATATTCAATTGATAATACCTAATTCAACCTGAGCATGTTTCTATGGCTTGCAACTAAGATAATTTAATACAATATTTTCCTCAAGTAATGAAAACCTAAACTTTCTCATCCCTAACAGTTATGCATGCCTCTTGGTTCTGTTTCTTGTCTTATGGCATTAGCAAGAAATTCCAAAATATCATTAAATCATAGTGGTGATGGCAAGAATTCTTTTCTTGTTCCTGATAATTATAGTAATGTCTCTAGAACATTTTTGGTATGCTATCTATCTGAGAATTTGATAAAAGCTAACGCTGGAAAAATACACATACTCACAAAATTTGTTTATGGTTTTAGGAGTTTCAAGGACTAAGGGCCACCTGGAAAGTTTTCATAAATTCCATTAAGTGTGAGGTTGGCTATTGATGTAAGATACTTTTTTTTTTTACCATATTAATAAAGATTCCTTATAATGTGTGAATTTCATAAAATATCTTTTTACCAATTATTATATTCACATCTTCTTTTCTTCTTTCTCTTTAGTCTTATTGATGCTGAATTATATTAATACACTTACCAATATCAAACCATCTCTGCATTCCTAGAATAAATTTTACTTGGATTTGATATGTGATTGTTTTAATGTCTATCAGGTTTAGGGGGCACCTGGGTGACTCAGTGGTTGAGCATCTGCCTTTGGCTCAGGTTGTGATCCTGGGGTCCTGGGATTGAGTCCTGCATCAGGTGCCCTGCCAGGAGCCTGCTTCTCCCTCTGCCCATGTCTCTGCCTCTCTCATGAATAAATAAATAAAATCTTTAAAAAATATTTATCAGGTTTAATCCGCTAGTGTTATATTTGAATTTACTAAATGAATCAAAATGTATGTCAGAAATATTTTTTTAGATTTTATTTATTTATTTGAGAGAGACTAACAGAGTGAGTTAGCACATAAGTAGGAGGAACAGCAGAGAGTGAAGGAAAAGCAGGCTCCCTGCAGGATCCCAAGACCCTGGGATCATGACCTGAGCTGTGTCAGAAATATTTTTGAATAAAAGGAATTATAAGAAAGGTTATTTGTTGGTTAAACCTCATTTGGCAAGAAATACTGTCATCTAAGTATATTTTTTCTAGGCATCCTGGTAAGGATTAAAGGATCAGAGTTGAAAATAAGCATCTGATCAAACTTACTCATTTTACAGTTTAGGAAGGAGCTGCTCAGAGATGTTAAGTGACTTGGGCAAGGTCATGCTGCTTAATAGAGACAGTACAAACAAGTTGTTGAGGCTGAAAGAGAAAATCAGGGGAAAGACTTGCCTCATTTCCAGTACAACAACACTTTAATTCTATGGGAGAGTGAAAAGAGATTTGTTTCTGAAACAGTGAAAGTTTCACAAAGAAATGATGTGAGCATTTTATGGGGTACCTAAGTGGCTCAGTTGGTGAAGCAACAGCTTCTTGCTTTCAGCTTGGGTCATGATCTCAAGAGCGTGAGAGGGAGCCCCACAAGGGCCCCACACTGGGTGTGGAGCCTGCTGAAGGATCTCTCGCTACTTCTCCCTCTGTCCCTCCCCCGCTGTCTTGCTCTCTCTTAAAAAAGTGATGTGAACATTTTAATGAATTAAAGACATTATTATCACCTGTAAGGGATTAAAAACATTACATGGCTTCACTTTCCCCATATCTTTGCGTTCCAACCATCTCCTTTGTCTGTGTAGAGCTGAAATTCTGAAAAAGCAAAGTTTCGGCTCCTTGAACAGTTTTCCCCAATACACACCAGGGAAGCCTTCCTGCCAAGAACAGACTAAATGCATTACCAATAGGGATGAAAGAAACATAGAACAAAGAAAAGAGGCTTTGAGGATATATATTTTAGAAAGCTGCCAACTTTGAAAACTATCTGGAACTATACCAACACGTGCATAGGACCCCGGCAAAGGAGGGGCTTCCTTGGCTCGCTGTTGGTGCAAGTTCTTGCTGCTTATCTCTTAAGGTCTCAAACAGGCTTCTGTGAATCCCAGTCAGCGTTGTGCTGAACCCGTCGACCCACCTGTTCCCTTGCTCTCACCTCATCAGCACACGGTCCGCTGGAGCAAGGGGAGGCCCGGAGCCCAGCCCAGGACCCGACTTCGTGTGCGGCACAGAACCGGCTGCGGGCTGCATCCAGAGGACCCACACATCTGTACTGTTTGGATAAGTCACTGAGAGACTCGGCCAAACTGGTTGTTTGGTATCACAGAGCAAAACAATCCGTTAGATGACTGATTTTTTTTTTCTCTCCCAACTGCTGTGTGGACGCTGCTTCAGATTTTAATCTGATGGTACATTTCATTTAAACCTTGCTACAAGGGCATACTATTTTTTTAAAAAGACTTTTGATTTCTATTTATTTGAGAGAAGAGATTGCAAAAGAGAGGGATAACAATGGGAGGCAGAGGGAGAGGGAGAAGCAGGCTCCCTGCTGAGCAGGGAACCCAAAGAGGGGCTCGATCCCAGGACCCTGAGATCATGACCTGAGCCACCCAGGTGCTGCAAGGAGCACACTTAAAAAAAATTTTTTTTTTACCATTTAAGGGGCTATTATATTTACTATTTAATGTGATAACCATTTAAGGGGCTATTTTATGTGATGTTCCAAACACTCTGCAGCAGATAGAGCAGCTGATATTATCCTCATTTAGAAAAAGATGAAACTGGGATCCCTGGGTGGCGCAGCGGTTTGGCGCCTGCCTTTGGCCCAGGGCGCGGTCCTGGAGACCCGGGATCGAATCCCACGTCGGGCTCCCTGGTGCATGGAGCCTGCTTCTCCCTCTGCCTGTGTCTCTGCCTCTCTCTCTCTCTCTGTGACGAAAGAAAGAAAGAAAGAAAGAAAGAAAGAAAGAAAGAAAGAAAGAAAGAAAGAAAGAAAGAAAGAAAGAAAGAAAGAAAGAAAGAAAGAAAGAAAGAAAGAAAGAAAGAAAGAAAGAAAAAGATGAAACTGAAGCCGGGAGGGTCTGATTGATTTGCTCCAGGTCTCACAGCTCGCCAGTGGTGGAGCTAGAATTCAACTGCAGGTGCCCTGGCTTTGCCTGCGGACTCTAGCAATGCAGCACGGCCCCTCTTTCATTAGTATTTCTGTTCCCAGATGTGTACTTTCTGGAAGAAAGTTGTGTATGTTAGGGTTTTAAATTTTTAAATGCTTCTGGGTGCCTGGGTGGCTCAGTCACTTAAGCCTCTGCCTTCGGCTCAGGTCATGACCCCAGGGGTCCTGGGGTGGAGTCCCACATGGGACTCCTTTTGCTCAGCAGGGAGTCTGCTTCTTCCTCTGCCCCCCACCCCTGCTAGTGTATGCTCTCTCTCCCTTTATCTCTAAAATAAATAAATAAAATCTTTAAAAAAAATTTTAAATGCTTCCAAATAGTTGTGGAATACAGGAGCATTCAATAAATACATATTATGTAAGTTGTAAATACATTTTGATGAGGAAATTACTTACATACAGATTTGGAGGATCACTTAAGAGAATTGGGATCTATTTTCAAAGTAATTTAATGGATGCATGGAATGTCTTTATGGAAATATTAATAAAATAAAGTCTAATCACTTAAGTGATTACTTGATATAGAGCCTGAATTTCTTCGAGTGTTATACCACATTTAATATACATCAATACATTAATTTTTCCTACAAATCTAGGGCATTACTTTTTAAATTTTTCATTGTAGAAAGGTTCAACCATACAGAAGTAGAGAGAAGAGTAGAAGAGTATACTGCACCCATCACCCCACTTCAGTGATGACCACCATGTGGTCAGTCTTTTCTCCATCCTCTACTCTCCCTGTCCCTTCCTGGGATTATTTTAAAATAAATCTCAGACATTCAATTATTTCATCTATAATATTTCACTATGTATCTCTAAAAGATAAGGAACCTTTTTCTTAAGTCACAATCTCATCATTACATGATTTCCTTGTATCATTTCCTTGTATCATCTAATACGCAGTTAGTATTCAAGATTTTCTGATTGCTTCCAAAATGTCCTTTAGAGTCATTTGTTCAAATCAGGATCCAAACAAGATCACATGTCAAAATGTGGCTGGTACATATTTTTTTTTTTTTAATATATTTTATTTATTTATTCATGAGAGACGCAGAGAGAGAGAGAGAGAGGCAGAGACACAGGCAGAGGGAGAAGCAGGCTCCCCGCAGGGAGCCCGATGCGGGACTCGATCCCAGGACCCCAGGATCACGCCCCGGGCCAAAGGCAGGCACCAAACCGCTGAGCCACCCAGGGATCCCTGGTACATCTTTAAATCCCTTTTAATCTATAACATTTCTGTCAAGAGAAATATTTAAATAACTCCTCCTGAAAGAATTACCTGGCTTTCGAGGGAGTAGTTTTATTTTTATATACCATACTTGATTGATTCTAAGGCATGATTAATTGTAAGATGCATTATTATTTTATGTACCACTAAAAAATTTAAAATGCTGACAATTATAATTTTAAGATGCCACCAACTGTAAGCTATATTCTGATTTTGGAGAAATAGAAATGGGAAAATATGACTTTAAATCAATGAAATATGGTAGTTGGAACATGGATAACTCACATGTCATTTTTTTATTTCAAAATGAGGTGTGGGAATGGCATACATGATGTGTAAAAAAAATCCTTTACATGGGATGTTTACTTCTATCCCGAAGCAGATGCAAGGTGAAGAGTGATTTCCCTTCTTGTTTTCATGGCTGATCATCCATGGTGAAGTCCTTTCCCCTCTGTGTGTTTTGACTTCAAGTTTGGCATATAACTTGACTTTCTTAGAGTGTTTATATCACATTTAATATACATCAATACATTAATGTTTTCTACAAATTATGGTCTCTGAGAAAGCAAGAAATGTTTATTCTTTGGATCACACTGGCTTTAGGATATTAGATGAGCCCAATTTAAAAAACATATTCAAAATGCCACTCTGTCTTCAAAATGCAGAATGCAATTGTAGATATATCCCTTTTTCTTGGTTTGCGTCATCACAGATGAGTGTTTAATGGACAATAACATGTTTTACAAAAGCTAGATGACACAGAGAGGAACATGAGACTTGGCGAAATTCTATTTGGCCTCAAACGTGGTAGTTTTCGTTTTTATGTCTTAGAGATGTTGACATCACAGATGAGCTCCTGATAAGGTGAGTGTTCACTTCAAAGAATTTGGGCTTCGGACTTGTACTCTTTTTGTTAACAGGAGCCTTTTGATAAGCAAGGTCTGGGTTGGGGGGGGCGGGTAGGAAGGTGTGTAACTGTATCACAGGTATTGATGAAAGCAAGCTCTAAACTCCTTTGCCTCAGGTCACTGGCAATTTTCGAAAAGCAAAAAAAAAACTTTGATTTCTCCCTGGAGAGATTCCAACCCGTGGCTAAAAGTATTTTGCTTCTGGCTATCTATGCTTATAAGAAGAATCTGGATTATTTATTTGCCAAATCTGAAGTTATCCAAGGGCAGTTTACTCCAGTGGCTCTGAGACCTGGTATATGGACATTTTTTAAAAAGTAGAAATGTACTGCCCAATTTTTTTTCTATGTATGTGCTCTCTGAGATGCAGAAATGGATTTGTTCTAGCAGAACTCAAAAAACCCACTCTTTAAGGCACGGTACGATCCAGACTTGTTCTCTCCAACTGCATCTCCTCCTTCTCTGACTAATTCTCTTGTTTGCTTCTGGCCAGCTTCCCTGCCTCTTTTCTCTTTCTAGAATGTGCTGGACATTCCCTTTGCCTTGGGACCTTCTCACTAGCCTTCCTCCCCATCCTCCCCGTTTGTTTCCTGAAACAAAGCCAGAGGCCTGCCACTTTTCAATGAAAACTTTCTCGGCTTTTCTATTTAAAATTACAACCTGTGACTCCATCCTTTTATTTTGCCGCAACAAAAGATTCGGTGGCCGTTTAGTAGTTCTACATGAGTAAGTCTCTTCATCATATTAAAGATTTTCAAAAGATTATAAAACAATGCTTACAAACTGTCCAGGCTGGAAAGGCTCTTCTATAGATAATTCTATATTTAGCATACATGCTTCTTAAGTATGTTGCAGAATAACAGAATTATTTGAGAAAGAATGTTTTGGTCACTTTCTTTTTTTATATAGAGTCTTCTTAAAGTTAAGACAACTACTTCACTCATGGCTGCTGTGCAAAGAATCTTGTCTTCAATCAGCTCATTAAGGTACCTTTGTAAGGATAGTATTTTTTTAAAAGGCACTTTGCCAGCTCCCTCAAACATAACTTTGCAAATGGACAGCAAGAAAAACATGGCAAATCACTTCCATATGGCTCAGGGCAATGAGAAATTTTTTTGATTAACAACACATTCAGTACAATAAAATAACTTCCAACACCGCTAGAGAGACACTAACTTATCTGCTACATCTATTTTCTGCTTGAGTTTTCATTGTTTTGACTCTCCCCAAATGCTCCTAAACTCCCAATTGGTTCATTTTTAAACAACACCCTCTTCCAAGACAATCACCTGTTCCTATTTGTCAACCCTATCAAGCAAATAGTTGCTCTTAAACTTATTTTAGAACCAGCTGCTTTAAACATATGTTTCAAAAATTCAAGAGATGGTTTTTACAGCCTCATCAGTTGAATAAAATCATTAACATGTCCTCTGCATATGCAAGTACTAGTTTAAACATCTAAACCACTCTATTTCCTTCCACACCTGTCTAAATAGCAAATCAAGCAAGTTAGTTCCCAACCTGAATTCTCATCAAAGACTTTTAATTAATACAGAAAGGACAAAATGGGCACCCCAGCCTTAATGTGGTCATTATCTGGATCTCTCCATTCCTCCCAGACAGAAACTAATCACATCATTTTTGCCCTCTTGACAAATTGAAAAGGTATGACATAACTCTTATATAACTTTAAACAACATGTCCTCACCCAGCAAGAGCTGTTTTTTCTTCTTCAAATGAAAGAGAATAAGAATCCAACTGTCTTTTACTGGGTGTTTTACAGTTTTTCTTGATATAACCAAACCATCTGCCACCTCTGTCCCTAACGCCTGGCATGAATCAAATCATCTTCCTTGCAAACATTGTTAATCTCACAGTAATCCCTACTAATCACTTTGTAATCAGCACTCAGCGGGCTAAAGGGCCTTGATTCTTAATCACAATATTTTAATCATCATTCTTGGGAGATGGCAGTTAGTAATCCCCGAATCTTGGGCTTATGTCTTCTCGATTTCCTAATTATTCCTTAGGACAAAGAACAGGAGCTCTCTAGATGTGAGAAACCAGATCTCTCTGGCTGGAACTGGTTGAAGAGAACATGCCTGTCCCGGGGTGGTGTTTCTGATGCCTGACTGTTATTTTCAATTTGGGATATTGAAGACAGATTCTTATTTTTGTTTTACTTGGTTTTCCTTGGTTTCTTTTACTTCCTTATACCTTTCCTTGATCTCTTTTAACTCTATTACACTTTTTACCTTGGTACATTTTTACATGAGGAACAACATTTTTCCTCTCTGCCTCCATAAAAGTCTTTGGTTTCTGGCTTGTATAATTTCCTTTTTTATTCTTTCTCCAGCTGAGGAAATTTCCTTCTGTGTCTAGATTGTTGAGAGCTTATGTCATGAATGGGTATTGGACCTGGTCAAATGCTTTTTTTGTATCTGTCAATATGATCATATGATTTTCCTTCTTTAAACCATTGGTGTGATGGATTGCATTAATTGGTTTTTGTCAAAAAAAAAAAAATTGGTTTTTGTCTTGTTTGCATTCTTACGGTACAATGTTCTTACTCTTTCATATAACTTTACAACTTATTTCTTTTTCTAATTGCTTTCTCTGAAAGGGATGGTAAGAACTCCTGAGGTAACTCAGAGTCTTGCTATCTTGGTAAATGATTGAATATTCCTTTCTCTTCATTCTTAATTTTTTTCTCCATCACCAGTTTAAGATTATGTGTTATTTTCTCATCTCACAATGTCTTTCTTGGCCATGCTCATATAGTACTTATCATAAAGTCTATTTTTATTCTTAAAATTCATTCATTTATTTTTAAAAACATTATTGAGGACTACTGTGTGCCAGGCACAAAACAGAAACCTTATTCACCATTTAGTCTGAGGCACTACACTGGCTAAATATCTCTTGGCCAGAATCTGAGTTTAAATTAAAAAAAAAAATTAAATAAATAATAAAATAAGGAAAATAAATAAAGTCTTCACTTTCAGAGATTCCTGACTGGCTCAGTCAGTAGACCACTGACTCTTGATCTCAGGGTTGTGAGTTCAAGCCCCACATTGAGTCGGGGTAGAGCTTACTTAAAAAACAAAAAACAAAAAACCTCACCTTTAAGGAAACAATTGAGAAATGAGACTTTTCCCTTGGTTACTTTAATAATGATCACTGAAGAGTTTGAGCTCCTTTTATAATCTCCTTTTCCTGAGCCCCACCCTGTAGCATATTTATCAATTTATCAAGCACAGATTTGAGACTTTGTTGTAATTCTATTTTAAAGGAATGGCATGGAGAGTGACGAGGAGACCTAAGATGAGCTGTCTTCTAAGAGTCTAGCTTAGAAGAGTGGACTCCATGTTCTCTGCTTCTCTCCACTCTCATCTGAGGATCTCCCTCAAACACAGAGTGGATTTTTTATAACAATTCAGTGGTTTTTAGTATGCCCACAGAGTTGTGCAATCATCACCACAATCAATTTTGGAACATTTTTATCATCCCAAAGAGAAGCCGTACCCCTTCACTATCACCTCCCAATCCTCCCATCTCTCTGCCTAGCACTAGCATTAATCTGCTTCCTGTCTCTAGATTTCCCTCTTCTCGGCTTTTCATATAAATAGAGTCATACACTGTGGTCTTTTGTGATTGGCTTCTGTCCCTTAGCATATTGGTCTTGAGGGTCATCCATGCTGTAGAATGTAGATATACCACGTTATGTTTATCCAATTATCAGTTGATGAACATTTGGATTGCTTCTGCCTTTGACCATTATGAATATTACCATATGCCAATTCACTTACAAGTTTTTGTGTGGGCATATATTTTCATTTCTCTTGGGTATATATTTAGGAGTGGAATTGCTAGAACATGTGGTAACTTTATGTTTAGCTTTCTGAGGAACGCCACACTGTTTTTCAAAATGGCTGTACTACCTTACATTCCTTCCAGCGGTATAGGAGGGCTCCAATTTCTGTACATTGTTGCCAAAACTTGTTATTATCTGTCTTTTCTATCCTAGCCAAACTGGTGGGTGTAAAGAGATATCTCTTGTGTTTTCGATTTGCATTTCCCTTATGACTAATGATGTCGAGCATTTTTTCATGTGTTTATTGGCCATCTGTATATCTTCTTTGGAGAAATGTCTATTCAGATCCTTTGCCTCTTTTTTAATTGGATTATTTGTTGCTATTGACTAGAATATTATGTATTGTAGATACAAGTCTCTTATCACACATATGATCTGCATATACGTTCTCCTCTTCTGTGGTTTGTCTATTCACTTTCCTTATGATATACTTTAACGAAGTTTTTAATTCCGAGGAAGTCCAATTTACTTATTTTTTTCCTTTGATTGCTTGTGCTTTTGGTGTCATATCTAAGGAGACATTGACAAATCCAAGATAAGATTTACCCTTTGTTTCCTTCTAAGAGCTTATTGTTTTAGCTCTTACATTGACATCTTTCAACAATTTTTACTTAGTTTTTTTATATGATGTAAGGTAGGGGTCCAACTTCATTCTTTTGCATATCCAGTTGTCCCAGTAGTATTTGTTGGAAAAACTTTTTTTTTAAGATTTTATTTATTTATTCATGAGAGACACAGAGGAAGAGGCAGAAACATAGGCAGAGGGAAAAGCAGGCTCCCCATGGGGAGCCCGACGGGGACTCCATCCCAGGTCCTGGGATCACGATCTGAGCCAAAGGCAGATGCTCAACCACTGAGCCACCCAGGTGGCCCTGAAAAAACTGTTCTATTTAATGGTACTGACAACCTTGTCAAAAAACAATTGACCATAAATATGAGGACTTTTGTTGGATTCTCAATTCTACTTTACATATGTGTGTGTGTGTGTGTGTATCATGCCACAACCACACAATCTTAATTATTTGTAGTTTTGTAGTAAGTTTTAAAATCAGAAAATGTGAGCCCTTCAACTTTGTTCTTTTTCAAGATTGTTTTGGCTATTCTAGGTCCTTTGAGCTTTATTATGAATTTTAGGATGGGTTTGTTAATTTCTACACAAATGACAGCTGGGATTCTGGTAAGTATTACATTAAATTTGTAGGTTAATTAGGTAAATATTACTGTGTTAACAATATTGTATTCTGATCCATTAACATGGGATGGCTTTCCATTTATTTAGGTAATCCTTAACTTCTTTCAACAATTTTTGTAGTTTTCATAGTATATATTTTGCACTTCTTTCGTTAAATTCATTCCTAAGTTCATCAATTCATTTTGATGCTTTCATAAGTAAAATGCTTTTTTAAATTTCATATTTGGATTGTTCACTGTATTAAAATATAATTTATTTTGCATATTGATCTATATCCTACAATTTTGCTGAAGTTGTTTAGTAGTTTTAATGGCATTTGTGTGTGTGTGTGTGTGTGTGTGTATTCCTTAGCATTTCTAGCATACAAGGTCATGTCACTTGCAAATAGATATAGTTTTACTTATTTTTTTAAAGATTTTATTTATTTATTCATGAGAGACACACACAGAGAGAGAGAGAGAGGCAGAGACACAGGCAGAGGAGAAGCAGGCTCCATGCAGGGAGCCGAATGTGGGACTCCATCCCCAGTCTCCAGGATCACATCCCAGGCTGAAGGTGGCACTAAACCACTGAGCCACCAGGGCTGCCCAGTTTTACTTATTTTTCAACTGGCATTCCTTCTATTTCTTTCTCTTATCTAATTGCCCTGGCTAGAATCTCTAGTATGATGCTGAATAGAACTGGTGAGAGCAGATAGCCTCACTTTCTTCCTGATCTTAAGGGGAAAGTATCCAGTCTTTTACCATGAAGCATGATGTCAAAGACACCTGGGTGGCTCAGCAGTTGAGCATCTGCCTTTGGCTCAGGGTGTGATCCTGGCATCCTGGGATTGGCTCCCACATCGGGCTCCCTGCATGGAGCCTGCTTCTCCCTCTGCCTATGTCTCTGCCTTTCTCTCTGTGTCTCTCATGAATGAATAAATAAATAATAATCTTTAAAAAAAGAGAAAAGCATGATGTTAGCCATGGGTTTTTCTAAATGGCTTTTATCAGGTTGAGGAAGTTAGCTGCTCTTCCTAGTTTGTTGATTTTTTTTTTTTTTATCATGAGGGTTGTTTTTTTCAAATATTATTTTCGTTTATCAAGATAATTATGTGGCTATTGTTAATGTTTTCTATTCTATTGATATGGCAAACTTACTTGATTTTTTAATATTCAACCAACTTTGGACTCCTGGGATAAATCTCTTTTGGTCATGGAGGATAATCCTTTTATAGGATACTAGCTTTGATTTCCTCATTCTCTGTTAAAGATTTTTGCATTTTTAAAAAAGATTTTATTTATTTATTTGACAGAGAGAGAGAGAGAGAGAAGAGAGAGTGTGTGTGTAAGCAGGGGAAATAGCAGGCAGAGGGAAAGGGAGAAACAGGGTCCCTGCTGAGCAGAGGGCCTGACACAGGGCTCCATCCCAGGACCCTGGGATCATGATTCTAGCCAAAAGCAGATGCTTAACTGACTGAGCCACCCAGGCACTCCCAAGATTTTTGCATTTATAATCACAAGGAATACTGATCTATAATTTTCTTTTCTTGTGATGCCTTTGCCTGGTTTTGGTATTAGAGTAAGTAATACTGACCTCATAGAATGAATTGGGAAGTACACTTTCACTCACAAATTTTAAGAAGAATCCATGAATGGTATTAACTTTTCTGTAAATATTTGGGAGAATTCATCCAGTGAAGTCAGCATTAATTTCTCTTTATCTTTCTGTTAAAAATACTTTAATGATTACCAATGACTAATGAATAGAGACAACATCTGATACCATGCTCTCCACAATGTCACAGTCCACATTCCCAGTCTTATGTTCTACTATTTCCAGCTAGTAGTATCCCACTGGCCACTACTGATAGGCAACCTGTCCATAGCTATCCTACTTTCTAACTTAACCTATGCTCTTCATGTACTTTGTTTCTCACTAGTCAGACTGCCATCTTTTCTGAAGACATCTGAAATCTACTTATACCTTGAGAACTTTTCTTGACTTTATTGTCAAATTATTTTAGGCTCTTGTGAAATTCTCTAACCAACTTTCTCTAATAGGCATTTAAAAAATCTCTATTGGGATCCCTGGGTGGCGCAGCAGTTTAGCGCCTGCCTTTGGCCCAGGGCGCGATCCTGGAGACCCGGGATCGAATCCCACGTCGGGCTCCCGGTGCATGGAGCCTGCTTCTCCCTCTGCCTGTGTCTCTGCCTCTCTCTCTCTCTCTCTCTCTCTCTCTATCATAAATAAATAAATAATACCTTTAAAAAAATAAATAAAAAATAAAAATAAAAAAATAAAAAATCTCTATTGATTTCCACAGGAAATCTTACTTACTGAAAAGTCTTCACAATAGGCTTCTGTAATTGATTAATTTAAAAAGGCACCTTAATGGGAAAAGCCTCATTCCAGTTAAATTGGGACCTGCTAGTTACTTTGGTAATGACACATAACTATCAAATGCTATATGGAATCCACTATGAACAGTATTTCTCTGTGACTTCTTTTTCCAATGACAGAATAATTAAAAAGAATTTTTGCTTGAGGAACTCATTATGAATGACTTCTCTGTGTTTCACCATATTTCTGAGGAAAATTTGTCTTAAAAAATTGATTCAGTACTGGAGGAGATTCTGCGTGCCATTTTGCTGACTTTCCAAGTCTCAAAATAATGATCTTCACAGTAGGGAGTACCAAAGGAGCTAATGGCAGAGTTACAATGGTAATAGTTTTCTGAAAAGTATTTCTTCTTTCAATATCTAAAATAAAGTTGTTCAGTATCTTAAAGCTGAGGTATAATTTTGTAATAAGCAATACTATTTAAGTAAATATAATATTTTATATATAATATTGCTTTTTAAGTACATATGATTATTATATTCTAATAGAATTTTGAAATGTTTATGAGGGAAAGAGAACTATTTAGAACTTGCTTGAAACCCTTTTCTGTTTTGCCATCCTTTTCAGGCTTACTACATTAGTGAATTAAATTTGACAAAGCCAGTGCTGCACTATCATTGCTAATATACATCTCTTTCCTAAATTTCATTAAGGTAAAACTGTTATTTTAGTGATGAATGAGTTAAGAGGGAAACTCTGAGATAAAATTATCAACAAATACATGTCATGGATCTTTACTATTATGTAAATGCTGTGACTACAGCCATCATTTTAGCTGACTTCAATGATATTGCCAGTTTTATCTCAATGTTAGCCAGGGAGGCATGTTGGTATTGCCTCTACTATTACTACCAATAAGAAAATAATAAGAGCTACACTTATTTATTGTCACTTACTGTGTACTAGGCATGATGCCAGGCAGTTATATTATTACCTCACTCATAACAAACCACCAAGAAGATTCTTTATATTAGCTAGGATTAGGTTTAATTGTGAGTAACAGAAACCTAAGATAATATCTTTTTATTTTATTTTATTTTTAAGTAATCTCTACACCTAATATGGGGCTCAAACCCACAACCCTGAGATCGATTAATAAGAGTTGTGCACTCCACCAACTAAGCCAGCCAGGTGCCCACTAAAATGACAGTGTCTTAAATAAAAGAGAATTTTATTTCTCTTGCATAAAAATCCAGAGGTAGACAGTAAGGGGTTGGTTTCACAGTTCTGCTTTACAAAGTCCACTAAGACTAGAGCTCCCTTATCATCAGCCAGTAGTCGTGTATGATGCCATCAGAGAGAAAAAAGATGAAGGAAAAGGGGGCAAAAGAAATGTACTAGGTTCCTTAGGAAGATTTCTACTACATGATATTTCACTTGGAGCTCTTTGGCCAGACTTGGTCACATAAACACACCTAGAGAGGAACTATGTGCCCCGATAAAAATTTGGGGATCTGAAACATGGAGAAAAAAACAGAAGATATTAAGGATAATAGATCCCTTCTCTGTATTATTAATTCTATTTTATAAGTAAGGCATGTGAAGCTTAGAACTATTTAATTAACTTACCCAAAGTTATCTGGTTAGTAAATGCTTTAGAGAAGATTTAAACCCCAATATGTTTTTCTGAATGGTGTATGATTTGGGGGCAGATGCAAAAGGTGTGAGGTAGTAGTAATTTCTATTAGAAGCGTAGTTATATTGCTTTAAACACTATCTCATTTAGTTATTGCCTTGTAAAAACCATGCCAAATTTAAACGAGAAGCACTTATCTGACTTGGGAATCTCTAAGTTGGTTGAGCAGAATTCTGTGATCTGAGGCAATCTTGCCTGATCTCTGCTTGGAGGTTGGCAGGGGGCTGGTCTAGATTTGCCTCCGCTGTGACAATTTGACATTGCTCCACATAGCCTCTCATCCTCCAACAGGTTAACCTGGGATCATTCTTATGGAATAGCAAAAGTACAAGAACAGAAGCATGCATGGCTTCTTGAAGCATATGTTCATTGTAATTGGCTCAATGTCATTTCCATTGCATATTATTAGCCAAATTAAAAAAAAGACCAGCCTAGATTCAAGGGGTGGGAAAATAGACTCCATCTCTTGGTGAACTGCAAAGTTACATTGCAAAGAGCGTGGTTAAAGGAGACCATTCATTGGGGCTGTCAATGCAACAATTTGCCATCATGCTAATAATTCAGAATTGTTGATTGGAATTGAGAATAAGGCAGCCTGGGTGGCTCAGAGGTTTACCGCCGCCTTCGGCCTAGGGCCTGATCCTGGAGACTCGGAATGGAGTCCCAGGTCAGGCTCCCTGCATGGAGCCTGCTTCTCCCTCTGCCTGTGTCTCTGCCTCTCTTTCTCTCTCTCTCATGAATAGATAAATAAAATCTTAAAAAAAAAAAAAAAGGAGAGAGAGAGAGAATAGTAAAGATAATTTTCAACAAAAAATAGGAGTAAATAGTCTTCCTTTAGTATGTAAGCATCATGGTTTTTGTGTTTGTTTTTTAAGAGGAATTCATGTTTTACAATAGGTCTACTTAGCAATTATAGATACACCCATGAAGTGAAACATAGAAAAGAGTCCTTAGATCTTGGGATATTTTTTTCTTCAGACTAAACCTGGATTAAGTATAGAAAGGGATATAGAGAAAAAGAGTCTGTGGCTAAAAATTTCTTCAATGTTCTGTGAAATTGTAATTTGTCCTGGATTACATTTTTCTCTGAACTATGTCTGTGTTAAATCTTAATAAAAAATGTATGAGTGTCCTCAGGTTCCGAGAAAGAAAATGAAAAGATCTAGGTTTAGTTGGGGGTTTTTTGAGGGAGGGAGGGACAGGCAGAGGCAGGAGGGAGAGAGAGAATCTTAAGCAGGCTCCACACCCAGTGTAGAGCCCAATGCAGGGCTCCACCTCACAACCCTGAGATCATGACCTAAGCTGAAATCAAAAGTTGGACACTTAACCAACTGAACAACCCAGGAGCCCTGAAAAGAGTTAGTTTTTTATCTTTGATTGTTTGGACCAGTTCGTTCATTCATTTATTTAAGATAAATGCCTTGAGTTCTCACCATGTACCAATCACCATGCTAGGCACTGAGGTATAATGATGACCGTGGAGTTTTTCCCTCGGGGGTTGGGGAGATGAGACATTGATTAAATGATTTCACAAATAAATGCATGGTGACAAAATGCAAAAAGTGTCATGAAGTAAAGGTTCATAATGATATGAAACTTTCTAAAACAATCAGCTGATGTGGCTTAAGGCATCAGGAAGGCCTTTACAAAGTAGAGAGGTTCAGTTGAGATCTGCAGGATAAATCAGAATTAAGAGGGCAGGAGTAGGGTTTAGGGTTCTAGGCACAGAAGCATTATTCTAAAGGCCCTGAAGTGGCAGAAAGCTCAGCACTTATGACAGGTTAGAAAACACTGAGCTGAGAGTGAGAAGAAATGGGTTCTGTGGTGAGGTGGAAAAGTTGGTGGTTGTCAGCTTACATCAGGCCCTCACTGATAGTAAGAAACTTTTGTCTTTATCCCCAGAACCAATAGGAGTCATAGGAAGTGATATGAGCAGATTGGTGAATTTGAAAAAAATAATTTTGGGGTTAGGCCCAAGATTGGTTTGGCAGAGGCCAGTTAAAAGCTGTTGCAGCATCTAGGTAGAATGTGACCACTCAGACGAGGAAGGTGATGGAGGAAGAGGGTAAGAAGTAGACATATTCAGGAAACTTGGGTGATAACATAAGCCAATGTGAAGTGTCAGCTGTGGGAAGTAAAGAGGAGGAAGATTGTGGTATATTGAATCTTTCACCCCTTCCTGCATCCACACAGTTGACTTTGGGCTTGACTATGTGACCTGTTTTAGCCAACGTCATAAACAGAAATGTCTGTAATGTCAGTGTGCCATTCCAAATTCAGGATTTAAGAGACGCTGTGTGTTTCTGCTTTGCTTTTGAGCCTCAGCCACTAGCATAAAAGGAACATATATACCCATGCTGGCCTACGGGTCTGAGAAAGATGAGAGACATGAGGAGCAGTTCCATCCCCCAGATCTATTCCACGAAGCAGAGCACCCTGGCTGCAACCTCAAAGGAGTGGCCTAGTTGAGCCCAGCCTGGTTTCAGCAGAATCCAGCCAACCTTCAGATATATGAGGAATAAGAGATGAATGTTGTTTTAAATATTAAAATTGGGTGACACCTGGGTGGCTCAGTGGTTGAACATCTGCCTTTGGCTCAGGTTGTGATCCCAGGGTCCTAAGATCGAGTCCCACATCAGCTCCCCACAGGGAACATGCTTCTCCCTCTGCCTATATCTCTGCCTCTCTCTGTGTCTCTCATGAATAAATAAATAAATAAATAAATAAATAAATAAATAAATAAATAAAATCTTTTAAAAAATAAATATTACAATTGGGAGCTGTTTGTTACTCAGCAATAGCTAACTGATACCAGAAGGGTACAAAATTAAAGATCCAATCTTGGGTTTTAAGCCTGCAAAATTAAATGAATGGTGGCACTATTCACTTCAGTTAATCCATTTCCCATCTTTACATGCCTTTCTCTGCTGGGCTCAATTTTCCTATTTCTTTTCCTGTCACATCTACTCCTGTTACTGCCAGTTAGTTGCTAGAGCTGAAAGTAAATAGGAAGCTAGGTGGGAGGAAGGATGCCAGGGTGATGCTATAGACTGAACTATCTCTTCTTCAAATAAAATCTTAAAAAAAAAAAAAAGAAAGAAAGAAAGAAAGAGGAGGAAGCACTAGTGAGTTTTCTCTTTCTTTTTCTCATTCTCTTTCCCCTTACCCCCATCCCAACACACATCTGACTTGAGTACAAAGAAGAGATTGTGTGAGCACACAGAGAGAAGACAACCACATACACACCCAGAGGAGAGACCTCAGAAGTATCTTGGAAAGTACCTTGCCAGTACTTTGATCTTGGACTTCCCAGCCTCCAGAACTCTGAGAAAGAAATATCTGTTGCCTATAAGCCCCCTAGTTCATGGTATTTTTTTAAAAAGACTTTATTTATTTATTCACGAGAGACACACAGAGAGGCAGAGACACAGGCGGAGGGAGAAGCAGGCTCTCTGCTGGGAGCCTGGTGTGGGACTTGATCCCAGGACCCCGGGATCATGACCTGAGCTGAAGTCAGATGCTCAACCACTGTACCACCCAGGCATCCCTAATTCATTGTATTTTATTATGCATCCAGAACAGATTACCATAGTGGGTGTGAGGCTGTGTGACAGAGATGATGGGGGTGACGCTGCAGTTAACAAAGGACAGCTCTGTTGGGAAGAGGCATCAGCGGGTAGCGCATGGGCATCTCCTTAGAAGGATACACTTGAGACAAGTCAGATACTATTCTGCTGTCACTGGCCTAACCGAAGCTCACAAAGTGATCATCAACCTTTTCCAATGTGCCTATATTTTAGCATAATGAACAGTCTTGAAAAAAGTTGCAAGGTCATAGTAAAGTAAGAGAACAGCAGGAACACTAACCACTGCTGAATCCACATATTCCACTGTCCCCATCAGGTGATGGCTCTGTGGCTGGGGCCAACCCCAGGAGAGGATCCCATGCCTCACCCAAAGTCCTGCATGTTTGGGAGGAACGAAAATGGAAAAAGTCAAGGTCCAAGGAGATCTTTTCCTCCTGTTGACCTGACCCAGTCCATTCCCTTCCCCTGGAAGAGGCTGCAGACTGCAGCTGATCTGCAACAAGAATTTCTATGATCTTGGGATCCCTGGGTGGCGCAGCGGTTTGGCGCCTGCCTTTGGCCCAGGGCGCGATCCTGGAGACCGGGGATCGAATCCCACATCGGGCTCCCGGTACATGGAGCCTGCTTCTCCCTCTGCCTATGTCTCTGCCTCTCTCTCTCTCTCTCTCTCTCTCTCTGTGTGTGACTATCATAAATAAATTTAAAAAAAAATCTAAAATAAGAATTTCTATGATCTTGTTATTTGGATTTGGGATGTCTTCATTGCTGTGGATAGACACTGGGGTGGGTGCAGAGCAAAAGTGTTGGTGGTGTGGGGGGTCCAAAAGGAGCAATTGCCTAAAACCACCACATAGCACATGTTAGCATCTTACCTGCTGCCTTTTGCAGTGAGACACTTACTACATGACAGGTCATATTGGCACTGCTTGCTGTTCTTTGCTGCCTAAGAATTTTGTACCAGTAGTTATTGCAAAGTTTAAGTGTTAAGCCAAGAGAGGGTCTTGGCCCTGACACAGTTCTGGTTGATTGGATTCAATTTGTGAAGCGTGTGTGTGTGTGTGTGTGTGTGTGTGTGTGCGCGCGCACGCGCATGTCAGAGAAAGAAAGACGGAGACACAGAAGGAGAGACAGAGAGCTGGTTGTGGTGTCTCATTCCTATAGCTGGGCTGTTGGCTGGTCTGGTTTGGGTTTCCCAGTTCTTTGACTACATTTGACTCTGTTGCCTTTTTAGAATAAGGTCTTTTATAATTTCCTCCCTTCCCTGCATGCTTTCTGCCCATCACTGGGTAAAGTAGAATTATTCCTAATGGGTTTTCGATTTGTTCTTTGGAGCCCCCGTTTTTTTTAGCAAGCACACAAAAAAACTATTCATCTACATGGCTACCTTACACTAAACGTTCTTTGTTAGGTTAAATGCTACAGGCTGGGCAGCATAAACATTCAAGAAAAAAAAATTCATTGTACGGCCAGTTCTAAGAATCTGGCACCAAACAGTCCTCTAAGGTTTGTTTAAATAAGAAACGTATTAAAAGAGAGACATTTTTTATGGTGATGATGGCTTGGGCCACAGAAGTCACATATTTGAGTCCTGGTCATTGCAGGAGCATTAAGGAGCCTGTCAATGAAGCTTTCCTCCAGGGAAGAGCCAACTGGAAGATTTCTTGACTTTGGGAGTTGTGCATTTTTTAGTTTTTCTAAGGATAGCTTCCGCTTTTTTTAGGCTTAGCACATGTCAATACTTGAGGAGAGGGTCAGAGAAAAGCAGCTGGAAGTGAAAATAATTTGCTTTAAGAACTCAGGCAGTTATTCAGTGAAATCATACCATTCACTGACTTTCAATCAAGTGGATCTTAATTTTCTAGCCACTTCACTTAATTCAGTCTCCTCAAACAACTTCAGCACTAAGGATCACAGTGGGTAGAGTTGGGGCCAGGATGTTATTTTTCTATGCTGCACGCCCATGATTTTGTCAGTCCTCCTTTCCCTGCTCTGGGCCACCCACTCCCTACTTCTTCCTCTTCTTCTCAGACCTCTGTTCATTCCCACCCTGCTGCAAATCATTGCCTCGGTGTTCATTTAATTATGGAATTTGATATTATACTTTATATTTTGTACTGAAGCAGACATAGACTTACAGGATGTTTAGAACTGACGGGGTCATTTGTTCACTTGTTCGTTCATTTATTTGTCACATATTTGTGGTTTTATGTCAGGCAGTGTCTCAGGCCCCTAGTAGTTTTCATTCTGTGGGGTGTGGGGGGAATGGACATGCAGAGAAACCATTATAACCCAATCAGACTCTATAATGGAAGTGTGAGCAGAGTACAGTGGAAATGTAGGAATAATTTGTCACTTTTCTGGAGGAGACTGTGAGGTCTTCCCAAAAGCTGGCAGTGGGCAGGTCATATTCAGAAAGCAGGTGTAGGAATAGTGTTTCCACTGGAGAGAACCATGTTCAGGGACCACTGGGAGCATATATATCACTGCAGGGTGTACTGTGAGCAGGGAAGCCACTGCCAGTGGCCCTGAAATGGTGGGATAGCATCTTGAAGGAGCTTGAATGCCATGCAGGGGCATTTAGATTTTAAACCAGCGGCAGCGGGAACATCATTGAAGACTTTTGGACAGATTCTTTATGTTAGGATGATCCCTCTGAAATCAAGGGATCTGGATGGAAGAGGAGAAGGAATCGGTGAGATCCAAGTCAGGGAAATATAGAAAGAGACTAGTGTAATAACCTGGGCAGCGGATGGAGGCCTGAGCTAGGGCAGTGACTCGAGGCATAAAGGAGAGAGATGTTCAGGGCTGCAGGATGAACTGGGTGGGGAGAAGGAGGAGTCTAAAATGAATCCAATTTTCTCTGGTTTCATTAATTGGAGAGATGGTTGTACCGTTCATCTATGGTAAATCTGGATATTACAAGAGAGGTTTAGGGCCTGAATGAAATGATGAATTTGGTTTTGTGCTTCTCGGGTTTGGACTGAAGATACAGAGTCTAGGAAAAATGGATGGCACCGATGTGAGAGAAGTCTGAGAGAAGAGCACGGCTGGAGTTGTAGAGTAGTCCACATTTAAAGATCTCATTACAGATCGTCTCCTCCACTCCAAATAGATTCTAGGTCCTATAGCTAGATGATTTAGAAGGTCTAGGTGAGGCTAAGGATCTGTTTTTAAGAAGCTAGAGCTGAGAAGCACAGGCCAAGTCCCACTCTATTCCAAGCCAGAGCTAGAGCCCAGGTCCACTGGGGTGGGATGACTTTCCTGAGGTCACAGAATTCCCTAGAAGCTAAGTGAGGCTCCAGTTTGCAATCCACCGTCCTTTATCTTCTGCAGTACTCCACTTCTCCACCAGATCCCGTTGTCTTATTTAGATTTTAGAACACTGAGGATGGTCTGCTCTTCTGTAACATGTGATCAGTTACAATGGCATATCTGGCCGAGAGGTGGAGCTGGTTGATTGAGATAGAGGTCTCTCACAAGTTCATGCCCCTGGTTTCCTAACAATCCTATCTTGTAGAGCACCCTCATCAGTAGAGAAAATGTGTCTATTAGGAGCTCAGTCTGAAAAAAAGCTGCTATTAGCTTTTTGTGGAATCTGGTCTTTGATCTAACAAGTTCCTTATATAATCTGGATCAGGGAATGGAAAAATGCTTCTATTTTTGTAAAGTGGTGCTTAAGGGGAGAAAAGTAGGCCCAGGGCAGCCCGGGTGGCTCAGCGGTTTAGCGCCGCCTGCAGCCCAGGGTGTGATCCTGGAGACCCGGGATCGAGTCCCACGTCGGGCTCCCTGCATGGAGCCTGCTTCTCCCTCTGCCTGTGTCTCTGACTCCCTCTCTCTCTCTTTCTGTGTGTGTGTGTGTGTGTGTGTGTGTGTCTTTCATGAATAAGTAAATAAAATCTTTAAAAAAAAAGAAAAGAAAAGAAAAGAAAAGAAAAGTAGGCCCAGAATCTACGAGTCTTCTTACAAGAATTTATAGATGATACATAAATAAAAGACAAGAGCACTGTGTTTAGGAAACTTAGAAGCCTATGGGTTGTGGGAGACCTTATTAATGACCACCTAGATTTCTCTTAAGTTCTCTCCTTCAGAGAACTCACCCCCTTGGGATTAGTCACGATCATGTGATTTGCTTTAACCAAAGAAAATGGTAGCATAAGCATCATGTATCACATCTGGACAGAAGAAATATGTAGAACTTTCCATCCTCCACACGTTTTGCCCCCACCCCAGCAAACCCTGAAGCTTTACGTTGAGAAGGCAGCGTCATGTTAAAACTTCTGCCAACCCGGACCAGGGACTGACTGAGATGATCAGAGCCCCTCTACTGATCAATGTGGACAATGTAGCACAAATAAGAAAAGCCAAAGCTACTGTTTTAAGCCACCGAGATTTAGGGGTGACTGGTTTACAGCAGCATAATTTAGCTTAATCTGACTAATGCACTGATCTATAGGAAATATGCCCAGGAAGTAGGCAGCTGATAACACAAACCCCGAGGTGCCACCAAAGGAAAAGATTTCTGCAGGCTAGAGTAGTCAGAGAAGGCAATACTGGCCAACTGGAATAATGGGACATAGACCGGATGGAGTTCAGCAAAGAAAAATTCAGGGTTATGCACTTGGAGCTAAAAAGTGAACATATTCAAAGGCAAGGTGCCAACCACTCAAAAGCAGTTGGCTGGAAAATTGAAAGTATAGCTTTAGTGGATAGCCAGTTGACCGGGAGGAATTGTCACAACCCTGCAGTTCTGATGATTAAAAAAAATGCAAGCAGAGAACTGTGGCAAATGAAAAGCATGTCTGTATCATGAGGTAATTGCTACACAGCTCGGCACTGATCTGAGCTGTAACAGAGAGCTGGGGTTGGCTCTGGTCTCCATGGCTCAATGGGATTGAGAGAATGTGGAGAGAGTTCACAGCAAAAGCCAAATCGCCATTCAGTGACCAGCAAAGAGGGGCTAGCAGACCTGGGATGATACCACCTAGAGAGGAGACGCTTCTGGATGACTTAAGCAGCATGGGCAATGGACATGAACTCCAGACAAACCACTGCTTGGAGGGGGATGGCTGCTTTTCCTCTGTGGCCAAGAGCACACCCAAAAACGGGCTGATTAAAGTTAAACAAAAGGAAGAATGTTCTTACCCCAAGGGTTGTTCGACACCAGATAGGATTGGAGATTTCTCTCTGGAGGAAGTTACAAAGATCAATGTCCTTTCGAATATAATGGATTCATGGGGTCCTTCCTGGAGCTAGGAAGGGTTGGAAGGTTCTCAATCTCTTTCCTGCCATGACCCAGATGATGATGGATGATGTCCACCGGGGCCATCCTCCCATGGGCGTGCGAACATTTTACACAACATCCAGCATCCTACTGACAGCTGTATTTCTTTCTTTCCTCTCAAGAAAACATACCGGAAACAAGGGAGAGCCATATTATGATCGGGATAATCTCAAATCCTCTTTTCCTCTTTTTTTTTTTTTTTAAGTTTTTATAAAAAGGTAAATGTTTTGTAGATGTCAATATTTTGACTACTGTTTGTAAAAATAACTTGTGATATGATCATTCAACACTTGTTTAACAAATAATGATTGAGTGATGGGTGTGTGTGTGCACACAGGAGGGTGTTCAAGGCTAAATCAGCACTCAGGTACCGGGCAGTGTGATAATGCTGTGATAATGGGAAATGTGATCCACTGGGAGACCACAGAGAAGGGCTGATCAGTCTCTACTTGGAGGCACGGGGAAGGCTTCCAAAGGAAGGTGTGTACGAGCTGAGATCCATAGGGTAAATAGAGGAAAGTTGGTCAACAGATAAGGAAAAGCAGGAGAGCAGAGGGAACTGCATGTGTGAAGGCTAGGAGGCTGGATGCAGAGGGAGGAATAGACAAAAGGAAAGATGTCTGGACACAGCCCTGGGGCTGAGGGGACCAGGTGATGGCAGGAGACAAGGGTGTTTGGTGTGCAGGAGGCAAGACGCTCAGGGTCCTGCCAGCCGTGTTAAGAAGCTTGAGTTTCATCCCAGGAGCAGAGTGAGGCCATAGAAGTGTTTTACGCAGGAGAAGGTCATCATCAAGTTTACACTTCAGAAAGGTCACTCTGGCTGCCGTGTAGAAAATTGGTTAGAGGGGCTTTGATACTAATCTGGCCTGGATTTGAATCTACGTTCTGTATTATTAACTATCAGATTTTCGACAAATGAATCTCACTGAAAATCAGTTTCCTCATCTGTGAAATAGCCATAACGATGTCTCTCTGGCAGGGTGGCCATGAGGGTAAGCTTAAATAATGTATATAAAAGGCCCATGAAGTGTCTGATACTCTGATACGGGCACTCAACAACACTGGTTCCCTTCTCTACGAATTAATTCATTGTCAATTAGCAAATGATAAATGCACTTGACACAGTACAGAATCAAATACTTTTTTCATTTGAGAGTGATGTATGCATGAGTGGTTTCTGCAGTCCTTTTAAAACTGTAAAGACCAGACTAGATTTTCCTTCAGTCCTTTAATCATCTTTGTGGTTCTTTGTAGAACACTCTCCAATTTTTCAAAATTCCTCTTCAATTGTGGAGACCACGGCTAGATTAGTCACCGTAGAGAATTCATTATAATTAGATCAACACTGTGCAGTCGCTCGGGCGGCTGGCTCAGCCATGTAAACCCAGTCAGCCGGTCCCCGTCGACAAATAGGTTGTGTTCCAGGAGTTCATTAGTAAGTTGGTTGTTTGGAACACAGAAAGCCTTTCCCCATAGAAACAGAATTATAGATGGTGGCTTGTTTCCCAGGCCAGTGCACAAAAATCTATTTAATGCACATGCAGCTGAACCAGGGCCTGGCAATAACAGTCCCTGAAGCCCTTGACTTGCTTAAGCCCCAGTGGAGGTCCTAGTTCTATGGAGTCCCCAAAACCTCTGAACAGTGAGCTTCCAAGCCTGAGCCCTCCGACAGACATGAGAAGTGGACTGAGAGCTTCTAGAGGGAGGGTCATTTGCAGCATGATTGCAAATGATCTAGGCCTTTACCTGCAATTGTGCTACTATTATATAAGCAAGTAATCCAGAGCTATCTTATAAATGCATCTACAATATGTTGGATACTTTACCTAAATTATCTATAATCCTCATGATAATTCTGTAAAGAAAATATTCTTCTGCTCATTCTTCTCATCTTGCCAGCATCTTAAAATTGTGCATGGCCCAGGGATAGGCAGGTAAGAGGTGGCAGGATTGTTGTGGGAACCCTGGCTTTCTGGCTTGCAAAGCTAAGAGCTTTTCACTGCACAACACTGCCTCCCAGTGGAGAGTGCTCAGCACATAACCCAGCATCACTAAACCAACTATGTACAATCTCGGAGCAAGTAACAAGTTCTTCATTCATACATCCAACAAAGAATCTTTGAGTGCTTCCAATGAGCTAGGCCTTGGGAACGCAAAATCGAATTAGACTTGGCGCTCTCACAGAGTAGTTGGGAAAAGGAACAAGTAAATCAATGATTGAAATCAATGAAACAAGGATATGATCAAATTAAAAAAAAAAAAAAAGATTACACAGAAAACCAGAAGAGAGATTAATAGGACTAGGATGATCATGATGGTAAACCAAGGAGGGCTTCCTGGAGAAGGTGATATGAGCTGAGTTTTGATGCATGAGTTGGAGTTAGATGTAAATCTATACGACAAAGGGTCAAAAAACATTCTATGAAGAATGAATGGCATGTTTAAATGCATAGGGATATGAAACACAGCAAAAATATGTTAAGCATTTCTTTGACCCATCTGCTTTTGTGATAGGTCAGCACCATGCAAAGATAGAGTAGCTGATAGCCTATCTTGGGAGATAGACAGTGAAAATAGTATTTAGCATATCTTTAATTTGCTTTACTTTCATATTGATGTTTTTAGATTTTTTATATCTTAAAAAAATAGATCTGTGGGTTTTTTTCCTGTGAGCTGTTTGTATTTGTTGATTTTTCTATCGGGTATTTGTTATTTTAAAAAAATTGATTTGTAAGAAAATGAAAAAAACGGACTTGAAAAGATATTGAAGCTTTACAATAGCCAAGATATGGAAACAAACTAAGAGTCTATTGATGGATGAGTGAATAAAGAAAATATGTACAAAATATTATTCAGCATTAAAAAAGAAGGAAATCTTGACATTTGCTCACTTTGGGGCATTATGCTAAGTGTAATAAGTTAGACAGGAAAGGGTAAATACTGTATGATCTCGCTTATATATGAAATCTATGAAAGCAAAAAACCAACCAAACTCAGATACAGAGAATAGATTGTCGATTGCTAGAGGCAGGAGGAGGGGGTGGAGAGGTACAAATTTTTAGTTATAAAACATAAATAAGTCCTGGGGAGATAATGTACAGCATGCTGATGACAATAATAGTACTGCATTGTGTATTTGAAAGTTGCTGAGGGAGTAGATCTTTAAAATTCTCATCACAAGGAAAAAACATCTTCAACTATGTGTGGTGATGGATGTTAATTAGACTTATTGTGGTCATTTTGCAATATACACAAATATCGAATCATTATGTTGTACATCTGAAACTAACACCATGTTATATATCAATTATATCTCAATAAAAAATTCATTTGTAAGAGCTCTTAATTCACTATTTATATTTTTTTTTTCTAGAAGGGTGGAGGGGGAGAAGGAGAGAGAGAATCTTAAGCAGACTCCACGCCCAGCTCTGAGATTGATGCGACCCTGAGATCACAACTTTAGTGGCAATCAAGAGTCACACACTTAACCACTTAACCACCCAGGCACCCTGATCATTTATCTCTTCATTTACAAAATAATCTTCTTCTAAAAACCTCCTCTGACCCTGATTATTTTTTAAAAATTAGATAGCCTTTTTACCTTTACAAGGTTGCTCCAGCTGAACTTTGTCCTGGTCAGTGTAAGGAGTATGGTAGTGTTGTTGACCACATTTCTCAGGGTGCCCTGTAGCTTTCACCCTCCTGGTTGGGAGCTGAGAGCCAGGATAACTGGAAGAACCTGGGGCAGAGACCGGCTTCCCCAAATGGGAAAGAAGTCTAAGAGAGCTGGGGTCCCTGCACTGGGGCGGCCCCTGGAAAGAAGGTGTCCCTTCGCACTGGCAGGATGTGGCACAGAGACCAAGGACAGAACCAATTCTAAGTGGGCCTGGTGCCACCTCACTTTGCCTTTGTCTCTTGAAGGAGGATCAGGAAAAGACCTGGTGCTAAACTCGCTGGCCCTAGGAGCCTTGATGCAGGCGACAGCCAAAAGGGCCGAAAGGGCCATGGGGAAGTTGCTTGGAAAGAAAGGACAAAATAACAGAGCAAACCTTCCCGTCCCCTAACACCCTCCCCATCGCCCCAAAAAACAAAGAAAGTAAAACAAAGGCCACAAACAAAATTTCAAAGCACATGAAGAAAACTAACACACTAAACCAGAGATAATTTAACGACTAATATAAAACCACTGGCAGCCTCCCCACCAGTCTCTCTTTTGAGTGTATTAGGACTAATCTCCTTATGCCTTTAACTCTGTTCAATCACTCTACGAAGCTCCAGACACCCAGGTCACACTTCCTCTCCTGCCCTCCTAATCTCCACACATGTATCACACTTTCCTCATTTGGTCCACATCTCCCATCTTTCCCCAAAGCCTGAAACCCTTGAGCCCTTGAGCATTAGCAAAATCCTCTATACCTCATTCCTGAATGTTCTCAGCTTCTTGCTCTAGACAAAATATGGATCTCCCTTGAGGTCATGGCTTCCCTGTTGTCTTTTTCCCAAGGCCCTACACCGCTGGTACCATTAATCCAGGAGAGGTCCTCCTTCCTCCTCATTGATGCTTCTAGCCCATTGCCCTGCATCCTCCTAATCCCACCTGGCTTTAATGGTTACTGTATAGCAATTCATAATTATTCTTGGAAGGCTAATTATCAAAATCACAATAAAAACAGACATTGGCTCACTTTTTTATGAAAGGCAAAGATTGCAGTGCTGTTACTTTATCTTCCTTCTCTGATCATTGACTTCAAGAAATTAAGATTGTGTCATAAATTCTATTATCTAAAATTTAGCCTATCAGAAAGGTGCTAACTTGTAGGGCTTGATATTGGGCTATCTTAAATTAACCAAATTGCATGAAGCCATTGATCTTGAATGCTGTTGTAAGAAAACCTAGATGAAACCACTAAGTATGATCATGAGGATCTCATTCACTGGGTGCTCTCAGCAAGACATTGTTCTCAGATCTCAGGATCAGAAATTGTGCTTTTTATGAGCCCATGGTTTATTTTTATCTCATGAATCCAAATGTTTTCCACTTTATAAGACTAGTTCCCAGACACCTTAGAATACATTTTATCGATGTTTGTTTACATCCTTGGAAACAGTCTTGAGCCCATCTGGAAATGAGATGAAATAGGAATCAATGTGACAAGGCAAAGATGTCTTTCAAGTCAACAGTGGTTACCTCTAGGGAAATAAGTGAGGGTGGAAAGAGCAAAGAATGAAAGCAACTTAAAAAAAAAGATTTATATATTTTATTTGAGAAAGAGAGAGAGAGAGAGAGAGAGAGAGAGAGAGAATGAGAGAGAAAGCAAGCATGGGGAAGGGGTAGAGGAAGAGAATCTTGAGCAGACTTGCTCCTGAGCCTGGAGCCTGACATAGGGCTCTATCTCACCACCCTGAGATGATGACCTAAGCTGAAACCAAGAGTCAGATGCTTAACCAACTGAGCCACCCAGGCACCCAAGAGTGAAAATAATTTTTATTGTTTATTCATCTATGTTATTTGAATTATTTGAGTATGAATTTGTATATTATTTGTAGAATTGAAAAAAAAAGTATAAACTGAAAAGAAAAAAATAGAGGAGAATATATTCAGGAGGTGAGAAGAACTTCCTAAGTAAGACATGAGATCCAGAAACCATACGGAAATAATGGATAGATCTGAGTCAAAAATTTAAAACCTTTCTCCAGCAAAAGACATTTTAAAAAGTGCAAATATCAGTAACAAGTGGGAGACCATATTCATAACAAATATTCTGGACAAAGATTCATAATCCTAACATAAATGAGCTCCAACAAATCAATAAGAAAAAGAAAAAAAAGGACAATAAAAACGAGCAAGGGATTTACACAAGTATTTCGCTAAGGAATGAATTACAAGGGACCTAAAAATGTATATTAATTGGACTAATAATCTAAGAAATAATGATTCTTTATTTCTTGTCTCCACCATCATTTCTTATTGGATCCTTGAGTAATTTAAAAGCATAATACTTACAGTCCAAGTCATTGGGTATTTTAAAATTATTTTCATGATTTTCTAACCTAGCTCCACTTGACTGTACCTTTAACACTGCGTACCTCACAAAGATTTCTTTTCCCCTGGCCCCTTTTATATTTATATATAATATAATATACAGTACATATTATATATAGTACTTATTGCTTGCTGATAGACTACCATTTATCAAGGCCATTTCTCTTCCCTTCTAAGCTCTGTGGCTGTTTTTATTTTCTGTCCTCTTCCTAGAATGTTACCCCCAGGACAGCAGGAATTTTTGCCTATTTTGTTCACTGATGTATATTTCTAGTGATTAGAATAGTTCACGATGCAGAGTAGACACTCAGTAAATTTTTTGCTGATGCATGAATCAACTCCAAGGTTGAGCTCCTTGAGGAAAAAATTACAAAAGAGAGGCATCCATGGCTTCAAAAAATAAATTTCCTCTCCACTGAATCTTACCAGGATTTTCCTATCCTCCTTCTCTAAGAGAACTACAGCGCTCGCCCATCGGCCCAGGGATAAGATTCTTGCCCCTCAGCTGGAAGAGTCACCCAAGACACAGCAGCCATTTTCCCCACTCCTAGCTGCCTTTCCCTATTGTCACCCCTGGAGCCTCTGGCTCAGTCCATTTGCACAAAAATTTGCTTTGGAAAGAGGACTTCTAGCCCCAAAGGTTGCTTTAGTTTACAAATACTCTGAGAATGGAACTCCTTTATACTGAAGACATTGGCTTTTAAGCCTGGGTTATGTGGGAAAGACAGAGGGCAGAGGCTCACGTGACTCAGGAAAGAGAATACGCACATCATCAAATATTGTATTTATTTGATTTGGTTGTGATAGTGTATTCATATTCTATCCTTTCTCCATGGAATGATTCAGAGTGACTTCCCAAGATACAGATATCTAAGCTCTACGAGAGCAGGGACTTGGTTTTGTTCATACCTGTATTCATAGCTAGGCCTGGGACATGGTAAATTGTCAAGTGTTGGTGGAATGAAAGAATGAGTGAATGGTAACACACTTTTCTAAACTGAATGAAAACTCAAATATTGGGTGAGTAGTTTGGATTTTGCCTGAGCTAATTAGGTTTTGATACATAGTTGCCAAGTTCTATGGGCATGATACCTGTGTACACAGGACCCAAATTAACTAAGTCTGTATTATTTTTTCTATGATTCCCAAACTGGATACTAACCAACCTCTGGACACAGAGTGCCACAGGGAGTTCTGGCTTCCTCAGTTCTGTCTTGTGGTTTAATGGGCACTGGACTTTCAAGGTCAGGTTAAGAAGAGTTTGCCTGAAGGAATTATTGTGTGCACGTGTGTGTGTGTGTGTGTGTGTGTGTGTGTGTGTATAGGAGCTTGGTTGTCCATATCTTTGGTTGGTCTCAGACTTTGAATTGAGTTCTATGTTTACTCATTACCATATCCCATTTGTGACTACTACTAAAAATCTAGCAAGTAGAGCCCAACAGGATCTTTGAGGAAGAGCAAAAAAAACCCTCTCTAAATACAGAAAGCCTCCATCTCCCCCAAAAGATTATATCCACACTTAGTATTGCCATTTAGAAACAAGTACATGTGTTTAGAATCTTGTTACAATCTCTTCCACTTGGGATCTGCTTTCAAATATCAAACTATGAACGAGGTGGGTGCACAAATCTCTAAGACATTAGTGAACTGTAGCTTTTTCCAAAAAAGGAGTCAGATCTCCTAAGGTACAATCTAGACCTACCTCTATGTTGTTGGATTGCCTTCATTCTCCACTATTGATGCAAAAGGTTAGCTAGCTAGGAGTGTGGGGTTGCTCTAGGGTGTGAATGGAGAAAGTTTAAGAAAGACTTAGGGAAGTATCACATATCTCTCATTGACATACTAGGTTCCTTCACAAACACCTATTAATGAGGAATATGTTGCTGTGCAAGTAACTGGGCTCCACTTAGCAGGAATTAAATGGTTTGTTCCCTTTCAGAGTTAGCTATTAATTTTTTTACAGTTTTCTTTCTCTGTGCCCTTCCCTCCCTTTTTGTTTCTTGATTTAAAAAAAAATAATCCCTTTTCTGATATCCTAGGAAATATCCTAATATATCCTATGTAATTCCGTTACAGGTAGCAAAGTTCTGACTTCAAAATGAATTGTTGAATCAAATTCTGCACACTAACGAAGGAATTATTCTACAAGCTTCTGCCAATAGTGAATATGCCAAAATTATGCTACAAACACATTTCTCAGAAAAACCAAACAAAGGAAATAGGAAGGAACAGGCAAAGCCCTTTGTTTTCTCTTTTATTTCCCCCTGTTGCCTAATTTTCAGCTCTTATAAGGTCATTTGAAAAAGAACAAGATTCTTGAGACTTGAGCCTCTGCTTATCTGATCATGTTTTTTGTAGTTCCTTCTCCATCTTTACCTTCTCAATTATGGCTTGTGCTCACTTAGAATACGAACAATGGGGGGATCCCTGGGTGGCTCAGGGGTTTAGCTCCTGCCTTTGGCCTAGGGCGTGGTCCTGGGGTCCCGGGATCGAGTCCCGGGATCGAGTCCCGTGTCAGGTTCCTGGCATGAAGACTGCTTCTCCCTCCTCCTGTGTCTCTGCCTCTCTCTCTCTATGTCTATCATAAATAAATAAATAAATAAATCTTAAAAAAAAAATACAAACAATATTGTTACCAGATGGCCTTATAGTGGCATCACCAAATGGGTCTTTTCTGTAACAGCCTATAATAGGATTCTAAAACACAGCTAATAATTCTCAAAGGGTTTAGTTAGCACTGATGCCATCTTACTTGGAGAGGTGGAGACTTACTGTATTTGAAGAGTTTTGGGTCTTTCTCAAAGGAACTGTTGGCTCCACTGGCAGGGAAATCACAGAGGCAATGGGGTAACAAATGAAAATGAAATCTTCCATTCAAAACATAATGTGGGCCACTTCCCAACCTCCCAGTCAAGCAAGTTCCCCTCTTTTCTATGAGAAGGGAAGCGGTTTTGGCTAAGCAAAGATGGAGATGGTGTGGATGAATGTAGGAGAGAAGGAGACAAACAGACAAAGGGGGAAGAATGGAACAGAATTTCTATGCCCTACATGCTGCTGATTCTCCCGGAAATGGAGCTCGAGTCTACAGTGAGGGCCTGAGGTTTTTTTTCATAGATTGAGCTTTATCTTCTTGGGCTCTCTCTTCCTTGGCCTTGCTACCTTCATGCCTTCCAGGCTCCCTCGTCCACTAGTCCCTTGCTCACGGGATGTTGTGGCTGAGTTCATTACTATAAGAAAGAACACATTCAGTTTCCATCTGAGCACTTCTGCATAATTTTGGGGAAATTCAAGAAGAGATAAGAAAAGGGAACAGAAAAGAAGAGCATAGTGCTTTAGGTCTCTGTTTCTTTTTTTTTTTTTTTTTAAAGATTTTATTTATTTATTCATGATAGACATAGAAAGAGAGAGAGGGGGGCAGAGATACAGGCGGAAGGAGAAGCAGGCTCCATGCCGGGAGCCCTACGTGGGACTTGATCCCGGGGCTCCAGGATCACGCCCTGGGCCAAAGGCAGGCACCAAACCGCTGAGCCACCCAGGGATTCCCCCTAGGTCTCTGTTTCTTAATTTCCCTTCAAGAAATCTCATCAGTTGAGGCTTCATCAATGGGTGAGTAGCTTGGATTTTTGCCTGAGCTAATTAGATCTTGATATGCAGTTGCCAAGTTCTCTGGTTGGGCATAAAACCCGAGGACGCAGGATCTAAATGAACTAAGTTTGTATTATTTTTCTATGTTCTTTTATTTCCAAAAATTTAAATCAAATTCACAGAGCTTTGAATAAAACAGTACACCAGCAAAGAAAATAAATGCACTGAAAGTGAAGAAAAGGAACCTGCTGTTTGATTTACATCATTTTATTAACGGGTTAGTCAACATTTACTCAGAGCCTACTGGGCACAGAATGTAATAGACGCGTGGGAAAACTGCAAAAGATACGGGAAGATATTTTTTCTGCCTGTAAAAATCCAACTAATTTAGTCTAATGAAAGACACCAACTAAAGACATCTGAGAACAGCTAAGAATACAAATAATGGGAACCTGGTGATGTTTGCTAAGGACACATTAGTTTCAGTTGTCCAGGATTGCTAATGGCCTGGTTCAATGAGTATATCCTTAGACCCATGTTGCAATGAAGCATTCCGCTGGGGGATGTTGTGCATCTCCCTGGCTAAAATCAATCTAACAGCAGACCTCACCTCTCTTAGTCACTACAGGAACATCCATCTAGCTGAATGTGGTGCCCCTAAAGGGCTGATTTCATACCCATAATACCTGATTCTATTTAACTGATGACACAGTCGTGGCTGCTTGGGGATTTTTTTTGCCACAGGCTCTGTGACTTTATCAGCTCAAGACACTTCTATCTCCTTTAAAGTCAGAGGAAACAGAAGTGACACTTCGCTCTGAAGACACCACTGGTAACACTCAGTCTCACTGAGCTATTTGGCCAGCTCACATTTTTGTGGATTTTATGTGAAATTAGGCGTCACTCCGGATAAATCTGATTTTTCAAGGGGAGTGTAGCTTCCTTATCTGTGCTTCCTGCTGGCAGAAATCTGGAAAGCTGCCAACAATCTGGCCAAGAACTCTGTTTTGAATGAGAACGTCTACAGGGTGCCTCCTGACTTGTCACTAGTGTTTCTGGATCCTTCAGGAACTGTTGTATTTAACTGCCAGTTCTTTTGTGTGGACTGTGTTTGAGGCCCACTGAGTGGCTCTGAGCAACGACTCTCAGAACACCTGTGTACAAGGACCGACTTTGTCTTAAATTCATTGTGAATCTATCTCTATCTATTTATCTATCATCTATCGATCTATTATCGATATCATCTATCATCAATATTTTTTTACAAATAATAATAAAATAAATAGAAAAAATTCAGTGAAAAAAGAATCCAAAGACATACAAAACACAAACTCATTTCTTTCCTTCTTTTTTTTTTTTTTTTTTAATTCAGCAGACCTAAAACTATTCTGCCAAATTGCCATTAAAGTCCTAAATGCTTACTTAGTTTCTGTACTTACCTCATTGTGGACTGGTTACAAACAATTCACAGGACAGAAGAGGAACTGTTCCCTTGGTTGTAGTTTGAGCAGCATCAGCTTAAAAGATGAGGGGGCTGTGAATTATTTTCAAAGTAGGAGCCTTTCAACTAATTGTTGGAGCACCAGACAGCAGACTCCTTTTAGTTGATTTCATGTAGCTTTTTATTCTGACTTAAATCAGAGCTTGCAACTGTGAAATCAACCATATTTGTCTCTAAAAGCCAGTTGCTGTCTTTCTTGGCCTTCCAGCTGAGATGCAAGCTCCTTCTGGGCCCTCCCATTGAACTATTTAGTGTAATGTCTTCTCTCTTTTACTAAACTACAAGGTCTCCTTCTACAGCGCTCAATGATATGGGGAGGAGGAACAAAATGATAAAGTAATGCTAAGTATATACTCTGGAAAACACATAAGCACTTTGCCTATCAGATTTATAAACATTGCTGAGAGTGTCCCAGGAAAATTAGCTCTCACCAGTCAGTGTCTTCACAGGAGAAAGAGTGGTGGATAAAACAAGAATGGAGAGAAAAGATGCATATACTCAGTCACTAGAGTTTATTTTGTGTGCAGTTACTTGTCTTGCCACTTCAAGCCTAGTGAGGGTGGGAATCACGCAGGTTATCGCTCCCCACAGGGACTAAGATAGGCTTAATGCTTGCAACTCAGTCCTGATAGCTGTTTAGTGACAGCCCGGCCACAACCACCATGTGACATGCAATCTTTTCTTTTCTCTCCTCATTTTTGCTCATAATCTTTTCATTCAACGAATTGGGTTTGACAGTGATGCTTAATTTTATTTGTTCATTGTCCATTCAAGGGAGCCTGGGTGGCTCAGTCGGTTAAGTGTTTGGTCTTGGCTCAGGTCACAATCCCAGGGTCCTGGGATCCAGGTTGGTGTAGGGCTCCCTGCTCAGCCGAGAGTCTGCTTCTCTCTCTCCCTCTGCCGTTCCCCCCAGCCCTATCACCCCCACCCATGCTCTCGCTCTCTTTCATCCAACAAACAAACAAACAAAATCTTTTTTAAAAAGTCACTTGCAGTCACAAGAGCTGATATAATAGTAGTTAAAACTGAAACCAGGGGCCTGAGAAAGAGCTGCAAATGTTTGCCCAACCTTGGCTCCCCTGGTTGGAGGGGTGCCCTGGGGCCCCATGCATGGTGCTCTTAGAATGCCCGTGCATAGCCCCCAGCGAGGGGAGGGTGGGGGGCAGTGTGCCCGCACCCCTGCCCCTCTCACCTGCACTTTGCCAGTTGGATCTTCTGCAGGCTGGGGTGGGGTGGTGGCTTGTGACTGCAAAACTGCCTCACAACCTCTTCCCCCCAAGCTAGGAGGCGTCCAACACCTGCTGCCCGCCTGGGAGTTGAGGCCCCACAAGGATCCCACTGGATCCTTTTAGACCTTAGGTCCCTAAGTGAAAATGAGGCAGAGGGAACCTAATAGCATCCTGTTGTTCTCCTCTGAGGGCATCAGACTTCCAGGGAAAGAATTCGACCAGCGTTTTGCAGTCTTTATTTTTCTTCTTTGCAACTTCGGACACTGCTGACACTCCCCCTTGAAGCCCTTTTGGTTGGTTTGCACAACCTCTAGCACCTCTTCACCTCTTTCCATTCCCTCTCAGGCTCCCTCAAGGATGTGGTTTCAATGATTGCTCCTTACACATCCATGACCCCAGGCTGTGGCTCAGTTTCTTTCAAGCCGTAGCTGGTTGCCTTTTTCAGTGATTGATTGATTCATTAGCTCACCCATTCATTCATCATCCAACGCTGTACAGGAAGCCTGAAGCAAATTCTCCTGATTCAAAACAGCCTCAAGGCTTAGGGGAGCCTTCTCTCAGAAACCAGACAGTCTGGTTCAAGTTCAGCCGTATACCTGAGGTCCTTAGTACTTGCCCCTGCTCTAGAACTTTCCTCACTGTTGATATTATTGTCTGGGATGTCTGCCTCTCACACTAGACTATGAGCCCTTGAAGGTAGGGACTGTGTTCTAGGAATTCTTGTAGACTCGTAATATCCAGAAAAAGGTCTCTCAGTGTTATTGAATACATTAAAATCCTATGCTATTTTACTTTACATGATTAATATTTTATAGTTTGTAGCTTTATCTTTGCAAAACTCTTTGGAAGGAAGGACACTGAAGATCAGATCAAATGATCCTCTTGCAAGGGTGTGTGGTGGAACACAGTGAGGAGCAGCCACTTGGTCAAAGACCCGCGTTCAAAGCTTGGCTTTGTCACTATGTCACTTCACCTTTCTGTAAAACAGGGCTAATAATCGTACCTATTCATAGTTTCTTTTTTTTTAAGATTTTATTTATTTATTCATGAGAGACACAGAGAGAGAGGCAGAGACACAGGCAGAGGGAGAAGCAGGCTCCATGCAGGGAGCCCGACGTGGGACTCAATCCGGGGTCTCCAGGATCACACCCTAGGCTGAAGGCAGGCGCCAAACCGCTGCACCACCTGGGCTGCCATAGAGTTTCTGTGGAGGGTCAAAATAAGGTGGAGGAACACTTAAAATAATAATTGACACATGGTAAGACTTCAGTAAATGCTACCAATTTTTGCTGAATTTCATACAGTCAAAAAATTCACCACGTTTTTTAAATCCTTATTTTGTGTGCACTAAGAAGAATGCTGGCGATTATGACATGCCACTGATTGAAAAACCCATTCTCAATCCAGAGATGCTAACGTATCGGGGGAGAACATTTTAGAATCAATAAAGTACGGCATTATTTTGCCTTATGTAAAAAAAAAGATCACGGACAATAAAGAATGGGCTATGGGAGAGTATTTTGGGAACAGAGGTAGGAGAGGCTGGTCCTTTGCTATATGAGGATATAAAAATGCAAATATCATTTCTTCCATTTCAGATGCAAGATGCAAGCCCCTGGAACCCTGCTGCACATGGGGAAAGATGAAGATGGAGTGTAATTAATACAAGCTCTCCTCTCAAGCACAGACATTTGCAGAGCTAAAGGAGGGTCAGAACAGGGGAGGAACACATCAAAACTAAGCTTCTCTGAAACGAGAAGCACTAATTGTAAAATAGCCTATATAACTGATCGCGTCAGGTTTTTCAGCAGTTGGTAATACCAAGAAGAAACAAATTGCTAATGCTTTTTAAGGCCAAATTCAGATCAATGGGTGAAGCTCTGGACCTACATCCAACTCAGTGCCCCCCCTTGGGCCATTCAGTGGCATCAAATCACAGTCCCGTGTGGGGCTTCTGTTTGGAATTTTGAACCTCAGTGTGTGAAATGTGAGAATACTATTTTAGATGCAAAGGCAGATCCTGGAACACAGCTGAAATAATCAATGCAAAAAAAAATCGCAGGCTGAAAGTCTTTCCTTTAGTAGAGAATTTGCGACATTAGGTTTAAAAAAAAAAGGAACAAATGTCAAGGGCGGCTGGGTTAATGAGTACAGAGAGTACAGCTGCTCTTACCTCTGGAGACGAGAGCGCTGACGTGGATGGAGCGTGAGCGGAAAATTAGGGTGGTGATTGCAGCAGCCCCTAACGGGCACTTACTCCACATCAATAGATAATGGGGTGTGATTGGCACCGCCTGCTGAACAAGAGATGCTGGACGGTAATTAGAACGTTGGCCCTCGTCAAAATACAGTAAAACAAGGAGAGCAGTGATTACTTAAACCTGAAACTACAGTCCACAAGATGGCTTTGCATTTTAAATTCTTTATTGTTTCAGTGTTTATTAAAACAACAAAAAAACAACCCAAAAGCCATACAAAATTAAGATGCTCTATAATAGAAGAAAACATGAGATGAGCCTGAGCTGTCTGAATAATGGCCAATGTTTAGAAATGTGCTTGCTCCATAAATTTCAATGCGCATCACGGTGGAGTATTTCTTTTCAGAAAAAGATTTCTTTTTGGTAAATGGCTATCTCCGGATCTCCATCTTATTCCACTGTATCGTTTCTGCACTGAGGCAGAACTGACCCCCGTATCATAGTATCAACAGAGACATGACTTCAAGGCGTGAACCGGGCTTTCTATTCACTGAGTGCAGTTATGTAAGTTATTTTTAAGATAAAGTTGAACCGAGCCTGGCTTCTTTTCCATTTTTTAATTTTTATTTATTTATTTATTTATTTATTTATTTATTTATTTATTTATTTATTTATTTATCTATCTTTTCCATTTTTTAATTTATTTATTTTTTTTCTTTTCCATTTTTTTAAAAAAGATTTATTTATTTGAGAGAGAGCACGAGTGTGTCCATGGGGCGAGGCAGAGGGAGAGAGAGTCTTCAGCACGGAGTCTGAGGTGGGGTTTGATCCTACAACGCTGAGATCATGGTCCTGAGCCAAAACCAAGAACCAGTCACTCAACCGACTGCACCACCCAGGCACCCCAAGCCTTGCTTATTTCTTTTGAATTTTTCAAAGCTTCTTATGTGTATTAGGATTTAAGTATATTACCAGTCTTCTAACATTCCTAGTAGTCTTCTAGGCCTTAATCCTACAGAATGGAATTTACCTTTTTTTCCCCCTTTACATTTTAATTTAAATTCTAGTTAACATATAGTGCACGATTGGTTTCAGGAATAGAATTCAGTGATTTGTCACGTACATACAACACCCAGTGCCCATCATGACAAACATCCTCTTTAATACACACCATCCATGTAGCCCATCCCCCACCCACTTCCCTCCATAGGGCCTCTCAGTTTGTTTTCTATCATTAAGAGTCTCTTATGGTTTGTTTCCCTCTCTCTCCTTTTTAACCCTTTCCCGTATGTTCATCTGTATTGTTTCTTAAATTCCACATATGAGTGAAATCACATGGTATTTCTTTCTCTGACTGATTTATTTTGTTTAGTATAATACACTGTTGCTCCATCCACATCATTACAAATGGCAAGATTTCATTCTTTATGATGGCTGAATAATAGTCCATTGCATCTTCTTTATCCATTCGTCAGTCAATGGACACTTGGGTTCTTTCCATAGTTTGGCTACCATTGAGTAATGCTAGGCTATAAATATTGGGGTGCATATATCCCTTTGAATCAGTATTTTTGTATTGTTTGGGTAAGTATCTAGTAGTGCTATCGTTGGGTCATAGGGTAGCTCTATTTCCAACTCTTTGAGGGACCTCCATACTGTACTCCAGAGTGGCTGCACCAGTTTGCATTCCCATTACAGTGCACAAGGGTTCTCCTTCCTCTGCATCCTCACCAACATCTGTTGTTTCCTGTGTGGTTAATTTTAGCCGTGGAATTCACTTTTTAAAAATCACACTTAATTTTTTATTCTTCATGTACTTAGCATATTTTGCCTTTCTGATCTAAGTAATAAATGACCTGTATCTTATAGTTTTATTTGTTGTGAATGAAATCAGCAAGAAAGAGAAAAGAACACTCTAATTGGTCAGGAGGTCACTACTAACCTAAATTAGGTAAAATTGCATTTAAAAAATTATTCTTGGGGTACTTGGGTGGCTCAGTGGTTGAGCATCTGCCTTTGGCTCTGGGTGTAATCCCGGGATCCTGGGAAGTCCCACATTGGGGTCCCCATGGGGAGCCTGCTTCTCCCTCTACCTATCTCTGCCTCTCTCTGTGTCAGTCTCTCATGAATAAATAAATAAAATCTTAAAAATATATTCTCTGGGGATCCCTGGGTGGCGCAGCGGTTTGGCGCCTGCCTTTGGCCCAGGGCGCGATCCTGGAGACCCGGGATCGAATCCCACATCAGGCTCCCGGTGCATGGAGCCTGCTTCTCCCTCTGCCTGTGTCTCTGCCTCTCTCTCTCTCTCTGTGACTATCATAAATAAATAAAAATTAAAAAAAATATTCTCTAATTGTACTCATAAAAAAGTTTGATCATAGTTTTTCATATTTGATGAAGGAAAAAATGATTACTCCAGAAGTCAGTCATTAAGTAGACAACAGAGTAAGGAACTTAGTCTTCAGATTTTAGTCCATTTTATCCATTATCCACACTTATGTATATATGCCCCCCCCCCCCCCGCCACACACACACACACATACTGTTAACAGCCAGTGCTTCTGGTCCATTTGCTGAATTGCAATTTGTAGGACATTTTATGAGATTAGTTCAAGTATATTGATAAACATAGCTTGGAATACACTCTTTTCTTATCCCAGGTAAATATTCTTATTTACCTGATGGACTTTGATTCTTCCCATTAGAAAGTAAGGGAACTCCAAGCAACTAAAAATTCTCTAGAAGTTGTACACACCGTCTAAATGAAATTATGGTTTCATAAACCCTAGGTATCTGATTTTTAAAAAATCGTTCTTTAGAAACTATGCATGCTCTTTGCTGCTTTTATAATTGTTGGATCACCATAAGTGTAAATGATTCAGTATATACTTGGATGTTTGATTTATGAACTTTTGTGATGGATAAGCATGCTTGCAGTCTTGCAATGATTAAATGGCTGTAATGTTGGCTTGAACATCTCATGCAACTTTATTGGCCTGTCTACTGAAGAGTAACAACCATGAAACACTGTACTTGCATTAGAGTACATGAGTGCTCAAAACCTTGTATAATGGATCATATATGGAGAAGCAGCAACAATTAAAATTACTTAATATTATTAGCCATTCCTTTACTGTGTTTTTCACAACCTTAGGAACTGACAACTAACACTCAGTGAGCATCAGGCATGGAGCTATGCACAATTTATATGCACTATCTTAGTTTGCAGAACTACCTGGTGGGGTAGCTGCTATTAGGTATCTCAGGAAACTGAGACACAGACATGAGATCACACAGAGTTATCAGTGAAGGAGTCAAGATTCAGACTCTGGTCTGCTAATCTTACCATTAAGTGCTTATTAATGTTAACAAAAATCAACAAAGTTATTACTTGAATTGGTTGAAGTTTGGAATGTTTTGTTTTTTTGGCTCACTTACCCTCAAAGTTACTAATAGTCATGATTTAGACGGTGTGATGGACCTAAAGTTTTTAATTTTTTTTTTCTGATTCTTTTTGTTTTCAGGACATCTAAGTGTTCGATTTCAGCTTTAAGCAAACACAATTATTTTCACTAAGAATAGTTAGGCTAGACAAATTGGCTTAGCCTCTTCCTGAATGGTATTGAATAAAGCTGGTTAACGTGTGGCATGTAGATACCTAGCAGAGCGCTTTTTGTAAAGCAAATCATGCTTAAATACAGGACTGGTTTGTCTTTGTAAGTACTAGCTCTCTGCTGTCTTCACAAGCGAGAGCAAAGCCACGGAGATGTGTCGCTTTCTGTAGGTGGCTAATAGCTTTTAAAAAGTGCTCAGTAACCAGATTAACAAGGCACTATTATTATGAACTTGTCTTCTTGCCTCATTTCATCCTAGGGGATTGAGCTGTATTCCCGGTTTCTAAAGCACCTAGAGACTCAGTCCAGTCCCATTCACTCTCTTCATGTCCTGGGTTACTAGTCTTTCATTTTCCCAACTAACACTTGCTAATGTCTGCTTTAAAATTCCCAAACCTGCCTTGTATTGGAATTTTACAGTAGATGATTCTTAATGAATCACCTATCACACAGCAAGGGTGATCTTTGGACAGAACCATCTGTTTAAGCATTACCCTAGAGTTTCCTTCAGGGTTACTTTTGAAATCATTCCTTTAAAAATGTAAAAAAGGTGGGCACTCCCTATGGGCTGCAGCCTGCATGTCCCACAGCCTCAGTCTCCGTGGTCATCTCCTCCAGGCATGGCAGAGGGCCTCGCCTCATTATGGAGGCAGCGTGGCACAGCACTCTCAACTTTTTTTTTTTTTAAGATTTTGTTTATTCATTAGAGACACACACACACACACACACAGAGGCAGAGACACAGGCAGAGGGAGAAGCAGGCTCCATGCAGGGAGCCCGATGTGGGACTCGATCCCGGGACTCCAGGATCACACCCTGGGCCAAAGGCAGGCGCTAAACCGCTGAGCTACCCGGGGATCCCCAGCACTCTCAACTTCATGCTCCACATTTAAACTGATGATGAGACCATTCTAAAAGGCTTCCAGTCCATTTTCCAGGAGCAAAGGATGACAGAGTCTACCCAGCGGGCAAGACCATGGTTATTTAGCAACCTACATAAACCAAAATGGTAGCTCTGCCAATTTGAGAATTATCCCTAGGGGTTGGTGGTGTTGGACCTTGGGTTATGACGGCAATTCACAGGGCCAAGAAGTTGACAGTCTTTTGAACAAGGTAGAAGAAAGAATGAAAGAACTGAGGACAGTATTGGGCAGGGGAAATGATTACCACCCACAGTTTGAGGAAAGGCCATAGACAGATACTGGCCCACAGATACAGGCCCAATGGTGGCCTGCTTTTTTCTGACGTAAGTAAATAATGTATGATGAAGATTCACCTTATAGAACATTAAAATCCTACATTTGAAGCAATTTGGAAATATTCTCAATCTTAGTGGGGGTGTTAACCCAGCAGAGAGTGATTTGGGAATATGTAGGCCATGTAGGTGGTGGAAAAGACTACAGTGGCAAAGACCCACTCATTCTAGTGGGTGGAGATGGGGGCATATTATGTGAAATTATCAAACTGAAACCAAAGGTGGTCACTATGGTACAGAGTGACCCAAATGATGGTCCATGGATGTGAGAAATACAAGCGAGGGATGCTTGGGTGGCTCAGTTGTTGAGCATCTGCCTTTGGCTCAGGTCGTGATCCCAGGGTCCTAGGATTGAGTCCCGCATCAGGCTCCCCTCAGGGAAACTGCTTCTCCCTCTGCCTAGGTCTCTGCCTCTCTTTCATGAATGAATACATTAAAAAAAAAAAAAAACATGCAAAAAATGTAGTGATGCCTGAGACAATCTTAAAGGAGACTGGTCTCAGTTTCTAGTAGAAGACTGTATTAAGACTGTATTCCAGTGCTGTAGAGATGCCAAAGAAGGGAGAGACTGTGATTATGTGATTAATGATTTGAAAGCCATTCCAATCTCTACATCTCCAGAAGATTCCACATGGGAGTTTCTCAGACTGATTCTTGACCTCTCAATCAAAGTACTGAAACAAGATGGGAAACGTATTACACAGAATAACTGTCAATTTGATGAAAGCCCTGTCACTCCCTGAACCTCTTGGGTGCCAGTATTGTCCTTTGGGATTCTGAGATCGGCTCTTCCAATCACTTGGAATGTGGATATTTTTCAGTTTGCAAGAAAGCTGAACCTTGAAGACCAGTATCTCCTAATCATGTGTGCAGTAAAGAGCCCTCCTGACCTTCATCTGCTGTGCATGACATTGAAATGATTCATGCAGTTGTGAATTCCTTCGTTTTAATTATTTTTAATTAAAAAAAAGCAAATGGAAAAAGTATTTTGATGAGGTTGGGTGCTACTTTTTAAAAGTCAGCTAAAGGATGATTACATAGCACAAGCAAAGGCTGCTAAATGCATGGAACCCATAGAATGTGATATATGTTACTTTTTTTAATGTGTGGGCTTTTTTTTTAGTTTGGTAGATTTCAAATTTGGTCGTTTGGAGGCGTGAACATCATCGTTTTGTCCTGGAGGAAAGTTCTTGATGGTATTTCTTTCCCAAGGAATTGACTTAGATATTAAAATTTGGTGCTTATAAGAGAGTTAAGAAAAAAAAAATAGCAATGCTTTGAATAAAATTGTGAGAAAAAATGCAAAGATTATTAATACAACTATCACTTAAAAACAAATTTTTGTTGTCCATATGTAGACAGGCAGTAGAACTAGTTTTCAGTGAAAACATTTGGAAACACCTTGCAGACACAAGGTGTCAATGGCTATTGCTAACAAAATGTGCAACTAAAAATTTCTCCTGTGTCTTTACCTATAGAAACTTTGTTTCAGGATTAGTTCTGATTTTGACTGTGTGGAGTTACTGAATTTTAGAAGAATGCACTTAATACTTTTGTTCCACCTGGACCACCCACAAGCATATTCTAAAATACAGGCAAAAAGGCATTTACAGAAACAAGGACTGAATCCCCAAATGGCAAAGCAACTAGTTCAAGGTTACTCAATGAGTCTGACAGCTGTCCTGGGTCATGGTCCTACATGCTTGCCATCAGGTTTCAAAGGTGACCTGTGGTCGGGTGATAGTAACACACTCTGCACGATCTGGAGGTCAGTAAGGACTTTCCTGAAAGCATTTGGGGCGAGGGGATTTAGAGCTTATACAATTAACAATTATACTTGTATATATATGTGTGCCTATAAAGTTTTAGCTACATATAAAAGAGTTTTTCTTTTCCTAAACCTATAGTGTATGGAATAGAACACAATGCTGTTAGGTAATTCCATAGAAAGAAGTTTCCCCAGCCCAGAAAGTTGAGACACATTCATTGCATGTTATATCCCCACTGCAAACATTCTTGGTGCATCATGAAGCATATTTACATATAAAGGGTTGAAAAGTCCTGTAGTAAAGAAACACCTTTAACTCAGTAGTCTCTGAATTTGGTTACTAACCATTTTTCCCTCAATAGCATGAAACTAATCCTCTTTTTTTTGCAGAATACTTTTTTTTGGAAAGGCTGTTCTTTATTTTTTTTTTTAAAGATTTCATTTATTTATTCATGAGAGACACACAGAGAGAGAGAGGTAGAGACACAGGCAGAGGGAGAAGCAGGCTCCATGCAGGGAGCCTGATGTGGGACTTGATCCCGGGACTCCGGGGTCACACCCCGAGCCAAAGGCAGATGCTCAACCACTGAGCCACCCAGGCGTCCCGGGAAAGGCTGTTCTCAAGGTCTATCAAGAGTATGCTCTTTAAACATGGTACATTTTAATGAGATTAAATCTTAAACAGCATAAAAACTTGCCAACAATAAAGAAAACGTCCAGGATACAGCTTGTGAAAGTAAAAATTTTATTTTGTTTGATTTCTCAATGTATAGTTCAATATAATGCCAGTTTTTATTGGCAAAAATTTGGTTCCACTGAAACTCCATGATGCTACAGAGAGCTACTACTTTTTCCAGGAAGTAAACAGCTGGAAATAGAAAGCACAACTTTCTAGCAGCATGGCAACTTATTAAACTGCAGACCTAACAAGCCTGCAACTTTTATACTAAAAATGGCACAAACATGAGCTGGTGACAAAAGTGAGAAATGGAGAACAAGATGTGAACACCAAAAGGAGCAGTATAGGTACTGTGAAGACAACAAAAAAACCAAATATAGCTGTAAGAATTTTTAAGGATAATTATAGAAAAGGGAACCAAATGTTTTACTCAAATGTTTTTTAGAGCCTTTCTGTAGAGATACAAATATATATATATATATTTATCCAAAAATATGTTTTATACAGATAAATGCTTCTCAATTAAAGATGGGACCAAAGCTATAGTTATAACATAAAGCACTGTCTTTTGTAAGACTATTTATCCAACTGAATTTTCAATTTCTTTAAGATTAGTGCAGTAAATGTTTCCAAATATAATTACCCGACATTCTTTTATAGATATAAATTAAGTAGGCATTATTTTTAAAAAGGGTTTGCAGGTTAAACAATATTTTTCTAAGATGCTGTGCATATCGACCTTATAAGCCCCATTAAGAATCATTATTAATAAACATATCAAAAAGGGCTATAGTCGTATTTGCTTCTTTATAGTAAATATTTAATTTTCTGATTTTCAGTTTACAAGTGTTGAAAATGCTCAAGAAAGGATTTTACTTCACAGGTACTTTTATGTTCATATATTTTTGATTCAATATATATGGCAATAACTCTCCACACATTGTAACCAATAGTATGTTGTGGTTGTTTTTTAAAATGGGGATGTAACATTAACAACCATTACCTATAAAATAAAGCACACAATTATTATAGTGAATTTACAAATCTTTTTTCCCAGGTGTAAAGACTACAAAAATTCCTAAAAATTAGAGAACACTGAAAACATATTAAAGTTTGACTTCCAACTGTATAGTATTTCCACTTTACCCTGAAAGATAACTTAAAAAATATGACCTTGCTGGAAGAGGCCATCTTGCTAATACAAAAAATTGGTGAGAGCAAGAAATTTTATCACTGTTATGTAGAATTTTTGTAAATAGTTATCTCTCCAAATCATTAGAAAAACATTCAAAGATAAAAAACAAAATAGAATATGGTGGTGGTCCCTAAACTATTTTGAAGGCAGGTAGCTTAGTCTAAGCTAAAATATTTTTCTCACTCATAGTAATCATCCTTCCCTCAAATGCCCTTTAAAAAAATGCATGAAACAACAGTACAATAGCAAGAATCAAAGAGCACAAACTGTATTTTCAAGGACAGAAAAAATCTCTAGTGCTGAAAGATATAGTAAAAAGCAGATTTCTTTGGGGACATTAATCAATTAGATTATAATTCATTATGAAGATTTCTCTTTTCTATTACGGGGAGAGTCAGCTCCATTTGAAGTTACTGTTCCATTTACACCATTTTCTGAAAAGAGAAAAGAATCAGTGTTACTGTTTTTAATAAAGAAATCCAAATTAATATCATCTTTATACATAAAAGTACCTTCAGAAAAGTAAGTTTAAAAATCTAATAAATATCTGAATACCCTTAGGTAAAACTTATTTAGCAGTAATTAATCCTTACCAGTATTTAACCAATCATAAAATCTGGTAACACGTTAAACACAATGAACTAAAAGTAGCAAATTTTTAAAGATTTTATTTATTTATTTGAGATGGGGGGAGGGGGACACAGGCAGGACAGAGGGAGAAAGAATCTGAGGCAGACTCTGCACTGAGCACAGAGCCCAATGTGGGGCTCAATCTCACAACCATGAGATCATGACCTGAGCTGAAACCAAGAGTCAGGTGCTTAACCAACTGAGCCACCCAGGTGCGGGCGGAAGGAAGGAAATTTACTTACTTACTTACTTACTTACTTACTTTACTTACTTACTTACTTACTTACTTACTTACTTACTTATTTATTTATTTATTTATTTATTTATGACAGATTGAGAGAGAGGCAGAGACACAGGCAGAGGGAGAAGCGGGCTCCATGCAGGGAGCCTGACGCGGGACTCAATCCTGGGATTCTAGGATCATGCCCTGGGCTGAAGGCAGATGCTAAACTGCTGAGCCACCAGGGATCCCTAGTAGTAAATTAAAAACAACAACAGCAATATATTAATTACATCTCAATTAAAAATAAAGCATTACTACTGAAAGCAGAAAAAAGTGGAAGACAGAATACTCTAAAAAACAATTATAAGAATTTTAAAATAGTAGTCTTAAGAGTAGTGCTTTTGGTAGCAATAAACACTCTTTTCTCATTTGGAAACAAAGTTTTTGGGGATATGTTTCCTTACAAGACATAATAAAGTCAGTGTTTAGGATAACTCTTATGTTTAGGAGTGTTATATGGCTGCCTTCTTCAAGTTATTATGGAGATACCAATCTATTGATCAATTGATTGATTTATAGCTAATGTCAGACTAATCTTGCCTTCAAAAATATTCATCGAAGTTGGAATACAAAAATGGCTGTTTGAAGAGAAAAAAACAACCCAAGGCTGCTGTGTATTCTCCCATAAGGTATTTGCCAATTACTTGAATGTGCACGCATGAAGCAAGACTCAGAGAAATTAAACAGAAAGCAACTCCTATGCAAGTACAAAGCTAAACAGAGTACTGATTAGTTTCATAAAGACAGGAAGAAAAAAATTTGAATCTACAGTCAGAGAAGACAGACTGTACTAACGGTTGACTTTCTAGGAATGAGGGCAAACTAGAAATAGATAAGCTTTGACAGGACAGAAGGATCTACCCATATTCAATCCAGAGCCTCTATAAAGTCACTAGGACTTATATACATTTTTACATTAAATGTCCAGTATTCAATTAAAAATTACCAGGTATGCCAGAAAGCAAGACCAAATGACTAAAAGCTAAGAAAGAAATCTATCAGGAATAGATCTTTGCTCTTTTCAGCAGCACCAAGTGATGAGCATCTATTGAGACAAGTGGTACAAGCCCTGCAAGATGAGGGGCAAGAGAAAGCTCTACTACAAGAAGCACATGTATGAGCTAGGATGCTCTACCACATACACACAGGCCCAATCTGGGGAGGCAAGAAGAAATACCCTGCCTTGAGGCTGGATGTGGGGAACTTCTCTTGAGGGCTGAGTGTTTAAGTACCAGAAAGGAATTATCAGATATTGTCTACAAAGCATCCAACAATGAATTAGTCCACACCAAGACCCTGATAAGGAATTGTACTGTTCTCATTACAGCACACAGTATTGTGGTATGCGTCCCACTATGTACTATCTCTGGGCTGCAAGAAGGGGGCTAAGTTGACTCCTAAGGAGGAAGAGATTTTAAACAAAAAAGAATCAAAGAAAATTCAGAAGAAATATAACGAAAGAAAAAAGAATGCCAAAATCAACAGTTTTTTGGAGGTGCAGTTCCATCAGGGCAGGCTTCTTGTGTGCACTGTTTGAAGACCAGGCCAGTGTAGTGTGGCTGAGCAGATGGCTATGTGCTAGAGGGCAAGAAGCTAGAGTTCTATTTGACAAAAATCAAGGTCCAGAAAGCAATAAATCCTCCTCCCTCCTCTCTTCGACTCATATAATGAAGGTGTTTACTGTTGAAAAGAAAGGAAAGGAAAGGAAAAGAAAAAGATCCTCAGGTGATCTATATCTGGAGTTATCAAACAGGGACATTAAAAGAACAATGAGTAATATAAATAAATGAACAGATGGAGAATTTCACAAGATAACTAAAATCTTTAATCCTAGAACTGGAAAATATAGTAACTGAAAATACAGACTTAATAAATAAATTTAATAGCAGATTAGGCATAACAAAAGAAATCAGTGAACCAGAAAAAATACTTAGATTGAAATTTAGAAAGAAGGGATGAAAAATGCAGAAGGCATGAAAAGATATAAGACAGGTATAAGAGTTTAACACATATGTTGGAGTCCCAGAAGGAGAGAGAGAATGTGGCAAAGAATATATGAAGAAATTATGGTCAAGAATTTTCCAAAATGATGAAAGAAGCCAAGCCAAGATTCAGGAAGCTCTACATGACAGAGAATAGGATAAATACAAAGAAAATCATACTCAGGCACATCATAGTATAACTGCCAAAAAACAAAGACAATAATTATTAGATTGGATGAAAACAATTAAATCCAATTATATACTACTTAAAAGAAATGCAATTTACATTTGAAGACAAAGAAAGGTTTAAAGTAGAGAAATACAGAAAAGATACATCTTAACATTTTACCAAAAAAAAAAGTTGGTGTAGCTAAATTCAGACATTTACTAGAGATGAAGATGGACTTTCCATAAGAGAAAAGGACAAATTCAACAGGAATTTGTAACCCTAGATTTAGATGTACCTATAATACATGTTCAAAATATTTAAAGCAAAAACTTATATAAGCTACAAGGAAATGTGGTATCTCCTGCAATAACTGATTGAACAAACAGAACTCCATCTACCAAATCAGTAAAGATATAAAAGATTGAATAATACAACTAACAAATCTGACCTGATATACAGCATAATACCCAGCAGATTCAGAAAACACATACTAAAAAAAAATAAAGATATTATTTATTTATTCAGAGAGAGAGAGAGAGAGAGAGAGAGGCAGAGACACCGGCAGAGGGAGAAGCAGGCTCCATGCAGAGAGCCTGATGTGGGACTCGATCCAGGGTCTCCAGGATCACGCCCTGGGCTGCAGGCGGCGCTAAACCGCTGCGCCACCAGGGCTGCCCAGAAAACACATACTTTAGAAGTCTAAACAGAATATTTACCAAAACTGAACACCTGGCTGAGCCATAATGAAAGTCTCAACAAATTCCAAAGAATTGAAATAATTCAGGAACAAAAAGAAAACTAGAAAATGCCCACGTAGTTGTAAATTAAACAATGCATTAATACATGATGTATGGGTCAAAGAAGAAATCAAATTGGAATTGTAATATCCTGAACTGAATGATAATGAAAAAGACATACCAGAATTTGTGAAATTCAATTAAAGCACTGCTGAAAGGGAAAGTTTGTCTTTAATTGCAAGTAATTCATGAGATGGGCAGAAAATCAATGATGTAAAGATCCATCTCAAGACAGTAAACCACAAATAACAAAACAGCAAATCAAGACCAAAAAAAGGGAAATAGGAACAGAAATCAATGATATGACTAAGAAAATCAATGAAAAAAAGCCCATAAATGTTAGTTCTTGGCTGATGGCAAAGAGAGACAGAAGGGCATAAATTACCAACACATGAAATAAAGTATCACTGTTCTACACAAATTAGTAAGAGGGCAGTATGAATAATTTTACCAATACACTTGCGAAGTTAGAGGAAATGGACAAATTCCTTGAAAAACACATTTCAGAAGAGACACAATAAAGAATAAAAATCTGAATAATCTTATCTATTAAAGAATGTAAATCTATAGGTAAATATCCTACCCTAGAGAAGATTCTAAGTAGCTTCACTGGTAGATTCTTCTAAACATTTAGGTAAGAAATAATGCTGACATCACACAAAGGATAAAACTGCTCAATACTTTTTATAAAGTCACCATAACCCTGATACCAAGATCTGATGAGAATACAGCAAAAACAAAAACAGGCTAAATGGAGGCCGAGTTTTTATATGAACACAAGTGTAAAAATTACAACAAAATACTGAAAACACCAATCTACTAAAAATGATGTATTATCATCAGCAACTTGAATTTATGCCAGAAATGCAAGACTGGTTTTACATTTGAAAATAAATGTATTACAAAAAAATACACATCAATATCCATTATGAATACAGATATAAAAATGCTCAATAAAATACTAGCAAACCAAATCAAACAACATCTAAAGAGAATTATATACCATGACCAAATGGGATTTATCCCAGGAATACATTGTTGGCTTAATGTTCAAAAATCAACTAATAGTAATACATGATATCAATAATATGTAGGACAAGAACTATTTGATGATCTCAGGAGATGCAGAAAGTGCAAGTGACAAAATCTAATATCCTCTCATGATAAAAACACTAACAAACTAGAAATAGAAGGGAACTTCCTTAAGCTGATAAAGGCACTCACGAAAACCCACAGGTAACATCATTAATGGTAAAAGGATGCTTTCCTAATATCAGGGGAAGATGAGGATGTTTGGGCTTACCACTTCTACTTAACATTGTTTTGGAGACTCTAGCTAAGGCAATTTGTCAAGAATATGAAATAAAAATCATCCAGATTAAACAGGAGGAAGTAAAACTATTTCTATCTGCAGATGACATGAAAATGCAAAGGAATCCACTAAAAAAAACCCAGTACTAAATAATAAAAATAAAAAGTTCAGCAATGTTGCAGGACAAAAGATCAATATGGAAAAATCAATTGTGTTTCTATATATTGGCAATAAACAATACAAAAATGAAATTAAGAAAGATAATTCTATTTAGAATATCGTCAAAAAAAGAATACTTAGGAATAAAAAGAAGTACAAGACTTATACACTGATAACTATAAAATGTAACTAAAAGAAATGAAAAGGAGAATCCAAATAAATGGAAGGACATTTATGATTCTTGACAGATTCAAAGTAATCCATATGAAAAGCCCAGCTGGCTTTTGGAGAAATTGACAAGCTGATCCTAAAATTCATGCGGAAGTGCAAGGGACCCAGAATAACCAAAGCATGAAGAAACCTAACAAAATGGAGGACTCACACTTCCTGATTTCAATACCAACTAGAAAGCAACAGTAATCAAGACCATGTGGTACTGGCATAAGAATAGGCATACAGATTAACAGAATAGAACTGAGAGTCCAAAAATAAATTCCTACTTTTTGATCAACTGATTCCTCTCCCCATTGAAAACAAGTTATTTATTCGCTCTGTAAGTAGCTGATCAACTTATTTTCAATGAGAATATCAGGGTAACTCAATAGAGAAAGGTTAGTCTTTTCAACAAATGCTGCAGGGGACAACTGGATATCATATGCAAAAACAATGAATATAAAATGGTGCAGCCACTTTGGTATCAGTTTAGCAGCTCCCCAGCAAATGTTAAATATACAGTTACCATTTGACCTAGCCATACCATACTGTTCCTAGGTATATACTCAAGAGAGCAAAAACAGGTGTTCAAACAAAAACCTGTACATAAATGTTTACAGCAGCATTATTCATATTAGCTAAAGAGTGGGAACCCAAATACCCATCAACTAATAAGTGGATAAAGATAATCTGGTATATTTACACAATGGAAAAAGTATTTGGATATAAACAGGAATAAACTATTGGTATTTACTACAACGTGAATAAAACTTAAGTACATGCTAAGTGAAAGAAACCAGTCACAAAGGATCACAATATATGTATGTCATGTCCAGAAAAGGCCAATCCACAGAGACAGAAAATAAATAAACTGAAACATGTACTTTAAACGGTGAACTTTATGGTATGGTATGTGATTTAGATCCCAACAAAGTGGTTATTATCACTGAAAGTAGTTAATCTAGGCAAATGCAAATATATGCCATATTCATAGGCTAAAGTGCTCAATTCTCCTTGAAATGATCTACAGATTCGATGTAATTCCAATCTAAAATCCCAGCATGATTTTTTGGGGGATGGGGGGAAGGTGGAAATTGACCAAGATGTACTAAAATTTATATGAAATGAGCAAAGGCCCAAGAACTGCTGAGACAAGCTTGAGTAGGATAAGGCTAGAGGACATAAACTATCAAATATGAAGACTTTTAAGGAGCAAATCAGAGTTGATATATTTTTTAAAACTGGAACTTCTGTTTTACAATTTCAAGTATAACACCAACTACAAGTTGAAAAAATTACTGCGATGTCAAAGTATTTTCAATTAAAAGCAAGACAGAAAAGAGGTTAGATGCAGGTTCAGAAATGAAGGATCAAGCAATCAAGTTACAGAAAAAGCTGCTCTACTTGGGACTAAAGGCAGATGGGAAGGGGCTAAAAAGAGGTTTTGTTTTTTAAATATGAGTAAGATGCTTGAAAGCACAAACTACTTCTTGCTAGGTTAGTTATTCACTACTAAAATGGCCAATATATATTGGTCTAATGGAAAGCTTAGGAGAAAGAATTTTGGGGACAGCTTTTGGGGAATAACTGACTCCAGGGAATCAACCATCTGTCAAATGGGATAAGTTTGTGTTGCCTCTGATTTTGCTAAAAACAGAGTAACATTTTCTTTATAAGATTTTAGGGGTAGCTGGGTGGCTCAGCCGGTTAAGCTTCTGACTCTTGGTTTCAGCTCAGGTCATGATCTCAGGGTTCGGAGACTGAATCCTTGCTGGGCTCTGCACTCAGCACAGAGTCTGCTTGTCCCTCTCCCTCTGCTCCTCCCCCTGCTCATTGCTCTAATAAAAATTTTTTAATTTTTAAATTTTGATTATTTTAAATTAAGTTTAGAATAAGGCCCCATAACATTTTTTAAAAAATGTTTTCTATTTCAGCTTTTCCGCTGCTTACTGAATACAAACCTGTTCCTTTTCTAGAAGACCTGCCTTTAGTTACTGTTGGTTTCTTCTTCACAACTGGTGCCTGAAAAGTAGAATGTTCCCTCCACCTCCGAAGCTGAAAATTAATGAACTTCCACATCATGAATGCTTGGGTAATGCAAATGGATGCCAGGACAGCAATTCTGAGAATAAATAGGTTAAAAAACAAAAAAAAAATTAGAGTATATTAGAGCAATGCCATTGAATGGGTATTCTATCTCGCATTGATAGTATTAACTTGGTGCTAAATTCCCACTGGTGATACGATTACATTAATAAACAATGATTTCATTAATGGTTAATTTCTAAATTCAAAGAGATCCTTTAGTATTTCATCTGAGACATATGCTACTGCAGCAGGTTTGAAATCCAATGACAGTGTTCCCCCCATATTTGTTTATTTTTTAAAGTTGATTTACATCATAAATGGATAATATATATTATATAGGAGTAAAAAGTGAGAAAAATGTTAAATTGACTGTACCTTACAGCTAACACATTGAAGTTCCCAGCACTGAAATCCAGTTTCTGATTCTCTGCTCTTGCAAGGCCAAAGCCAACAGTGAGTACTGAAAGAATTAAAGTCAGAAGTCTTCCCAAAACAAACAGAACTGCCCACAGAGAAAACCTGGAAGAAAAATGTCCCAAATCAAATTGATTAAATTGTAATGATATGAAAAGATTCTAACAGGATCAGATTCCTAATAAGTAAATGCGTATTAAAACATTTCTTATTGTACTGCAAAAAAGATCCTGAAGTATAATGTTTGGGATATGCTATATATCACATTCTTGGAGATACATAACATAGCTTATATAAGATTTTAGAATATCAAGTAAAGAAATAATTGATTTTTTGTTTAGCTGATCGGTTTTATTTTTATTCTATTATTTTTTTAAAGATTTTATTTATTTATTTGACAGTGAGAGAGCGTGCATGTGCACAAGCAATTGGGAATGGCAGGGAGAGAGAGAAGTGGGCTCCCCACTGGGATCATGACCTGAGTGAAGACAGATGGTTAACCAACTGAGTCACCCAGGCATCCCCAATCTCCTTTTTAAAATATAACTATTGGGGTGCCTGGGTGGCTAAGTGATTGAGCATCTGCCTCTGGCTCATCTTTTTTTTTTTTTTTTAAGATTTTATTTATTTATTCATGAGAGACAGAGAGAGAGAGAAGCAGGCTCCATGCAGGGAGCCCGATGTGGGACTCGATGGGGACTCCAGGATCACGCCCTGGGCAGGTGCTAAACCTCTGAGCCACCCAGGGATCCCCAATAAATAAATAAAAACCTAAACCCCCCCCCCCAAAAACCATCATTAATGATCCTCAAAGCTACTGGTATATAGAACAATTTTGAAAAATGCTGGCCAAAACAAAAGCTGTCATGTGAACAGGACACCCAATTCCTACTTAATACACCTTGTTTTACCTTTTTTCTTTCTTTCTTTTTTTACAAGTCATACGGCTCCAATTCTGTTGTTGTTGTCTTTTTAAAATATTTTTATTTATTTATTCAGGAGAGACACAGAGAAAGAGGCAGAGACATAGGCAGAGAGAGAAGCAGGCTCCATCTGGGAAGCCTGATGTGGGACTCGATCCTGGGACTCCAGGATCACGCCCGGGCCAAGAAGGCGGTGCTGAACTGCTGATAGGCGTCCCCCAATTCTGTTTTCAGTCCAGTTTTCCCACAGAAATATTTTAGCATCTTTTGGACTATATAATCTATTATATTATTTTGTTTTTTTCTTTCCCTATTCTTCTAGTCACTTCCCTATTACTTTTCCTCCAAAATAAAAACAGGCATTAAACAAAAGGACAATTATAATAGAACAGTAAACCCAAAAAAAACTTTAAAAGTACATGTTCCAATGTAACATATCTCTACCTAAGATGAGACTCCAATTTAGAGATTAAAATACCCACCTGAATTGTGAAGTTGTTTCACATTAAATTAAAGCTACTACTGGGTACCTAGGTGGCTCAGCGGTTGAGCATCTGCCTTTGGCTCAGGTTGTGATCCTGGGGTCCTGGGATTAAGTCCTGCATCAGACTCCCTGCAGGGAGCCTACTTCTCCCTCTGCCTATGTCTCTGCCTCTCTCTGTGTGTCTCTAATGAATAGATAAAATCTTTTTTTAAAAAAAATAAAGCTACTACTAAAAGGGACACCTGTGTGGCTCAGCTGAGCATCTTCCTTTGGCTCAAGTCATGATCTCATAGTCCTGGGATCGAATCCCACATCAGGCTCCATGCTCATCAGGGGGTCGGTTTCTCCCTTTCCCTCTGCCCTTCCCCTCTGCTCATGTTCTCTCTCTCAAATAAATACAATCTTAAAAAAAAAAATTAAAGCTACTGCTAACAGCTCACAGAATGATATAATTGCCCCCAGCATAGACCTTGGCAATAGCACAGTCCTTGGCAACACAGACACTGATTTTAATTATACAACAAAGAGAATGGCTAAACAACTTACCCTTTCTGATACTTTTCATCACTAAAATAAAACAGGCGGGAAATATGGAAGAGAAATTCAACAAAATAATGTAGCACCAGAAGAACAAGTCCTAGATGATTCAAGCTGTTAAAGGAACATATTTAAAATGTAAAGGTTAATTATCAATTAACATAGACTGACACAATATCTACCCAGTCCATTTATACATCTAAGCAAAAGCCCAACTCACTTTAAAAGATAAGCCCCGGCAATGTGAAAGAGGTAAAGACCAATGTAGACAAGCTGACGAGGAATATCTTCCTGTAAATAGAGAGATGCATTATAGATTAAAACAGGCTGAAACACTTCCATGTACAGCACATTGTACTGTTTCATGAAAATTTTATTACCGATTTCACACACACATATATACATTAGATTATGATGTAAAACCTTATTTTTCATCTTGAGTTACAGTCACAAATGTTTGTAAAAACTGAGTGTTAAACTCAATAAACTTGTTCATTTATGAAATGCATATACATCTCATTTCTGCTCTGGTTTTTGCTGTGTTCCATGTATATAAGGGACATAGTTATAGTAGCCTGACATATATAGTATAAGGCTATATTAAGCCTGGTTAGTACTATTCGTGTACTACAGCTGCTAATTCCAATTTTTAAACAGAGGGTTGATATCAAGTGGACTGAAATGCGTTCCTTTGGAACGCCACTAAACTCATCTCTGGAATCTAGTACAGCTGAGTACAGGTCTCTATTGGCCCTCTACTACTTCTACTTTTCTATAGAGTTACTTCTCCAAATCTTCAGAGAAAGAGTAGAGATTTTATAATTATAGTTTTGAAATTGAAAATTATTCTCAGGATGCCCGGATGGCTCAGTGATTGGGGGGCTGCCTCGGGCTCAGGTGGTGATCCCAGGATCTGGGATCGAGCCCCGCATCAGGCTCCTGTGAAGAGCCTACTTCTCCCTCTACCTGTGTCTCTGCCGCTCTCTCTTTCTGTTATCTCTCATGAATAAATAAAGCTTTAAAAAAAAATAAAAGAAAATTCTTCTCTAGTAAGAATGGTACAAAGATCAAGTATTAGAAAGGTAAAACATAAAACAGTTGAATAGTACTATATATGGTACTGTTTTGGGACTCTCAGGGGAAAAAAACCTAAGATATGATACCAGTTTATAGCTGTCTTCCAATTGGGAGAGAAAGGATCTTTGAAAATTAGCTGTCTTAAGATTCTCTCCACATAATTTTCAAACTTCCAATGAAATATTTCTCCTTACAAAATGAGAGGGCACCTGGATGGTTCAGTTGGTTAAGAGGCTGCCTTCATCTCAGGTCATGATCTTGGGGTCCTGGGATCAAGCCCTGCATTGGGCGGTCTGCTTCTCCCTCTTCCAATGCCCCTCCCCCCAGCTCATGTGCTCTCTCTTTCAAATAAATATCTTAAAAAAAAAAAAAAAAAGGAGAGAGGGAGAACAGAGTGAAGACTAACATGCTGAAGTTCAACCATACGGGAACCTTTTTCTGTTCTTGCCATCATTTCAGAACAGGTCATCTACAATGTTATAAATGTAATTTCATATGCTATGAATACACGTGTCACTATATACACATGATATACAGGTTTCCCAAAGTGTGGTGTTTATATCATTCATAATGTACAACATGATTTTAGTCCACAACAAAATACTTTTAACTATAATTTTAAATAAAGTATCTTAAATTAAAGTAGCATGTAAATGAATGTTATAGGAAATACTACCATATTCCTTCAGATGTGTTAATCTATGTTCCACACTTCTGAGGAAAAAAGAGACTAAGGGACTCTTGATACTTATAACAAAAGCTTCATAGTTTCTTAATTGCTGACTCAACACTAAACTCATTTTATTACATAAAAACTTGTTTAAGTCAATGTAGCCAATTTGCTGGAATAACTGCTGGAAAAACTTTTACAGAATATAACTTCCTGGGGGGGATTAAAAAATTAATTTTAAAGGAAAAAAAACAAATTTTAAAAATACATCATTTAGTAGAGAACCTAAGCTGCCTATTTCTTCCCTTTCTGACAAATCTAAAAACACTATTATAAATTACAATCTACATTTCTGAAAACTATTCTGCTTCTCTTGTATCTTTTTGTTCTTAAATCTCAATCTAATTAGGGAAAGTGATGTTGAAGTTTCTTTTTTAACTTCAGGTTCAACTCTGCATTTTAGCCTTGCTCTTGTTGACAATCAACTGAGTCAGTAATGAAGAGTAAAATAACATCACCAACTTTTTTTTTTTTTAAGATTTTATTTATTCATGAGAGACAGAGACAGAGAGAGAAAGAGAGAGAGAGAGAGGCAGAGGCACAAACAGAGGGAGAAGCAGGCTCCATGCAGGGAGCCTGATGTGGGACTCGATCCTGGGACTCCAGGATCATGCCCTGAGTGAGACGCTCAACCGCTGAGCCACCCAGGCGTCCCTCATCGCCAGCTTCTATTTTCATAACCATCAAATACCTAGAAATGGCTTTTTAAAATATTTTATTTATTCCAGAAGAGAGAGTGTGCATGCGAGTGAGGGGAAGAAAAGAGGGAGGAGAGAATCTCAAGCAGACTCTGCACTGAGCACATAGCCTGATGAGGGGCTTGATCCCTGAACCCTGAGATCCAAAACCAAGAGTGGGACACTTAACTGAGTTAAGCCACCCAGGTGACCTGCAGTTCATTAATCTTTAAACAAATAAATAAGCAAAACCTCATTTCTGGTTCCTGATAGAAAATGTTTATTTATACAATAAAATTGTAGGATGATGTGTGAAAATGTCTTGAGAAACCAAAAACAGCTTTCTCCCAGCCTCTTTTTTATTTACCTAGACACTAGATTTAAAAAGAATGACCACTGCTCTTGAATGGCATGCTGACTCCGGAACTGGGATCTGATATGGTCAGTGAATTCAGATAGCCAAGTTTCACCCAGCTGCCTCTGTTTCTCATTCCCAAGGGAAATGTGTAACTGGAGACCATGGTGCTAGGGAAGTTGTTGTTGGCCTCTGACACATAAGCATCTTGCCTGTGCGGGTGTAACCCCACGAGGATTAGAGAATGTCATGAGTCTGGTTTAGAACAGGGGTGCCATTACAGCCATTTCCTAAATGAAATTTAGATAAAATTTCTCATTTAAAAAATTATGCTATATTATCCCCATTACCTCTGTAATCTTAAAAGAATATGGGAACGCCTTTAATGTAGAGTGTGTTCTCCAGTTCACAATAAGCTCCATCACTCCCTGTAGTACTATATTCCTCCCTGTCATTCATTTATTTTTACTTTTTCTTGAGTGAGGCTTTGAGTGTACAAACATTGCTTTAGAGACATTGGTTGATTTGTATATAACTGAAGGGAATATTATTTAGAAAGATATTTCTTAATACTTTGTACTTTGGAAAGCTTTAGAAACTACTTCAAAAGCTTGCTTGGGGCATCTGAGTGGTTTCAGTCAGTTAAGCATCCGACTCTTGGTTTCGGCTCAGGTCATAATCTCAGTGTCAGGATATCGACCCCACATAGGGCTCTGCATGCTGCTTGTCCCTCTTTACCACCCCTCCATGCTCTCTCTCTCTCAAAAATAAATAAAAAATAAAGATTAACAAACTTCTTGTATACTTGAATGGAAAAAATACATAATAAAAATGTGTTATTAGAAAGGCTTTATCAAATTTTAGGGGCACCTGGGTGGCTAAATCAGTTAAGCAGCAGATTCTTGGTTTTGGCTGAGGTTATGATCTCAAGTTTGTGAGATCAAGCCCCACATCAGGCTCCACACTTAGCAGTGAGTCTGCTTGCTCCTCTCCCTCAACCTGCTCATGCATATACCCTCAGATAAATAAATAAAATCTTAAAAAAAAAAAAGAATATAAAACTTTGATGAAATACTTGACACAGAAAGAGCATAAGCAGGGGGAGCAGCAGGCAGAGGGAGAGGGAAGTGGAGGGAGAGGGAGAAGCAGGCTCCCCACTGAGCAAGGAGCCCAATGCGGGGTTCCATCCCAGGACCCTCGGATCCTGATGTGAGCCAAAAGCAGACACTTGGGACCCCTGGGTGGTGCAGCGGTTTGGCGCCTGCCTTTGGCCCAGGGCGCGATCCTGGAGACCCGGGATCGAATCCCACGTCGGGCTCCCGGTGCATGGAGCCTGCTTCTCCCTCTGCCTGTGTCTCTGCCTCTCTCTCTCTCTGTGTGACTATCATAAATAAATAAAAATTAAAAAAAAAAAAAAAAAAAAAAGCAGACACTTAACTGACTGAGCCACCCAGGCTCCCTTCAAAGTCTTAGATTCTTAATGATGTTTAAATAATTAATATAAGAATGAAATCATGGAATGATGATTTAAAATTCTGTCATTTTCATAGAAAATCTAGTAAATATAGTACATTAAATCAAAATAAGTTCTAAAATGATAAATAACTCCAAGTGACATTTTCAGTTGTTATTCCAACATCTTTTTATTAAAAAGGTGAGTCATATACTTTAGTAAACTTCTATTCTTATAAGAAAATGCGTTTCTTAATTACACTGTACTAAAAAAACTGGACTTTAAATGGAGTATCACAAATATGCCCAAATATATGGCAAAGATTTTCCCCTAAACCACAGATGGAGCCATCTCAAATTTAAATCTTTTTAAAAACTCTTACATAATAGGGATCCATATCGATTATTCTGAATAAGAAATACATGTTTGGGTAAGATACACAGCCTTAAAAACCTCAATCAATGTGATTTCTAAGTCCTTATAGAGGGTCTACAGAGTAATCAGTAGAGGGAAGGTGATATACTTGGAAAAATGGAGTTAGAGGATTCAAAAATGGCTCTAGAGATGAATGACAGATATGAACAACAAAGTTGCATGTGGAAAGTATGAATATAACTTTCATGAAGTAGGAAGAAGAAAAACCATTATTTCTAATTTTAAAAACTTCAGATGATATGCAATTATATGCATGTATAATTAAACTAAGAAAATTGAATATCAGAATTAAGTGTTTGGCTATTTCATTGAGACTTCCTCGAAACCCCATATATGCAAGTTGGCTAAGAAATTACATTGTGAATCTTCTTATTGGCAAAATGGAGTAATGTTTATATTGAGGCATACATTTGTATGTATTTAGAATATTCTCCTTCAAAGAAACTGGTTTGTGACTAACACACCTCTTGAACTGCTACTAACAATAGTGTTCCTTTCTTTCTTCATTTTTCTGTAGAATCAGTTCAAAACAATCACTGTACTAGTTTCTTCCAGTAAAGAGTTCCTCCAAAAATAATTTTCATAGAGTAAATTTTAAGAAACTGTTTAACACATATGCAGCTGTTACTTTCAAATTATGTTAATTACTTGAAACAGTTACTTTCGACTGTCATATGTAGGTGTTAAAAATAGTTTCAGTTAAGTTCTAAGTTATGCAAATTATTCCATAAAAATTAGATTGCATTTCTGGAGAAATGCCATCTGGCAGGAATTGATAAGGAAAGAACTTTGAAAACTAAAATGAACAATTACTTTGAGATGTCCTTCTTTATTTACATGGTCAATGAATAAGACAGAGACATAAAGATTAATAATGAGCCCAGAGGTACTGTCTAGGCTTATACAAGTATGTACATGAAGAAAAGCTTTAAATATCTGAGTTATGGCACATTAAGAAACTATGATGTTCTCAGTAATACTGCCCAACAGAACTTTCTGTTTTTTTTTTTTTTTAATTGTAATTACTTTAAATGAGGCTAGTGGCTTCTGTTTTGGACAGTGCAGCTGTAGGACAATGGTGGTTCACATTAGCTGCTTACTGAATATGGAAGGGCTTCTGGAGACTGTGAACCTAAGAATCTTTTTTTTTTTTTTTTTTAAAGATTTTATTTATTTATTCATGATAGTCACACAGAGAGAGAGAGAGAGAGAGGCAGAGACATAGGCAGAGGGAGAAGCAGGCTCCATGCAGGGAGCCCGATGTGGGATTCGATCCCGGGTCTCCAGGATCGCGCCCTGGGCCAAAGGCAGACGCCAAACCGCTGCGCCACCCAGGGATCCCTGAACCTAAGAATCTTAACACAGTTCTAAGCCAAAGGTTTTATGGATCTTCATCATAATCCTTATAATCACCTTAACTAGAAAAACATTCCACTTGAAAAAGAAATCAACATAAAAAGAACTTTCAAACCATAGTACATGAACTCTAATTTGGTGCTGTCTTCTGATCATAGCAGATAACATAAAGATGACAGACACATAGGACACAAAAAACACAGACACAAAGCAGCAATAAATTAGGTACCTATACTCACGGAGTAACTATTTACAATACATATAGAAATAGGTGGGAATTTGCAGAAGGCAGAGATGAACTCGTCACATTATACTTCTATCCTGAGAAGCTTCTCAAAGTAAGGGAGCTTTAAATGTGGAAAAATGTAAATTTATATCTAATAAATAGAGAGTATAAAGAATACTCATGTAGCCATAACCAGCTTCAATAGTTGTTAACTCAGGACCAAAGTTGTTTTATCTGTATTCCTGTATGGGGATTTTAGATATAATCTTTCTTCGAAAAACGGAGTAAGAGTGCTTGATTAATTTAAAGGTATTCCCAGAAAAAGAACTGATGTGCTGGGATCATAAAGTTAGAGAATATCAGTGTGAATGAAGCCCACGGAGAGAAGAGAGGGAAAAGGGAGCATGGAGGAGGTGGTACAAACCAGAGAAACCCACACAGAGCACAGGTGAGCTGCTGTATTTTAGTTTAAAGCAACAGGGAGGGCAGCCCGAGTGGCTCAGCGGTTTAGCGCCACCTTGGGCCCAGGGCATGATCCTGGAGACCCGGGATAGAGTCCCATGGCAGGCGGGATCCCTGCATGGAGCCTGCTTCTCCCTCTGCCTGTGTCTCTGCTTCTCTCTCTGTGTGTCTCTCATGAATAAATAATACTTAAAAAATAAAATAAAACAACAGGGAGGTGGTACAGGTTTGAGAGAGGAAAGAGTTAAATAAAGGAACTAAAGTTTACTTGGCAATTACCCAAATTCTGACTTTAGAAAAACTACTGCAGGTAAAGTAGAAAGGAGGATATTGCACTGCTCCGGTAGTTACCTGTTCAAATAAAACAAAAAACGCTTTTCTCACATGCTAAAAAAGAATGTTCCACTCATTTTAGGAAAGGCTTCGCTACTGAGTATTTAACTATGGCTCACTTCACTTAATACTGAATTTTTTACTGGGCCTGAACACACAGAATTGTTAGTTGCAGAATAATTTATCCTTTTGTCTCATTTGTGAAACTCCTAAGAATATCAAGAATATAAAACTAGTATTTCAATAAAATAAAAACTAGGGGATCCCTGGGTGGCGCAGCGTTTGGTGCCTGCCTTTGGCCCAGGGCGCGATCCTGGAGACCCGGGATCGAATCCCACATCAGGCTCCCGGTGCATGGAGCCTGCTTCTCCCTCTGCCTGTGTCTCTGCCTCTCTCTCGCTCTCTCTCTGTGTGACTATCATAAATAAATAAACAAAAATTTAAAAAAAGATTATACTAAAAAAAAAATAATATAAAAACTAGTATTACATTTCAAAATTTGTTTAAATTTTATTTTCATTTTTTAAAAATTTTATTTTCAATTACCACTAATACAATTTTAAGATAAGCAATTAACATGTCAAATGTAAAATATTCCAGTCTAAGTTAAAATATGACAAAGGGTTTTTTTCAAGAAATATGTGAGGAATATATTTAGTTTTTTGGAAAGAGGGCAAGTGGGAGAGTAATGAGGGAAGAGTTGAGGTGGGAAGGAAAGAAGGTTAGAGATGTGAGGAAATGGTTAGTTTTAGGGACTTTTCAAAAAAATGGAAAAAAAATGACAAGACAACTTTTAAAATGACAAATCCCAGCTTACTTTTTTGGTTTTCTGGAAGTAGAGTTCAGGAAAAGCATGGAACCAGTAAGCCAACTGGGCTATGTAGAAAAACTTCATTTGAAATCTGCACAAGAAAGCAAAAAAATATGGTTTTAAAGCATAGTATTTTTAAAGTATAAAGTAAAAACAAGCACTGGAAATCAGGATGTACTGAGTAGCCACCTTCGTGTTATCATTTCAGGTCTCCGTGCAGTACTCTGTGCACCTTTCACGGCTCCCCAGCAGCCACTTCCCTGCATCCCTAAGAATATTCTCACCACCAGTTGATTCCTCTGGATTAAACAGCAGATGCAAAGATATTATCTGCAGAACGCTGATGACTTGCATGCTGGCTGGGAGCAACCAGACCACCTTGTTTACTAGTAAATTAATACTGATTAGTATGTCATGTTAGCTACTGAAAACGTAAGAACATGACTTTGGGGGAGTCACCTCACAGACTTTTAAGGTTTCATCAAAAGGAAACAAAAAGAGGGACACAAAAGTGAAGGTGCATAGATGAACGATCACCTGAAATTAGTATAATCCCAACTGCAAACTCCCCCCTACCCCTGGCTTTTTCTTAGGGAAATATGGTAACTCTACTTGGGTAAAATCAATAGTCTTTTGACATTATACCCCTCCAGTCCTCCCATTTTCTCTTTGTTCTACCTTCACCCTCTTCTCCAGACTTCTAGAATAGAAAACACAAAGCCAAACAAATAAATTTTTTGGAGGAGAGGGGCAATAGTCCCATATAAATATGATGTTTATAACCCTACTGCATAAAAGCTCATTTTTAAAAGTCAGAATGACTCAGCATGGCTATTACTGCTGGACTTAAAACAAAGGTATGCATGGTCATGTTATTCCCTTCATATCTTTTTTCCAATTCTCACATAGCAATGCATTTACTGAATGCTGTCTAGGTGATAAACACCTACATACAGCCTGGCACAATGAAGGATATATAATATAGAGTTCCTACTGCAGTCAAAGTACACAGTCTTGTGGGCATGAGCACAATGTAAGACTTACATAAATGAAACAATTATAGCACATTCAAGACAATGCATAAATATTACCTAAAATATTATGCACCAAAATGACAAATTCAGGAAAGCAAACAACAATATAGGCTAAAGTAGCAAGGAAAAATAATATGGAATAGTTGTGCTAGAGCTGGGCTTGAAAAATGAGTCATTTAGCTAAATGTCTTTGCAACACTGAGCTGTTTTTACAGGACTGTACAGAAACCTTGGGGGATAGAAGATAAAGAGACAATCGCCATCTTGAAGTTAACAGTGTAAGAGAATAAGAAATGAAAGGAGTAAAAAGAGACTGAGGCATAGAAAAGGAGAAAAAGTACAGAGAAGATGGAGAACTGATGAGAAGAAAGGATGAGGAGAAAGGAAAACATAACTAAATTAAGATTATTGTTAAAATCAGTTTTTTCAAGCTAATGAACATGGAAATATTATCATATACATGAAAAAAGTGCACAGGAATTTTTTTTCTTATGGCAGAGGGACTGCCAATGACACACCTATGGTATGAATTTGCCAAAGCCCTAAGGAGAATGACAAGAATGGTTCTGCTTAAAAGTGACATGACCATGGTCCTTAACTAAGAAAAGCCTGCTAAAATGACTTACGTCATCAGGTTATGGGGGTAAGCCCTCCACAAGATAGTTGGGTCTGAGATGTAGTTTTCCTAAGAAAGAAGATATGAAAATTAGCCTATTGAGTATAATGCAAACTTTTTGGAGAATAAGACACTATTTGCATTTCTTGCACATCTATAATTTCCCAGATTGGGCTCCAAAGAGCCCACTGAAGTTAAACTTTTTAGTTGTTTTAATTATTTTTGATTCAGTTGAATTGCTTATTTTAGCAAAGTGAAAATCACTATGAAAGATATAAAGTCAAATAAGCATAATTCCTGGCCTCAAAATTCTTTCAATCCAGTAGGGTAAAAAATACATGTATGCGAACAAACATAAAACAACCAAAAAACAGTAATGGTACATAACAGTGGTAACAACAGCTATGGGAGAATTTTGTCTTGGGCGATCACAGAAGGGTTTTGGGAAAGACGCAGCACCTGACAGGAGATGGAGGATCAAAGTGCTGCCAAGTTTTATAGGGTGATGTCCACACACTAACCTAAATCTTTTTCTTAGATAACCAGATCTATTCAGTGAGAATTATTGCACATGTACAAACATTAAAAAAAAAAAAAAAAAACAACCTCTCAAGTGAGTTAGTTTTAATAAGAATATTTTCCTACTGAAATGTAACACTTCTATGTTTAAAGAAAATTATACGATAGATTTTAAGTGGAAATTACATATATTTATAAAGTATCATTAAAGCAGCGGCATAAAGTGCAATGAGCCCTGGAAAGATTAAGTTTTAGTCTATTTCCAACATTAATATTGTACACGTTGCCTGTTTATTCATCTCTAACACGGCAATTAAAAATGATTGTGTCCTAACAAAGTAAAAAATATGTAAACTCTAGAGTGCATATAAATTTCAGAGATTGTTAGTAATAATACTAATGTAAATATTATCTCTCCCCTCACTAGTTAGAATTATATACTTAAAGGTTTTGATAACTTTAACTGAAAAGTTAACACAATATTTTAAGTTGCTTCCACACTACTTGGACTGTTTTTAAAAGAAGAAATGACTACAAACATTACAACTCAAACAACCCAGTAAAAGTTATCACTGACTTCTTACTCTTTTTGCTAATACAGAGATACCTGCAAATGACTACAAGATATAAAAACAACATTCAGACTGACTAAAAAAGAGTAAGACTTTCTGAAACATTAAACACAGTTTAGAATTTCTGCCGCATAAAAACTAATGCAAAGAGACTTATCGTTGAAAATTGATTTATACTAGTTCAATGGGAGAATTCCTAATCTTAGATAAGAGTAGGAATAGAGGAGGGATTTTCTACGGTTCAGGATTTGCTTATAAGCATTAATAATAGGACATCATTTTCTGTTCTGGGTATGTAACATAAATACTTTGTGAAATGAAAATTTAAGCATAGTGTATACTTACAGATATTAGAATGAATGTGCCCCAAATACAAGAAAAAAGGTAGAATGCACTAAGCTGACCAGATTCATTAAACTTGCTGTGTTTCGTTTTGGAGAAATGCATTCGCCTGTTAATTTTCTAAAAATAAAAACAACCGTAAGTAATTAAGAATATATTATAAAGCATATTCAATATGTGACTACCGTTAAGTATGGAGAGCTAGTATTTTATAAAGTATAGATTTCTAAGATTGTATACTTACATCCAACACATACTCTTGAATTATGGCATGAATAATTATCGCCACTAGCATGTAGAAGAAAACTGTAGCCAAATCTTTGATACCATAGTAATAAAGGGATGTTGATTCAGTAGCTTGTTCTTCTGAAGGCCAAAAAGGACAGAACACACATACACAAAAATATACGTAAGATTATAAAAACAGCACTAAGTACAACATAGTTATGGAAACAAACAAGAAAAGACTAACCTAATAAATAAGTTCTATAGAAACATTATAGGTGATTTGCTCTTGGACATCTTAAGTCTTAGAACAATGAAAATTGAAGACTATCCAGAAATCTAAGGCCTCAGAAATTACTTACAAAAGACTTGACACATGTTAGTTACAGCCATTAAAGACCAAAAAACAGGGAAGGGGAGGCTATACTCAGATCCTTGGGAAGACTCTAAAGTTGATATTATTCCAGGCAGAGATTAGGTTACATCAAAGTTATACTTAGCCTACTTTTCTGTCTTTTCAAAGAATTTTTGAAATTTTCTACCTCTTTTCAACTAGACACTTCATTATGATTCTGATAGAAAAACTGATTTAACTTCTATTTGAATGGAGTTTTGACCTATAAGCACTATAGACAGAGGCAACTGCTACTTAAAATTGTTTTTGATCCTTGAAATTATTCTATCTTTCAAAACAAATCTGAATCAAATACTTGTGAATTGCTGTTAAGTTGTTCTCAAGCTTTATGTTTATGGAAACTATTTGGGGAAAAAAGCATTACTCTTCTCTGGCATATTCAAATTTCAAAACAACTTTGTCATTTTGAATGATCTGATATCTAAGTCACTAAACCAAATATGGTTGACCCTTGAACAACCCGGGTTTTAACTGTGTGGGTCCAATTACCTTTAGATTTTTTTCAAGAAATACAGTACTGTCAATGTACATTCTTGCCCTTAAATTTTAATATTTTCTTTTTTCTAAAATAAGTTTCTTTTCTTTAGTTGACTTTAAGAATGCAGTATATACCACACATAACATATAAAGTATGTGTTAATTGACTATGTTATTGGTAAGGATTCTTCTGGTCAACAACAGGCTATTAGTAGTTAAGTTTTTGGGAACTCAAAAAATTGTATGTGGATTTTTGATTGCACAGGGGTTGATGCCCCTAACCTCTGCATTATTTAAGGGTCAAATACATTTATGCAACTATATAACTGAATTAGACCCAATTCAATGTTAAATAATTAATCTTAAATTCTAAATATAGAGTCAAATACTTGTCTGAATATGTTAATATTTTATTAACCAAATACTCTCACCCATGCTGGTTAATTGTATATCACTGTATTCAACTACAAGCAACTTCCAGTAACTTGACTTTCACATTGCATAATTTAGAAATAAAACTTTTAGGGGCACCTGGGTGGCTTAGTTGATAGAGCATGTGATACTTGATCTCAGGATCATGAGTTCAAGCTCCACGATGAGAGTGGAGCTCCCATTAAATTAAAAAAGTGAAAGAAAGAAAGAAAGAAAGAAAGAAAGAAAGAAAGAAAGAAAGAAAGAAAAGAAAGGAAAAGAAAAGAAAGAAAAGAAAAGAAAAGAAAAGAAAAGAAAAGAAAAGAGAAAAGAAAAGAAAAACTTCAAAAAATAAAGCCTGAAAGTGCAGTTTGGATGCTATTATAATTCCTGGAGCTTACTGACATTTAGAGGTAGAGTACAACAAAAACACGAAAATAAAATAGACTTAAAAGGATTGTTACTTTAGGTCCAAAACATAACTCACAGATCAGAAAAACTGAACCTAAACATTGTACCTTTAGAAACCGTGACTGAATGATAACACTTTGGACAAATATATAATATCTATTCTTAGAATTTTCTTATGAAAAAGATCAGAGGGAAAGGAAAAAAAAAAAAGTCCTCCAATGGAAAGTCAAGTCCATTTACAAAATAGCCAGTAAGTGTTAAACAGATTAAATTTGATTTTTCAGGGCAGCCCTGGTGGCTCAGCGGTTTAGTGCTGCCTTCAGCCCAGGTTGTAATCCTGGAGACCCGGGATCGAGTCCCATGTTGGGCTCCCTGCACGGAGTCTGCTTCTCCCTCTGCCTGTGTCTGTGCCTCTCTCTCTCTCTCTCTGTTTCTAATAAATAAAATCTTTTAAATAAATAAATAAATAAATAAATAAATAAATAAATAAATAAATAAATTTGATTTTCACATAATCTATAGAGTGAAGCCAACAAAACATCATTTCTTGCATTACAAAATCATTAAAATAACATTCACTCCAATCATGAATGAAATCTATGAAAATTAAAGAATTTAGTATTCATGGTAATTTCCTAGTTTGTTCAAGTAAACCCTTCCACTTAAATAGAAAATTCTGAAAGAAAACTACCTACCTGTTGCAGGGAGGGTAACATTGTACTGAAGAGTAACAAAAATGATAGAGGCTTTCGCTGTTATCTAGAAAGAAAAAAAGAAAAAAAAAAAAAAAACGATCAAGTCAATATGTGACCTTCTCCAGAGTAGCAGATCAGGGGAGGAAAACATTATGAGTTCTGCCCTTAAATCTAAGAACCAAGGGCACCCTGGTCCTTGTGGCACTGTGACAGCCCAATTGGAATTCCTAATCACCACGGGGTTGAGCTTGGGAGTTGACATAATTCACGAGAATGCTGCAGTTTAGACGAGGTTTGTGTTATTCTTAACTTCAAGATTTCAAAAGAGACATTCTATAGTTTCTGTAAATAGGGATCTGACAATGATTCTCTACCCTAGACCTGTACCATAAACAAAGTCCCTATCAAAAAAGCCTGAAATGTAAATTAATAAAGAAAAACACACTTACTACCACAAAAATGGATCAAAGGTGGGGTCTGTGGTGTGTGTGTGTTTATCTCCCACACATCCGGGATAGTTAAGTGGTCAATAAATATTTAACTGACCTGATAATTGGTAAAAGTGGTCAGAACAGAAAAATGGAATGCTTACTCAATATTTATAGGCACGAGATAATGTGCTAGACAAGGAAGGATAACAAAGACGAATGATACAACCGCTGACCACTTGCAGCTCAGGTGGGTCAGGAAGACAGGTAAACAAATTGTTATAATACTATACAATCAGTATTCAGGATAAACAAATTTTTTTTTGTTGTTTTGTTTTTATCTTCCTGGGGTGGGGTTCTGGAAAGGCTTCTCAGAGGACGTGGTGTGAACTGTCTCTTGTTGTAAAACAGAAGTTCGAGGCACCTGGGTGGCTCAGTTGGTTAAGTGCCTTTGGCACAGGTCAGTATCCTGTGGTCCTGGGATAGAGCCCTGAGTCTGGCTCCTGCTCAGCAGGGAGCCTGCTTCTCCCTCTGCTCCTCCCCCTGATCATGCATGCTCTCTTTCTCTCAAATAAATAAATAAAATCTTAAAAAAAAAAAAAAAAGAAAAAAGGAAAATAGAAGTTCCTTAGGCTCACAAAGGGGGATGAAGAGGGCAGTCTAGGTAGAAGAACAGAAAGTGCAAAGGTTAAATATTAGCAAACATGAGGCCCGACACGGATACACATTAGTAAGTGGTAGAAAAGGCTAGAAAACTGTCAATTGCTAGAAAGGGCCTTGTTTGTTGGACTAAATAGTTTAGATTTTATTTTGGCACAACTGGAGAATCAGGAGATGGGGGAAGTTCATTTGTGCTTTTTGGGAGGATCATGGATATAACTAAGTGGTCTCTCAAGCTCCCTCAAATCCAATCTCCACGCTGCAACCAGAATCATCTTCTGACCATGTTAACACCTTTCCCCATGCCCCTCCATCCCCCACCTCCACCCTGAAAATTCTTCACTGGATTTCCATTCTTTCTAGGATAATGAACAAAATCTCTTTAAAAAAAGATTTATTATTCATTTATTTAGAGGATGAGCAGGGGGAGGGGCAGAGGGAGAGGAAGAAGAGGAGACAATCCCACAACTCTGAGATCATGACCTGAGCCAAACAAAATTAAGAGTCAGATGCTCAACTGACTGGGACCCTCCAGACCCCTCTAAGAACAAAATGTATAATGTGGCCCATATAATAATCCCTGACCCTTCCCCTCTGGCTTTACCTCAGACCACTGCCTCCAGCATTCCTCCTGGCACAGGGTCTGCACACACAGCTCTATCTGAAACCTTGTCCCTCCCCCCTTCGGATTCCAGTCCAACACATCTTTTCAAGGAAGCCTTCCTTCCCTGTCTTAGAGAAGGTCACTTCCTTTGTTAGATTATCTCAAAGAAGGTTCCTTTCTTTCCAAACACATACTCTTGGTGTGATAGTATTACTAATTTCTGTCACACTCATCAGAAAGTAAGCTCCATTAAGAGTTGGGACCATGCCTATTTCTTCACAGTATGGTTAGAGCCCAGCATGGGGCCTGACCTATGTTAGGTGACTGATCAATATTGTTAAATACATACTAGATAAAATATAAACTGGAGTAAGTACACAAGTCAAACATAAGACTTCTGCAAGAGACCACACAAAAGATAGTAAGGCCTGAACTGAGTCAGTGGCAGTGGGATAGAGACAGAACTTCTGAGGCAGGATAAGGCTTGGGGAGCAAAAGGCAAGAGTTGAAGATTACGTATGGATATGTATAGCTCGAACAACTAGGTGAAAAGTAATACTCTGAATACCGGAGGAGTAGCAGCTTTTGGAGCAAAGAGAAAATACTGCGTTTTAGATAAACTTAGATTTCTGTGAGATATGCAATAGGCAGATCAGCCTAAACCTCGAACTCTGCAGTGAGACCCTTGTTTACAGTAGGTAGTTGAAGCTGTGGGGACATATAAATCATCTACAGAGAGTGCACAGTGTTTGTAGAGAAGTAGGACAACATTAGAATCGTGGAGTGGGCAGAGAAAAACCTGGTGGCAAAATAAGAAGGAATGATGAGAGGCAGAAAGAGAATGAAGATAGCTTGATGCCCCACCGCCAAGGGGGAAATGTTTCAAAGAGAAGTGGCAGAAAAAGAATACAATGGACCAGGATGGTTTAAGAAGCCATCAACAGTGATGGCTTGAGTGATTCCAATGAAGCAGTGAGAACAAAAACCTCACCATAGTAGACTGAAGAACACAGGAGAAACAAAGTGTATCTAGCGATAGTTGTCAGGTCAAGATTTATGTTGCTTTTATGATGAGAGAGACTGAACCTAAGTGGGGGAAATCTGGAAGGTGCCAAGGAAAAGGAGGAAATTAAACGTATAAGGGGATAATAGAAAGATCTGGTAGGGAATGAAATGTAAGGATTGAGCCAGAAGTTAATCTCGAGGTTTTCTTCTTGGATGGAGAAGAAGATAGTAAGTAATGGATGAGACAGTTCAAAAGGCAGGAAAAGTGAAGAAATTCACATCTAATAAACTCTTATTTTCCCTGTGTTGGGGGGGAGGTGTAAAAAAAAAAGCAGTGCCATCTGTTAAGCATAATTAGGGGCCAGAATGATGAGTATTTATGTGATTCCTATAGGGAAAGGAGCTGGCCTGGGAAAAGTAAAAAAGATCACTGGGTGTTACTGATGTCTGAGTTTAGAAACCTTTGATTTGTAATATAATCTATCAGCACAAGTGTATGACTTTCTCTGGCATCCCTTAGCAATCCATGAATGGAGAAACTCAGAAAGGCAGAGGGCAGACTGGATCGATGGCTGGGTATTTGCAGGGCTAATACGGTAAACAGATCAAGAGCGAAAGGGAGCTGAGGGCCGGGGGTGAGTGTGGACAAGTCAAGTGTGCAGGAAGAAAGTAAAGCAGAGAGGGTCAAGGTACCATAAAAGCTTAGACTAGATGGAGAGTTGGCATATGAGCAGTAGAATGAAGGTCTAACAAAATGTAGATTGTGGCTGAGTTCTGCTATACTGGAATTTAGAATCTGGAAACAAGGCAAGCCTACGTGATGAAGTCCATGGAATGGCCACAAAAGTGAGTTGCTTAACTGTCATAGATATGTAAAGGTCTTGAATAGAAAAAGCCAGCAAGGCTTCTGGTATTACCATTTGGGTCATCCACATGAATGCACTAGAGCAGAATGATGGCATGAGTTTCCAGGGCAACACTGCTTTCATGTGATTATTTTTTAATAAAGTTAATTACTAAATTTCATTTTTTGATCATGAAAATTTTCACTAATTTCACTTTTATTTAGATTTCACATATATCAACATGTACATACTTACTCCACGTATCTATTTCTATTCTGGAATATGAGGTTGCCGCTACCATAGCTAAGAAAACTTCTCAGGAGTCCTTTACAAATGACAAGTAAAACTTTTCAAAGATAAATATCAAATACCAAAAGCAACAAAAATTAGATTATCTTTTTATGGTAGGCTTCCAAATAAAATTAAAATCTGGCCTCCAGCTACTTTAGCATGTGGCATTAAGTAGAGCAAGAGGAAAAATACAAACTACACACCCCTAAAGTTTTATAGAAAAATCATGCTACTAGCCATTTCCAGGCCTCCTAAGCCCCACACCTCAGCCAGCACTGCTTTAAACTAATATTATAATCAATTAATGGTAAGACAAATTAGTTTGGAATAAAATATGCTGCAGAAATATATTAATACACTCAGAAGTAAAAATAACTGAGTTTATGACAGTTTTGGGCCTGTGTATCACTGCTTTCCATTTATAAGAAAAGGGGGATCCCTGGGTGGCACAGCGGTTTAGCGCCTGCCTTTGGCCCAGGGCGCGATCCTGGAGACCGGGGATCGAATCCCACGTCGGGCTCCCGGTGCATGGAGCCTGCTTCTCCCTCTGCCTGTGTCTCTGCCTCTCTCTCTCTCTGTGTGTGACTATCATAAATAAATAAAAGTTAAATAAAAAAGATCCATTTATAAGAAAAGAATGAAACTTAGATACATCTTAAACAGGATCCACAAACTCTAAGGAATTCCCTATTTCTGTGTTGCATGTATGAATACGCTCATGTTTTCTTAATCAAGAGGTCACTAGCTTGGGCTTTATGTTTTTTTGTTAAAATTATTCTGTACTTTTTAGACGAAGGTGTGATTTACTATACTGACTGTACACCTGGAAGATAAAGATGATTTTTGAGTATCACATTCCACTTCCCCATGAGCGTAAGCTTAAATAAAATTAAGCCCTTAAAAAATGAGACAGGAAGAAAATGTTAGCATTAAGGCAAGTCATCCTTAAACATAACAAGACTCCGAAACGGTTGCAAGATAGCTATAATTGTAAATGTTCCCACAAACCTGCATGGCACAAGCCACCTAGATTCCTGCAGAGAAGCTCCTTTCTAGTAAAAAATATTCCTCTTGAAACCCGTAACTCCTCACTCCTCTTATCCTCAGTTGGATTCCCAAACACCCCTCTATTTTCCAAATGCTCGAGTTTTCCCAACTCAAATATGGAGCCATTAACTAAAGACCATGATTTGCATTATGTGGACAGATACTGACTGTACTAAAACCATGATTTCAAAATTAACAAGCAATTCTTGATAACATGAAGTTTCCGGGAAATTAAACTTAGATTTCTTCAAAACAGACTACTTCCTTATCAACCTTTTTACACATAATCTCTTTAGAAGCTAACCTGATAGGACTCTTCTCTCACATAAAAATGCTGTCTTCTATTTTCAACTTTGATAAAATATCTAATGAATAGTAATAGCTACTATTCATGGCATGGCTCCTGCAAACCAAGCATGGAACTAAAGTCATGATACACATTATTAGTTAATTTAATTCTCAGGGTAACAAAATGAGCTCTGTTTTACAGAAAGGACCCAAGTTCTGAGAAGTTAAATCTGCCCGAGGTTACCCAGTGTGCAAGCTGCAGAGCCCTAACGTGAATATGGATCCCTTTAGCTATAGCATCTAATGCTTCTACAGTATATTTATATTGATTTTTCATTTTGGCTAGTAATACAGTATCCGTTACTGCTTTGTCAATTTCTTGGTAAATCTGCTCACATTTTCTCAATATATTTACACAAAAGGTTTAACAGGTTCTACTGCAAAAAAATCAACTTCTCTATTATTCTAACACAAATACTCTAATTCTATAGTTGTATCACTTTTGAGATTCAGTAACAATTATTTTAAAAAACTAAATAAAATTAATTTTGTCAGGTTTTTCCAATATGTAGATAGCATGAATTCAAATCCTAAAACTTCAACATATGGTAAGAGAAATGTACAACTTGCACAAACTTCCCTCTTCTGTGTATTACTTTAACATTCTCTTTTGAACTATAAACTTCTATTTAGATCTCTGTTAGGTCTATTTAGATTTATAAATTTTACAGATTTACGTAGAGGCAAAAATCCACTTGCTATTAAAAAAAAATAACTGACATGGAGCGCCTGGGTGGCTCTGTCGAATAAGTATTTCAGTCTCGATTTTGGCTCAGGTCAAGACCTCAGGGTTGGGAGACCGAGCCCAATGGCTGGCTCCTCGCTCAGTGGAGAGTCTGCGTGCTCCTCCCCGCTGCTGCCTCCCACCCCCAATTAAACAAATAAAATAAAATCTTAAAAAAAAAAAAAATCGTTGACAGGTGAGGCAAGGTATAGATGGTGAACTTCCCTAGAAATATGCTAAGAGATTGTGAAATCTTTTACATAAAAGTAAAGTTACACCATTTCTAAGTATCAGGATTTCTGATTTACATTCCATTTCATTCAAAACATTGCAAATATACCCTGCAGGTTATATTATTCTTAAATTATATTTTTAAAGTCAGGAATTCTTACCATGTGGAGATGGGTTATAACAAGTTTTACAAAACTGTTAAATAGGCTGTACATATACAGGTATTACTTCTAATATCAAAACAGAAAGTACATATAAATACAAAATTCAAAAAGTGAGTCCAAATGTTTAGAATTGTATTCTTCATATCATACAGTCATAGAGTACTTTAAACAGTCATCAGATGCAGTCACACCATATTATCTGATCCTTGTAACACGACAACGGCTGTGAGAATACTACAGGTGCTGTTATTTCCTTACATTGAAAAACTGAGGCTTAGACTTGGGTCACCCAATAGGTAAGTAGCTCAGGGCCAGCCTAAAAAACGTGGGACATTTGTTAGTTCTTTTCTACCTTCTTTTCGACCATATCTACTACCTCGTTAGCAGTGGATTAAGTGGAATAAATGACACTGCCAGGAATTAAAAGCATCTGTCTAGATCCAGAAAAGCCTATTAGAAGAGAAACAAAGCAAACTAAAATGTTATACTACCTAATAACATTTATAAAACCCACAGGGACTCCAGTTAAAAATTCTATTCGTTATATAAAAATTAGTGAAAGGGAATAAAGGGAAAGGAGAGAAAATGAGTGAAAATATCAGTGAGGGTGACAGAACATGAGACACCTAACTTTGGGAAATGAACAAGGGGTAGTGGAAAGGGAGGTGGGCGGGGGGGTTGGGGTGACTGGGTGACGGGCACTGAGCGGGGGCACTTGTCGGGATGAGCACTGGGTGTTATGCCATATGTTGGCAAGGAAAGGGAGGTGGGTGGGGGGGTTGGGGTGACTGGGTGACCGGCACTGAGGGGGGGGGCACTTGGCGGGATGAGCACTGGGTGTTATGCCATATGTTGGCAAATTGAACTCCAATAAAAAAAAGAAAAATCAGGAATACGTAGTTAATACAGCCACCCCCCCCAAAAAAAAAATTCTACTCATTTTATTCATTAAAAATCGTATTCGGCTGTCACTGGCTGCCGCATTCTACTGGTTTTTCTTTTTTTTTTTAATATTTTTTTTATTTATTTATGATAGTCATACAGAGAGAGAGAGAGAGGCAGAGACACAGGCAGAGGGAGAAGCAGGCTCCATGCACCGGGAGCCCGACGTGGGATTCGATCTCGGGTCTCCAGGATCGCGCCCTGGCCCAAAGGCAGGCGCCAAACCGCTGCGCCACCCAGGGTTCCCCTACTGGTTTTTCTTAAGAATTTTTAACCCCCCCCCCCCCAAAAAAAGAATTTTTAACCCAACTCATCCAATAAATGTTTTTTTAAGCACCTACTATGTACCAGGTGCTATTCTGGGCACTACAAACAGAGTAATAAAACTTCAAAGCCTCTGGCCTCACTGAAGTTACATCCCAGGAGGAGGGAGACAAGGAATACATAAGTAAAATAATTAGTGTAGGGGATCCCTGGGTGGCTCAGCGGTTTTAGCGCCTGCCTCTGGCCCAGGGCGCGATCCTGGAGTCCCAGGATCGAGTCCCGCGTCGGGCTCCCTGCATGGAGCCTGCTTCTCCCTCTGCCTGTGTCTCTGCCTCTTTCTTTCTCTGCGTCTATCATGAGTAAATAAATAAATAAATCTTAAAAAAATAATTAGTGTATCTGATGGGGGCACAGCGTCTATACACAGAAACATTAAAAAGGAAAAGATCAGGAATGGGGCGTGTGTACCGAGGAGCGAGGGAAAGAAAACCCGTAGGATGCTCCGTACACGTTCACCTTGCAAAGTTTATCACCCACATTCAACAGCTGTGAAAGAAGTCATCAAAATACGAGATCTGTGGGAAGAGAATTTACACACTCCTGACATATTTCCATCGTCTCCTACTTGTCGGAACGAAAAGAGAATCGCTCAGGCTTCTTGGCACGGCTGTTGAGAAGCTGGATTCACGGCTCAGACCCTGTGGCTTCACGGGAAACGCGAGAGCACGGCAAAAAAGGAAAAAAAAGAAAAAAAAAAAAAAAAAAGAAAGAAAAGTTCGCGAAGTGGCGGTAGCGCCGGTGGGGGAGAAGAGTGCAGACAATCGGGCGCGCCGGACTCGTGGCGACCGCCCGCGGCCCGCGGCCACCGCCCTGCACGGAGGGAGCGGGCGCCCGCGGCGTGTGCCCCGCGCGCATCCCAGCCGGGGCCTCCGGGGACCCCCGCCCGCCCGCCCGCCCGCCCGCGAGGCCCGGCCTGCTCGGGTCTCCAGCCCTCGCCGGCCCCACGCACTCGGCGCCCGCCCGCCCGCAGCCAGCTCGTCAGCTCGTCAGCTCGTCAGCTCCGGGGCCGCCCCCGCCGCCGCCGGCCCCTCGCCGGCTGCCACGTAACCCTTCGCGGGAACCAGGAACTGCGCGGCGCGGCCGACGTGAGGGGCCGCGGACCGGCCGGGGGCGGGGGCGGGGTGTGCGCGGCGGCCCGGGGGGCGGCCAGGCCTGCCGGGGCTCGGCATCCCGGGGCGGGCGCGGGGCGCGGGGCGCGGCGGGGCCGGGCAGGGCCGGGCCGGGCAGGGCAGGGCAGGGCAGGGCAGGCCCGCACCTCCCCCCGTCCCGGGCCGAGGCGCCGAGGCCGGCAGCCGGGGGAGGCGCGGGCGGGCGGGCGGGCGGGCGGTTGAGGCGCGGGGCGGACTCACCTCGAACATGAGCCCCAGCAGGAAGACCATCGCCACACAGGAGACGATGTCCGCGTGATTCTGCAGGATGAATTCGTGGCTCAGGACCGGGGGGCTCTTGGTGCTCTTCTTGCGAATCGCCATGGCGAGGCCGCCGCCCGTGCCTGCAGGTGCTCGTCCCCGGCGCCGCTCTCCAGCTGCTCACAGACTGGCTGCCGCCGCCGCCGCCGCCGCCTCCCCCTGGCTGCTCCTCACCGCCCCGCCGCTGCCGCTCGCTGGGGCTTCACTTCCCATCCCACAGCCAGTACGCAGCCGCCGGGGCCGCCCGGAAAAAAAAAAAAAAAAAAAAAAAAAAAAAAAAGGGGAAAAAAAAAAAAGAGGCAAGCCCACAGCGGGGGTGAGCATGCGCACCAGGGAGACGGCGCTCGCTCGTGCCGGGGTCGCCCCTGCGAGCCCACAGCGCCCCCTGGGGACCGGAGGCCGTCGGCCCACGGCCGGCCTGGGTGGGGAATCGCAGCGGCGCGCCCACCCGCTCCGCTCGGCAGCTCGGCTCCTGGGCTCCGCCGTGGAGGTTGGGAGTCGTTTGAGGCGCGAGCTTCCTGCGCGTAGTTAACAGGCGGGGGCCGCGGGGGGCCGCGTGCTGTGGCGTGCGTGGCCCCGGGCGTCCCCTCGCGCCCTCCTGGCCACGCTGAGCCGGGGTGTCCCTGGTGAGCCAGAAGCGCCATCGAGGGAACCCAAACCTATGGCTGCAGCCTAACTACACAAGGGCAAGGTGCATTCTTCAGGTTTGGCATCTCAAAAGTCAACTTCAGGGTTATTTTAAACACTCTTGGGGACTTAAAAAGCAACGGCAACAAAACAACCCTAGAAAACAAACACCAAAACTATCTGTTTAAAGCTTGAACTACTTTCTGGAAAACACACACACACACACAAAAACACTTCCTACACTTCCTACTCAGCCTCATCCATCCATCCCCATCCCTCCCTGCGTCTCACCGAAGACAGCCAGGATTAGTTTGGGTTTACTTGCTTGATACTTATTAACAACACTTCTTAGTAATCTAGAGAGCTTGTTAAAAAAAAAAAAAAAAAAAGAAAAGAAAAGAAAACGGTTTGTGGACGAGACAGATCTTCCTCTCTCATCTTTCTGCCTAGACCAAGACTGCTTTGTATTCCTTCTCTTAAATTGCACCACTGTTTACCCATTTGCCAAACCTAGAAACCAGTCATTCTGGACTGATACCTTCCAGCATCCTTCCACTTCCGAACTATCATCACACTCGGGTAATTTTAACCCCCCCCCCCCCCCTTACCACTGACAGCCTCGGGGAGGGACTTGCATTTTGCCTACGATTTTACGACTCCGCCGAACTGCAGAGTGGTTTAAGACGATGGGTTTTTGAGTCAGACTTCTGTCGCTTATTACCCTGAATGACGGTGGACAAGTTACTTGACCTCTAATGAGACTCGATTTCCTTCTTTATTTATCTCTTCATTTATTCAAAGAATATTGAGCGTCTACCCATATGCTAGGCATTGGGGATACCGAACTGAACAAAAATGTCAAATTAGCCTGTTCTTAGGAGCTTTCATTCTAGAGAAGGGAGAGGATCTTTAAACAGGGTTTAAAAAGTGAAACATGTTGGGCAGCCCCGGTGGCTCCGCGGCTTAGCGCCGCCTTCAGACCGGGGCGTGATCCTGGAGACCTGGGATCGAGTCCCACGTCGTGCTCCCTGCACGGAGCCTGCTTGTGTCTCTGCCTCTCTCTCTCTCTCTCTCTCTCTGTGTGTGTGTCTCTCATGAATAATAGTAAAAAAAAAAAAAAAAACCAAAAGTGAAACGTTAAATTGAGATGAGGGTCCTGGAGAAAAATAAAGCAAAGGGAATAGGGAAAACATGGAGAAGTTACATTTACCTGAAGACCTGAAGGAGGCAGGGGACCAAGCCACGCAGCTGTCATCCATAAAGAGGAGACGATTGTAATTAAGTGCGATGCAAATTACATGAGATGATTCCAGGAAAGTGCTTAGTAGAGAGTTAGGGCTTTCTACATATTCGCTCTTACTCTTCTCCTTTCTGGTCAAATGATTACTAGTTTCACTTACCTCCAAATCACCTTTCAGTTTTTACATCAGAATGATGCATCTAACAGGTTCAACATTTTTTGTGGCTTTCCTTTTCCTTCATGGAAGGCTAGCAGAACTAAATAGCTCTTCATGATTTGGCCCCTGCCTACCCAGACAGGCTCAAACCCAATCTCTTAGTGCAACATTTCCAACTCCACATACTATATATTGTAGATCACGCTCTCTTCCCATGCTCCCGACAGTTTTATGCCTGCTGCTCCTTCTGTCTGGAATGTTTTCTCCTGTCCTCTGCATACACCCAGCGCACTCCCACTGTTCCTTCAAGTCTCATTCATGCGTGATTTTCTTGAAACCTTTGCTGACTTCTATGACTGATCTAGGCATTCTGTCTCTTGGGATTCAACCGTATTTTTTTTAAAAAAACAAATTTTAAAATTGGAAGTTAAAATTTTAAATTTTTTATAATTTATATCACAGAGTTCACCCATTTCAAGTGTATGGTTTGGTTGTTTTTAGTACATTAACAAAGTTGCACAGCTATCCCCATATTCTAACTTTAGAGCATTTTTATCATCCTCCAAAAAATCCTGTGCGCATTACCACTCACTCTCCATTTTCCCTCGCAGGCTTGGCAGCCCTTGGCAACCACTGATCTTTCTGTCTCTCTAGATTTGCCTGTTCTGGCATTTCATATATATAGAATTGTGGACTTTTGTGACTGGTTTCTTTCACTTGAGATAAGTGAGGGTTTTGATGTTCATCCATATTATAGCATGAATCAGTATTTCGTTCCTTTTTATGTGCAAAAATAATATCCATCATATGGATATATCACACCTTATTTATCCATTTATCAGTTGATAGGCATTCAGTTTATTTCCACCTTTTGATGATCGTGAGCAATGCTGCTGTGAGCCTTAGTGTATAAGTTTTATATGGACTCTTGTTTTCAATTCTTTTGGGTATATATCTAGAATTGCTGGTCATATGGCAACTTTATGTTTTACTTTTTGAGGAATTGTCAGACTGATTTTCAAAGGGGCTGCACCATTTTACAATCCCACTAGCAATGTCCGAGGATTCCAGTTTCTACTCATCCTTGCCAGCATTTGTTATTTTCTGTTTGTTTACTTTTCTCCATCCCAATGAGTTATGTGTCTTATTGTGTCTTAGACTTGCATTTCCCTACTAATGCTGTTGATTAGTAGTCTTTTCATGTGATCACTAGCCATTTGTATATTTTTGGAGAAACGTCTCTTCAAATCCTTTGCTTATATATGTTGGGTTATTTTTCTAAAAAATTTATTGAGTTAGGAGTTTTTAAAATATATTCCAGATACATGTCCCTTATCAGATACATGATTGGAAAATATTTTCTCTCAGTCTATTTGTCTTTCTGTTTTCTTGATGGTGTCCTTTGAAGCACAAAAGTTTTAATTTTGATGAAGCCCAATTTATCTGTTCTCTTTTATCACTTTTTCTTTATGTCCTAAGAAATCATTGCTTAATGCAAGAAGACAGTGATTTACTCCTGCATTTTTTTCTAAGAACTTAATAGTTTTAGCTTTTACATTTAAGTCTATGATAATTCAGTTGTATTTTGTACATCTTCTGATTGCATCTGTTTTCTCAGTAAAATATGAACTGAAATCATCAGGAGTGGGTATAGTACAATGGAGTTTGAAGAGAGGATGGTGTAAAACTGTGGGAGGGTGAATGGATTGGGGGAACATAATCAAACAGCAGAGCCTCCTTGAGACTTGGGGACATAAATTCTAATTGAGACTTGTCTCCAGTCACACCCCATGCTTGGATCCAGGGGAAGAGGAGGCAGAGAGCTGGGTTTTGCCAAGCCAGTATGACAGAGGGGCAAGGATGTTGAGGATATATGCAGATGAGGGCAGGGCTAATGGAGTGAATGCTGTGAGGGGTGGTTGTGCTCTAATCCTCTATTACCCTCCAGCCTACAATCCACCCTTTTCTGCTGTAAAAGGCAAACCTCTGCAGACTGCACCCCTGAGGCTCCCTTGCCCTCTGACTTCTCATTGAGTTTGGCCAAGGGAAGGCACTAGCCAAAAGTCAGAGGAGAGTTTTGGGGATTTATTGTTCCTTGATTCCTCCTTGCCTTACTTCTTCTGGCAGTGGCTGTGTTTTCCTGTGGTCATAGCCCCTTTCAGATAGCCTTTTTCTCACTGTTCCAGCTCTTCCTGGGCTCTTCAGGCTGTTGGTGGTCATGGCTTCCCACATTCCTAATCATTGGGAACTTTGTTCCCCCCACCTGCCCACTTCTCTGTGAACAGGCCCTTCATTAAACACTCTCCAGCTAAATCCTTCTGAACATGCCATCTATTTCTTGCCAGTTCTCTGACAGATGCAGAGGACAGAGAAACAGTGCTAGGGCCTCTGAATGGGGGGGTGCCCATGGGGTTGAGGATAGTTAGAGTGAGACTCATTTGTTGAGAAGGAAGGGGTAGGGGAGTGAGATGCTGAGAGTGAGTTGTGCAGTCATTGGCCATGAAATGGTAAGGGCACGATGAAGGGAGGGTGTGCTGTGGTGGATGGAGGAGGAATGCAGCAGAAGTGAGGAGTTAAGCTTAATAGTTTAAGGCTAGGGTGCCACACTTCACATGGAAGTTCAGTCACCAAGAATGACTGAAGGGATAGGATGGGAAGGAGCCAGGGAATGAGCCAGGTGCTAACGTCTGACATAAATGAAGAGGAGTCAGAGTTTAGTAGCTGATTGCCACAGGGGGATAGTGGGTGGTATATTTGGAGGGCATGGGCTTCCAAAAGAGCTGGCATTTTTCAGCAAGGGAGGAAAACTGTCATCAACCATAAGGCTCATGAAAAACACCCACTCCACCCCTGGGCTCTGTGGTATGTAAGGAGTGGGAGGGAAGAAACAGCCACCTCTTGACAAGGCATGAAGGAAAGCAGGTTTCAGTTTTCAGTTAGAGCTGTAGCCAGGTTTCTTAGTATGAAGGTGAAGAAGATATTCAGTAAGTGGTAGAAGGTGTGGAGGATTTGGCAGATGACACAGCTGGGGCCCTAGGGGGTAAAGTAGAAGGGTTGAGAGGCCAGGAGGGTGGCTTTTAGTTGAAATCATTAAAGGGATGAATAGAGTCATTTGGGGAAGAGAAGTTGGAGACAGTGGATGACACTGGAGGTTTGCTTCTAGAGGGTACCAAGGTAGAAAATGTTCTAATTCATAGTGGAATTATCCTGATGATCTTTTAAGGAGAAGCAGGGAATCTCTTCTAATTTTAACTTCCTTTTTAGGATTGATAAGAAGGGGTGACTGCCATTGAATCCTCTCAGGGTGGGTCATGGTAGTGGGGAAAGTGGTCTTACCAAGGTCCTTGGGGCTCTGGAGGCTTCTTTTAAACACACTGGGTGCTCAGGTATGTCCCACCCTGGAGGCCATCGTGTGTTCAGCACAGTGCTGATTGCAGTACTGCATGGTGTACAGTAACCACATTCTGGATAAGTGACTTTTTGGCAAATGTAGCTTTGGCCCTCAAATCTTGGGGTACTCAGGATATGTTCAATGATTTAGAAAAGGACAAAAGGCAGATTATAAAATCTTTGGCACAGGGTTACTCTAGTTAGAAATATGAAAGAAACAGAAAGAGTATCTTTGCCCTAGAAGGGGTTATCTCTAGTTGGCCATCTAAGACCTATATGAGGATGAAAAACTTGTGAGATGATGTGAGAGTAAAATGCAAGAAGGTGCCTGATAAAAGTGAGAACGAAAATGGGACTGTGATATTTCAACCTCTCCTAGATGCCAAAAGGATGAAGAGTGAGGAGCTATTTGTTGCATGCGCACCGCATGCCTACCACATCCTACCGGTATTTTGCTTTCACACAGGTTGTAGCATTTAGTCTTCACAAAAACCTTATGAAATAGGTGTTACAATTATAATTTAAAAATGGGGAAACTGAGGCTGAGAGAGGTTAAGTAATTTGCCCCAAATCACAAGGCTAGTAATTTGTTTGCTAAACTCATTTTTTTTTTTTTTTTTTTTTTTTAGAGATTTGTTTGCGAGAGAGAGAGAGAGAGCCTGTGCACAAGCAGTGTGGAGGGGCAGAGGGACCAGTAGATGCAGACTTCCTGCTGAGCCGGGAGCCCGATGCAAGACTCAGTCCCAGAGCTCTGGGATCATGATCTGATCTGAAGGCAGATGCTTAACCGACTGAGCCACCCAGGTGCCCTGCTAAACTCATTCTTATTTCATGTAAGTACTCCTCCAGGAGCTTCACTTCCCAGGAAGATGCTCAACTTCTAGAGAGCAATGAGTATCAACCTAATCCATTCCAGGGGATAATTCTGTCCTGATAGAAACACAGCACATTTCTTTTTTTGAAAGCAGGTCATTGATCTGTTTACATGCCATTGTTACATCATTTACAGTAAGTTTTTAAAATATAAAATTCCATTCATATTGTACGGAAGAAATTATTTATTTATATATTTTTAAAGATTTTATTTATTCATGAGAGACAGAGAGAGAGAGAGAGGCAGAGACAAGGCACAGGCTCCATACAGGGAGCCCAACGTGGGACTGGATCCCCAGTCTCCAGGATCATGCCCTGGGCCGAAGGCGGTGCTAAACCGATGAGCCACCCAGGCTGCCTTATTTTTTTTTCTTAAAAGATTTTATTTATTTATTCATGAGAGACACACAGAGAGAGGCAGAAACATAGGCAAAGGAGAAAGCAGGCTCCATGCAGGAAGCCCGATGTGGGACTCGATCCCAGGACTCCGGGATCATGCCCTGAATCAAAGGCAGACTCTCAACCGCTGAGCCACCGAGGCATCCCAAGAAATTATATTTCTATGAGGAAGCAAATTCACTCCATTAATAGTTGGAGATTATGTAATTTCCTTGAGTATAAATTTTACTGCTCTGGAAACTGTAAGCCAAATTTATAATGCAGTGTTGCTGCTAGTAGGAAAGCCTGGCAAGAGACGACACATCCACCTGGAGGATATGGCCATTGAGGGAGAGCTGGCTGGTAATGGTTATGAAAGTCTGTGACCCACCTAGACTATTCCTGTGTGCCACCAGGGCTAGAACTGTGATCTTCTGACTCTAGAAGCTTGAGGGACTCAGCGTAGACTTTCTCTCTTTTGTTATTTTTTTAATTTAAATTCAATTAACCAACATATAATACATCATTAGTTTCAGATGACTTTCTCTCCTTTAGCCTATAGCTTATTCCACTTTATTTAATCTTGCTTTATTTAACACATCAAGGGCCTGAATCAAAGCTTCTCTGGTAGAAGAGAGATCAGTTTCAGAGAGGGGTGCAAAGTGAAGATATGGAAATGAGAATGTAAATGCTTCCAATAAGTTTAACTTTGAAGAGGAAGAGAGAGCAGAATATGTAACTAAAGAGGAAAAAATGAGTCGATTAGGTTTTGTGTTTGCTTTTTTTTTTTAAGATTTTATTTATTTGAGAGAGAGAGAGAACACACGCACAAGCCCACAAGCCCAGGGAGGAGCAGAGGGACAGGGAGAAGCAGACTTCCCATTGAGCAGGGATCCCAATGCTGGGCTCCATTTTAAGACCCTGAGATCATGACCTGAGCCAAAGGCAGACACATAACTGTCTGAGCCACCCAGGTGCCCCTTGCATTTGCTTTTGAATGATGTGACAACTGCGCATGTTTAGATGACAAGAGGGAAGGATGAGAGGGAGAGGCTGAAGACACTGGAGAGATGGGAAGAGGTGGGAATGATGGACTGAGGTCTCTGTGGTTTGGGATCTACCAGAACATAAGTAGAGGATTACATTTACATAGAAGGGGACACCAGTTTTCACACTGAAAGGAAGGAGAGTAGAAGTCAGTAGAGACAAGGCAGTCATGGCCATGAATGGAGGTTCTCCCACACGGGTGATGAGATCAGGAGAGGAGCAAGGAAGACTGGGAGCCAGAATCCTTTTCTGGATGAATGAATGAATGAGGAGACTAATGGCAGTAAGGGTGGAGGGAAAGATGGCTGAAGGAGCAGGGGTTTCTCAGGAGTAGGGTGGCACTGTAATGGTTTGGAAAGGGAGGGGATTGTCAGCCGCACCTAAGAGAGCTGAAGGAAATTGGTAGTTTGAAGGGAGGGCTATGATAGAGTCATAGCAATTGGTGAAGGGAATGTTTGGTGTAACAGTTGAGGATGTAGGGGAGTTTGTTTGTAATGGAATGGATTATGTTAGTCATGATTTTCTCAGTTGCAAGTGACTGAAAAGAAGATATATTGGGCTAAAAGTTAACAGAGTGAAAAAAAAAAAAAGCTTCGGGAACTGGAGTGCATTGTGGATCTTAGAAACTAGAACCAGGGGCACCTGGATGACTCAGTAGTTGAGCATCTGCCTTTGGCTCAGGTTGTGATTCCAAGGTCCTGGGAGCGAATCCCACATCAGGCTCCATGCCGGGAGCCTTCTTCTCTTTCTGCCTGTGTCTCTGCCTCTCTCTGTGTGTCTTTCAGGAATAAATAAATAAAAATCTTAAAAAAAGAAAGATACTAGAACCAGGCATTTGACATCATAGGGACGCTCAGCATATCTCCTTTTTTTCCTGTCTTTTGTTTCAGCTTGCTTCATTCTTCCCTTACAAGGTAAATGGACTGTATTTACACGGCAGAGAACATGGCCACTTGGAAGTTCTGTCAGAATAATCCCAAAGAGATACCTAGACTCATCTGGCTTGGGAGCATGATCACTTCTGGGTCAATTTTTGGTCACTCATTTTGGTCACGGGCTTTTCCCTGTGGCGAGGGTGAGTTAATTAGTAGGTGTGGAAAAAGGGGTGTTGGACAAATAAGAATGAACCACCACAGGAACTCCAGGGAACATGGTGTATAAGTTCTAGGGGTAGAGGAACAGCAGGAAGTGGTTAGATCAGGGGAGAAAAATCCAGCAGCAGCATGAATATGAGTGAATGAGAGTAAGAGAGGATGGAGTGACTTGTGTTTGAGGCAATGGCTGAGGATTCTGGGGGTGTCTTTGGCAGACACAGAAGAGAGGGTCTTAGTTTGGAATTTGTTATGCTTTTAGGAGGGTCCTAGTTCTCAGGAACAGACAGGAAGATGGTAGTAGGTAAGCGGTTCCTGGGGAGAGTGTCACATGCAAATCATAGCAGCAGACTTGGGGGATTCTTCATAAAATAATTGGACAATTACATCTGCCAGGGAGGCTACCTAGTAGGTCACTCTCACTTGAGAATGAACTAATGAAAGCATCTTACTGTGCAAAATGCTTTCCTAAGGGGTCTCTAACATTAGAAGGCCTTCTGCTTCAGGGAATTTGTGACTAGTTGAACTGAGTTGATATCTTGTAGCCATCAAAAATGGTTGATGGCTTGGTGCCTAGTAGAATCAAGGTCCTGGGGTGGTAGCCAAGGATCCTTTGGACCTGTTTCCTTATTTTAATCAGCCTGTGTGCTCTAAGACAAAACTTACAGCACAGATGAGAACAACCAAAAAGTATGTAATTTGTTGCAGCTTCCCAGGTGCTGTTGATGTACATTAATTCTAACCTCATTTCAACCTAGAACCCAGTGTTCTTCCTACTTAAAATAAGGAAACAGAGGTTCAGCAAAATAGCTTAAGATTTTACAACCATTAGATTTTAATTCCCAAGATGAAGAATGTGTATTTTACTTTATAAAATATCATAATCTGGGATCCCTGGGTGGCGCTGCGGTTTAGCGCCTGCCTTTGGCCCAGGGCGCGATCCTGGAGACCCGGGATTGAATCCCACGTCGGGCTCCCGGTGCAAGGAGCCTGCTTCTCCCTCTGTCTGTGTCTCTGCCTCTCTCTCTCTCTCTGTGACTATCATAAATAAATAAAAATTAAAAAAAATCATAATCTTATGCAAGATTTTACTAGAGAATACATTGTTTTGTGGAGATTAATTGGTATAAATCAAAGTGAAATAATAAGTGAATATTCTGTTAACAATAACAACAAAATAATATAAACTAATATTTATTGGGTACCAACCACTGTGCTAAACACTATGGATAATTAATACTCATAACAACTAATTGAGTTAGGTACTGTTATCATTTGTTTTCTTTTTTTTTTTTTTTTTTTTTTTATTTATTTTTTTTATCATTTGTTTTCTATAGATGAAGAATTGATTGTACAAATACTATTTTTTTAAAGATTTTATTTATTCATGAGAGACACAGAGAGAGAGGCAGAGACACAGGCAGAGGGAGAAGCAGGTTCCATGCAGGGAGCCCCATGTGGGACTCTCTCCCAGGACTCCAGGATCACGCCCTGGGCCGAAGGCAGGCGCTAAACTGCTGAGCCACTCAGGGATCCCTGGACAAATACTATTTCTAAACCATTACCAGTATGACCATTACCATGATGAATAGAAACAAGAATAGGTTATATAGGGGGAAATCAGTTAGTAGTTTATTTTGGTTTGAGGCATAAGCACTGAGCATGGGGAAAGAGAAAGGGCTCTGTCCCTGAGACTGTGGCAAATGTTTAGTTTTGTCCCTGTGAAACAAGTCACTTTTATTCCCTAGGCAATTTTTCGCTCCTTCTGAGTATCACTCATAACCACTGGCATTTTCTTTGGTTTTCAGATTGCATCTACATCTTCAAATTACAGCACAAATACTGCTCTGCTAAGTGGAGTGAGAATTAATAGACCTGAGTGACCAAGGACTAATTCAGCTTGAGGTGTAGAAGAATGGTGATGCTATTTACCCAAAGGGTAAGTTGGGAGAGGATAGTAATCAGGAATGTGAAACTGTGGATTGCATTGAGTTTCTACACATTGATGTGTGGTCTTTGGGAGACAGCCAAATGAAGAGTTTCTGCAGTTAGCAAAGGATTTAGGCCTGGGGCTTTGGTGAATGATTCAAGCTCAAGCATACATCTGGAAATTGTTCAGCATGATAATAGTTAACACCACTAAAATGGATTAGATCTTTGAGGTGGTAAATAAAAGAAGAACAATGTTATTTAGTCTTGGGAGTACCCATAGCAATAGGCTGAAAGGGGATTGGGAGCTTAATTATGTATATGGCATTTAATAACAATGATTTTCAGAGTGTTTTTCAAACAGTAATTTCCTGTGAAGCCTCCATAAAACCTGGACTGAATGATGAAATTTTTAAATTCTATAATCCTAATAACTGATTTATTTTAGGCTTAAATGCTCTTGCAAGGAATGTGCTGGTCCAAAGGACAATGTTATTATAAACTATTTCCTCTGAAGTTGAAATTCATTAAAAAAATACTGAGACAAGTAATAAAATGGGAGAAAGAAAAGGAGAATAATTATATTAATGAACTGAATTCTGGGGTGCCTGGTGCCTCAGTTGGTTAAGCCTCTGACTCCTGATTTCAGCTCAGGTCATGATCTCAGAGTTGTGAGATAGAGCAAGTTGGGCTCTCACCAGGAGTCTTTATGGGATTCTCTCTCTCCCTCTGCCTCTTCTCCCTTCTTAAATAAATAAGTCTTTAAAAAAAAGGAACTGTGGGCAGCCTGGGTGGCTCAGCGGTTTAGCACTGCCTTCAGCCTAGGGTGTGATCCTGGAGACCCGGGTTGGAGTCCCACATTGGGCTCCCTGCATGGAGCCTGCTTCTCTCTCTGCCTGTGTCTCTGCCTCTTTCTCTCTTTCTCTCTCTCTCTCTCTCAAATAAATAAATAAATAAATAAATATTAAAAAAAAAAAGGAACCGTATTCCAAGAAAAATGGATTCAAGACTAGGTTCCAGGAAGTCAAGGGAAAAAGTGATCATGGTGAATTATCTATAGACATCATCCCATGCACAGTTTTTGAACATGGTCAATTATTAGTATCCCATGGATCCTCTCTCTCCTGGAGATTCTCATGAATGGGTCTTACATGGAATCTGGGAAGCTGTGTATGTTTAAAAATTTCCCCAGGTGATTTAGATGGTCAGCCAAATTGGACAAAAACTAGTCTAATAAAGGAAACATACCAGTTCACAGGAGAGAAAACCTTTTATCTAGTTCTGAAATCTGAAAGGGGTTTTGTTCCATGGATACCAAAGAACATTGACTAATAAAATAGACAATGTTCTCAATAGCATTAAAAAGACACCTGAGATTTTGTGTATATCTCATGCTAACCTTTGACAAATAAACACAAACAACACAATACTAATTAGAATTCTGTTGATGTAGGAAAAGAATGATCTGAGTTGAGAGAAAAAATTGTATTCCTTGGTCCTCTTTAGAAATTCTGATTCAGTAAATTTGAGTAGGGCCCAGAAATGTGCATTTGAAATATTCAAGTGTCCCAGTTGATAGGAACGCAAGTTGTCCAAGAGTACATTATGTGTTGAGAGGATGGATGGCTAATGGTGCTCCTGGGAGTTTCAGGTTTAGATATAAAATCTTGAGATGTACCATTTGTGACAGACATTTTTACATTTTTCTGAAAACTGATTTAGAGGAAGGAGTCTGGATTATTTTTTTCCACAAAATCTGCTGGGAAGACTTCTGTGGTACAAAACCAGAGAGCTTCTGTTAGTGAAAATTCTTCAGCCCTTGGGAAAATGTGAAAAGCATAGGTTGCCTCATTATGACTCAAGATTAGCTGTCAATCTCACTCTTAAAGGAGGAAATGGATACAGAATGGATTAAAATCTCATGGAATCATAGCAACAAACATGGGAACACTAATTGGTCTTTTGGTAGAGATGCACCTTCTTCCAACAGAAGTACCAAAGATATCATGGTATTAAGTATATTCATGCACAAAATAAGGTCATATACATGTTATAGCCTGCTTGTTGCAGCCTAACTTAGATTTGGAAGCCTCCAATTTGGAAAAATATTTTCTTCAGGAGAGTGCTTCTTTGGGGTCATGAGCCACCCCACAGCTCTTAAAAACACTAGCAAACATAAGTGAGAGGCTCTGTCATATGTTAGCTTTCCTGCAGATTTTGTCATGGGTAACTTAACTGACCATAGAGAAAGG